>NW_022900932.1:31600181-31633875 GCF_012274545.1 Fukomys damarensis
GAGAGAGAGAGAGAGAGAGAGAGAGAGAGAGAGAGAGAGAGAGAAGAAGTATCATCAGCCTAAGTCCTCTGGAGTTTACATCTCTCCACAGCTAACCTCTGGAGCTGGACATACAACTAAATGATTTAGTGTTTAAACTGCTGAGTCTCACTATGCTCTGTTTCCTTTCTTTCTTCCATTTTGGAACAAGAATGTTTAAACTATGCCATTGTAAGTAGGAAGCATTAAAATTGTTTTTTAAATTTTTACAAGGTCTCACAACTAAAAGTTTGGCTTAAGTATCAAAAGAGATTTTAAAATTGTACTTATCAGTAATGAAGGAACTCAAGCCTTTGGGGACTCTGCACATTCTTCGTAATGAGATGTGTATGAACCTTTTTGAATTTAGAGGCAGAAAGTTATGTTTTAGATGTAAAATAACTACATAAAGTTTCACATTTAGATGTGCATTCTGGTTGAAGGGATAGATTACTGGAAGCATGGCATGGAAGGACACATTCTTGTCTTGTGTCTCACCCTTCTTTCTCTGCATCCTGGTTGCCATGAAGTGAATGGCTTTCCTCTGTTGTGCAGTCTGCCATGGTGGTTCTGCTTCTGAGATGGTGGATCATGGGCTGAAACTTCTGAGACTATCAGCCAAAATAAACCTCTTCTTTAAATTATGGGTATTGGGTATTTTATTTAAGCAATAAGAAAATGATCAATAAATTTGTATTAGAAAATAACTCTTCTATGAAGTTTCATAGAAAACTAGGTTTCTTTTTAAGGCATTTTCAACAAAGCAAAGTTATGTTCAGTGCTGGTTTCATGCTTTCTTGAGCGAGGAGGAATTATAAGGAGGAATGACATGTCACTTTGACTCTGAAATCCACTGTGTTTCAGTTTCTAGTAGTAGGTCAGAAAACAATGGTCAAAGTGTCAATCAAGTCTAAAGTCTTTTGGTGGAGTTTTTTTGGGTCCTCAATGTAGAGTATCACATCATCAGCAAATAATGACTATTTAACTTCTTCCTTTCCTACCTTTATTGCTTTAATTTCTTTATCTTGTCTATTAATTGCTTGGCTAATGTTTCCAGAACTATATCGAAGAGGAGTGGTGATAGTGGGCATCCTTGTCTGCTTCCTGATTTTAATTTGAAGGTTTTCAGTTTTTGGCCATTTAATATGATGTTGGCTGTTGGTTTTTCATAGATAGCCTTTATTAAGTTGAGATATAGACCATCTATTCCAATTTTTGCAGGGTTTTTATCATGAAAGTGTGTTGAATTTGTCAAATGCTTTTTCTGCATCTATCGAGAGGATCATATGGTTTTTGTCCTTGACTCTGTTAATATAGTGTATTACATTTATTGAGTTACATATGTAGAACCATCTTTGCATCCCTGGAATAAATCCAACTTGGTCAGGATGTATGATCTTCTTGATGATCGTCTGTATTCTGTTTGCTAGTATCTTATTAAGGATTTATGTTCCATTTGACCCAGCCATCCCTCTGCTGGGTATCTTTCCAAAAGTTTTAAAAGAATCATATCACAGAGATATATGTGCACCTATGTGTATAGCAGCACAGTTTGTAACAGCTAAAACTTGGAAACAGCCCATTTGCCTATCAGTTGGAAACTGGATAAAGAAGATGTGGTTTTTCTATAAAATGGAATATTACTCAGCAATAAATTATGAGAAATTAGGGTCATTCATTGGAAAATGGGTACATATGGAGGATATACTCCTAAGTGAAATACATAAGTCACACGTATAAATATTGAATAGTTTCTGTGGTGTGAATAAACTGTAATAGTACATGAGAACCTAATGATATAATGAACAAAGTGAAATAGGAAGACAGAGGCTAAAATTGTAGGGAAAGTGAGAAGGGTTGGGGAAAGCTAATAAGGGAAAAGAAAAAATATGAGAAAATGAAAAAATGGAAATGAAGTGCTTGTAAAGGGGGAGGGGAGGAGGGATGAATGGAGGGCAGGGACAAGTGGAAAAAATGAGAACCAAGATCTGTCATGTAAAGGTACAAGATTCCAAAAATGAATGTAACTGTACTGTACACCAAGAATGTACCAATAAACTCAATTTCTTAAAAAAATGCTGTTCACAGAATTAATGACAGAAAATTTCCCAAACAGAAGGGAAGAATTTGACACACAGATAAGTGAGGCATATAGGGCTCCAACTAGCCATGATTAAAAAAAAAATCTACACCTAGACATATAATAATCAAGATCCCAGAAACCCAACAGAAGAAAAAAATACTACAAGTAGTAAGAGAAAAGAAACAAATCACATGCAAAAGAAAGCCCATTAGAATAACAGCAAACTTTTCAAAACAAACTCTCAGGTCAAGGAGAGCCTGGAGTGAGGTATTTTAAGTCCTAAAAGAAAACAACCTCCAACCTACATTGGTGTACCCTGCAAAATACTCTTTCAAAATGGATAGGGAAATAAGATACTTCCATGACAAAGAACACTTGAGAAACTTCATGAACACCAGATCAGCACTAGAAGGAATTCTAAACAATATCCTGGAAAAAGACAATGAAGGTCACAGCACCATGAGGCCCAACAAACCAAATCAAATAGACAAGGCAAGAAACTAAAAGGAGGAGGTGAAAAAGTAAAAAGAGTCGACAAAAGGCCAATAACAGGACAATAATAAGTCAGTACATACCAGTTATAAAAATCAATGTCAATGGCCTCAATTCAACAATCAAGAGAAATAGATGGGTAGAATGTATTAAGAAGCAAAATCCAACAATATGTTGTACACAAGAAACATACCTAGTGCAAAAAGAAGCCCATAGACTTAAAGTGAAATGATGGAAAACAATTATAATACAACATAAAACATATGAGAAACTTCAAAAATACCAAAGAAGCACTATAAAGAATTCTAAACAATATCCTAGAAAAAGTCAATGAAAGTAACAACAACATCAGGCCTAACAGAGCAAATCAACCAGGCAATGCAAGAAGCTAAAAGGAGAGGGGGAAATACATAAAAATAGTCAACAAAAGGAAAATAACATGACATTAAAAGTCAGTACATATCAGTTATAACCATCAATGTCAATGGCCTCCATTCACCAATCAAGAGAAATAAACTGGCAGCATGATTAAGAAGCAAAATACAGCAATATGTTGTACGCAAGAAACACACCTAGTGCAAAAAGAAGCCTATATACTGAAAATGAAAGGATGGAAAACAGTTCTCATTGCTGCAGCAGCCAAGAAAAAAGCAGGGGTAGATATCTTAGTCATAGACCAAGTAAATTTCAAACCAAAACTGATTAAGAGAGATAAAAAAACGTCACTACATCCTTGTAAAGGGAACAATTTAAGAGGAAGAGATGACAATCATAAACATATATTCACCAAATATGAATGCCCCCAAATATATAAAAGAAATATTAAGTAACATGAAAAACCAAATAAGCACTAATATAATTGTAGTGGGGGATCTAAATACAGCACTATCAAAAATAGATCATCTAGGCAAAAAAATCAACAATGAAATATGAGAATTGAACCAAGCATTTAAGCATATGGACTTAATAGACATCTATAGAGTGTTCCAGCCCACAGAATCAGAATATACATTCTTTTCAGCTGCACATGAGTCATTCTCTAAGATAGACCACAGTCATGCAATCATGCTGGAGATCAATAGCAAAAGAAACTATAGAACCTTCACAAACTCATGGAAACTGAACAACACTCTCCTGACCAATGGGTCACAGAGGAAATTAAAGAAGAAATTAGACAGTTTTTACAAAAAATGATAATACCAATAAAACATACAGGAATCTATGGGACACAATGAAAGCAGTTCTATGTGGAAAATTCACAGCACTGAATGCCCATACTAGGAAAACAGAGCCAGCTCAAATAAAAAGCCTAATGATGATTCTTAGACTACTAGAATAACAAGAGCAAGAAACACTCAAAGCTCATACAAGAGAAGAAATTATAAAGATTAGAGCAGGAATCAATGCAATGCAAACTAAGAAAATGATACAAAAATCAATGAATCAAAGAGTTGATTTTTTGAAAGAACAAATAAAATCAATAAATCCTTAGCTAATCTTATCAAAAAAGGAAAGAAAAGGCTCAGATCCATGCAATTAGGAATGAAAAAGGTGAAGTAACAACAGATCCAACAGAAATCCAGAGGATCATTAATACCTACTTTGAGAACCTGTATTCTAACAAAATGGAAAACACAGAAGAAATGGACAGATTTCTAGATACTTAAGAATTACCAAAGTTGAAGCAAGAAGATAAAAAATTTTGAACACTCCAATTACAATCAGTGAAGCTGAATATGTAATTAAAAATTTATCAGCAAAGAAACACCCAGGTCCTGATGGATTTACTGCTGAATTTTACATGACATTTAGAGAAGAACTACTGCCACTACTCTTTAAACTTTTCAATGAAATTGAAAGGGAAACAATACTTCCAAATTCATTCCTGGAAGCAAGTATTACTTTGATTCCCCAACCAGGGAAAGACTCAACTAAAAAAAAGAACTACAGGCCAATCTCCTTAATGAATATACATGCAAAAATCCTTATTAAGACACTAGCAAACAGAATACAGAGTATCACCAAGAAGTTCCTGCATCCTGACCAAGACAGATTTATTCTAGGTATGCAAGGATGGTTCAACATATATAAGTCAATAAATGTATTACACTATATTAACAGAATCTAGGACAAAAACCATATGATCCTCTCCATAGATGCAGAAAAAGCATTTGAGAAAATTCAACACCCATTCATGATAAAAACCCTGCAAAAAATTGGAATAGATAGTCTATATCTCAATTTAATACAGGCTATTTATGAAAAATCAACTGCCAACAACATATTAAATGGCCAAAAAATGATAACCTTCATATTAAAATCAGGAAGAAGACAAGGATGCCCACTATCAACACTCCTCTTTGATATAGTTCTGGAAACACTACCCACAGCAATTAGAGAATAGGAAGAAATTAAAGCAGTAAAGGCCAGAAAGGAAGAAGTTAAACTGTCAGTATTTGCTGACAATATGATACTCTACGTTGAAGACCCAAAAAATTCCACCAAAAGATTTCTTGTCTTGCCTTGCACTGAAAATAGATGTTTAACACTTACTCATCCAACATTTTGTCAAATATATATTTTCCATGATCTTAAAATTTACACAGATCTCTGCTGAGAAATTAGAGCAATATTAGAATGGAATTGCAATGTAGAAATTTACAAGTTAAATTTTGAGCTAAAATAATTTTTTTATAGTTTCCAAACTGAGTTTTGAGTAGAAGTTTCCCTCACTTCCAGCCTCTCTTGTTTTCAGTTTGGAATGTACTTTTTCTTTTTGAGATAGGATTACAGTAAATCCCTAAATTATCAAGGCTGAGCTTGAACTTGCAATCCTTCTGCTTCAGCCTCCTAGAGTGTTGGGATTTCAGTCATGTACCATGATGCCTGGGATAATGTACCTATTAAATAACCCTTTGTTTGAATTCTGCACTCCAGCTCCATTCTTTCTCTAATGAAACTACTGCTTTTCAAGATTTGTGCAGGGATTTGATTTTGGACTACAGTCTCAGGAAATGGCTAAAAACTGTGCTTTTCATGCTGATTTTTAATAATAGAGGTTTGGAGCAAGTGGAAATGGGATAAAAAAGTGGGCTTTTGTGAGCCAATAAAACAACATTTCTTTCAATACAAGTATCTCACTCAATTTTCCCACCAGAGAAAGAAATGGGTTATAAATCCTTTATCATGAATGCTTTAAAATAGTAACCTACTTAATATATATTTTGAAATAGTAACAATTATTATTGCAAAAGTAAACATCAAATTTTATGAAACAGTGTTGTACTAGCTTATTGTGACAAAATGCTCTCCTTAAATAAGTTGTTTCCACTCTTTGACACCACTATGTCCTAACAAGTTATTTGCTATTAGCACTAGCCCAAGAAATAATTAATAGCATATTTATTTGGTCCTAAGAACAGGTTCATCACCAAATACTATCATTTCATGTCACAGCCTTCTTTTGACAGAAAGGAGAGAAAAGATCGTGATTGCTAGCATGCTCAACAGTTCACCTACAGAGAAATCCCTAAGAGTAATTGTCTCAGATTAAATTGGAAATTGGAGAAAAAAGTGAGAGAGCAAAAAATAAAATTTATATACCCCAGAGTATTTCAGGTAATTTTATCATGTCATATATCATAATATTTAAATGTCTGAGGCAGGTATAGTAATGCACACCTACAATCCCAGAACTGAGGGAGGCTGAAGCAGCGATTTGCAAGTTTTAGTTTCTCCTAGGCAATTTAGTCAGACCCTATCTCTAAATAACCAAACAGAACTTGAGATGCCACTCAGTGGCAGAGCATCTTAGCCTTTAGATTGATTCGGAATGTAAAAAAAAAAAAAAAAAAAAAAAAAAAAAAAAAAAAAAAAAATAAGAAGAAGAAGAAGAAACAAAGAAAGAAAGAAACTAAGAAAAAAATATGCCTGATTTGTAGGTTGTTTTAGGAAAAGTCAAAATTAGATCATTACCTTTGGCACTCAGGTTAGTTTTCAGCTTTTATGCAAATAACTACGGACTATACACTGTACAGACTACACACATTCAGTGAGTCCCAGATTAATCAAAAGATGATGCTTAATACAGATGAGGAGAGATTGCTGGAGTTAAGATTCTAAATGGACTTCTTTTTCCTTTCTTTTTTTCTTTTCTTTTTTATTTGGTACCGGGGATTGAACTTGGGTCCCTGCACTTGTGAGGCAGGCGGCAGAACTGCTGAGTTAAATCCCAAGTCCTAAATGGACTTCTTGATAAGCTAGAGAGAGTAGGAAACTAACTGGTCAGAGCAGAAACTGTTTCGTGGAGGTTTGCAATACTTGGTTTCCTTAATTCTGTGGCAAGCTCCAAAAATATCCTTTGTGAAAGAAAGGTTGGAGTATTTGTAGTTAGAAATAAAAGTCACCAGATATTGTATTCATTCATTCATTAAAAGTTTGATAAATAATCAAGGTTACTCTCAGAGAATGTCATAAGTAAATAAAATACTTATAAATTCCAAGCATCATCTTATATTTACCAAAAAAGCAAGAGAATATCTATTGTAGTTCAGATTGTAAGTGCTATGGAGAAAATTAAAGCAGAGAGAGTAGAAGGAGGAACAAGAAAGAAGACAGGCTACTGCTTTCTAATTTTAGATAGAATCATATTTGAGAGGAATTGGATTTCAAGGACAATTAAGTGTTAGGCAGAGTTTCAGGTCAGTACCAAAGGGGCCTTAAGAATACATGTGCTACATGTACAAGAGGGTTATGGCAGTGTGATGGGAGAATAATAAGAGGGTTTATTAAAATTTTAATATTGCTTTGAAGATTTCTAAGGCTCTGCCTACTAATTTATAAAAATTTTCTTCTTTATAAATTCTGTTGTCTTATTTTCAGGTTTAATACTTTTATCTGTTATCACCATATCATTGTATTTTCTCAGGTAAATTGTTTTTTGCATTTCTAAAATTTTCTTTTTATCTTTTGATAATTTCATTTGTGTGAAGTTTTGCATATTTTATCTTGAATATGTCTTTTACATTATTAAAGACAGTTATAATAATTATAATGCATTCTTTGAAGTTCTTTTCTGATAGCCTCTGTTGTCTTTTTATTAAAAACTCTATTACATTTCTTCTTAATATCTAATTAGTATGGATTATAATTTAGATATCATGTTTATTGTCTTTTTAAGATGATGTATTTTGGTATACTCCTCTGAAAAATGTGATGCTTTATTTGAGCAAGTTATTGATTACACTCTGAAGGAAGTACTGTCTTTCTTGCTGTGGTGAATTAAGTTCAAAGCTCAGTTTAATTATCAAGACTGCTAGATCTTGTGTTCCTCAAGCATGTGTGGCTTAAGGGTCAAGTGAACCTTTGAAAAGCATTTATATATAACATGAAGAAAGCATTTTTTTCTAGCATTATTTCCTCTATCATTCTCCTCAATGGGCAGAATTGTCTGTGCTCCTTTCCTTGGTTTATTTGTCTAGAGAGAATAAATTTTGAACTTTAATTCCCTATATCATTCCTTACATAACTTTTGCCTATTTTGGAAAGTACACAAAAAATGGTCATCGGGAATCATCCGTAGGTAACAATAAATTATAATTGTGCCATTAGGCATCAATATAAAGATTACAAATAAGGCCGGAGATTTAGCTCAGCGGTTCTGCTGCCTGCATTGCAAGTACAAGTACCAAGTACCAGAGTTCCATCCCCTGTACCCAAAAAAAAAAAAAAGATTACAAGTAAAGTAAGTCAATATTTCTAGTAAATACTCCATGAATAAATTTTACTGTTAAGAAATATGGATTATAGGGGTTTTTTTTTGGTTTTTGTTTTTTTGTTTCTTGTTATGTGTGTGTTTGTGTGGTACCAGGGATCAAACTTGGGACCTTGCACTTGTGAGGAAGGCAGTAGAACCACTGAGCTAAATCCCTGTCTCAGATTATAGGTTTTAAAAAAATCTAATTCTGGAGAAAATTCAGTTTGTGAGAATAATTTCAGCACTCTCCTATTAAATTTTAACTCAATGTGTCAGTGCTTGTATGAGCCTCAGTATTAGTAATGTTTACTTTTTTCATCATTTTTCTACTTATTAAATGCACAAGACCTTGGGCCAAATTAAAGTGACAAATTTCAGCCTGGCTATGCAAGCATAAATATATTTTAGTGATCTATTTTCATACAATAAATTAATACAAACCTCATACACCTTACACAACCAGCTTTATATTATTATATTATATTATATATTTCAGTGACAGATATCCATTCACGTGAAATAAATACTTCTTTTCCTGACCCAAGTTTGGAACATCACATCTAAATCTATTAAAACTTTCCTAAATATGCTATTTTTTTTCCAGGTTTATGATCCCTGTTCTCTGGTACACTTTATTCTTTGCAACACTGGGTTATTTATACAGTGCAGACAAGAATCTCTCAGTCACCTATAGTAGTGTCATATTTTAATGAAAACAGTCTTTGTAAATAGGGAAGGCTGGAGGTGGTGAAGGGAGGGCAAGTGTATGGGGAAAGATATAGAAACAAGATACACTATGCAAAGGTACAAGATCTCAATGATGAATGTAAATGTACTGTACACCTAAAAAGTACCAATAAACTTAATGAAAAAGAACTATTGACAAGTGTGTTGTGTCTAAGAAATATTTTGAATTCCTTTTGTTAAATTTCTCACCTGTAACAATATGATACAAAGAAAAATATGCAACATTTTTCAGAGCTTTTTTTTCCCTTCTATCATTCTGGTGAATTTTATCTAACATAATAAAATAGCAAACGCTTCTGACCTGTTCATTAGGCATTAGCTTTACTGCCAAACAGGAATGATTTCTCTATCTGAGCTATTTCCTTTTCACTGAATTTCTGACCATCCAAAATATCCTTCTGATATGGCTGATAAGATAAAAGTATGATGCTGTATTTGGAGGCTCAAACTTTGAATGAGATTCAAGCAGAATCTATCATAATACATGATAGCAGAAATACAAAGAAAACAAAGTATTTTAATACAATATATTATAGGAAAACATTTATATCAACTAGTCATCATAAATGTATTCAATTAAAAATAGTCTTCAGTTCTCATTAATCCCTCTCCAACGCACATTTTGTGAATAAATATTTGATATTGCCAATGAAGATGTCACAGAAATGTATGAGAAACATATGTGTAAAATATATAAATAATGCTATGTAACTTTTCATTTAGATAAATGTAATTAAATAGCAACATTTTATTACCTGCTTATCTGTCTTTTAAATTTTAGAAGAAAATGTATTCCTATGCTAATAAAGCAGTACATATTGCTGTGGCTGTTTTATATTTAATGTTCAAAATAGACAAAGACAGGTTTATATGATGTGTCTATTTTATATATGATGATGCTGGTGCTTAGAAGAATAAAGTAACTGGCCTAAAGTTATTAAACATTTAAATGATTCATAAAAAGTGTAAACTTGAGACTTTGATAACATCAATTCTTGGTTCTTACTTCCTGTATTCTGTGTGCAAATAAATTTAAAATAAAATAACACTGTATTTGATATTTGACTTGGTAGGAAATAAATAAATTTAATGGAAAAATTTTACCTTCAAAGCAGAAAAATAGAACAATATGTTGAATTCACACTTGGGGACTTAAATAATTGAGTTGAATAACAATTTTTCCATCTATTTTTTTCAGAGAAATTATTAAATTTAAAAGAGTAGACTCCAAAGTCTTTCCTTTGACTCCTACTAATCTCATTTAGCCTCGCTTCTATTTTATTTTCAGGTTGGGTATCTTTAAAGTTTGGAATGGTTGTGGGTGACAGGGACATATGCATGCTATATTTCAATTTTAAGAATGCATTAAATTATTTTCTATACTGTGAACTCTCAAGTTATGACCAGCCTGACACACAAATAACATGGGTTATAATCAGAATTTTATTTTGAACTTGAAATGAAATTCTTGAGTTATGATTAAAGATTTCTCAAAGGAACATTACAACATCCTTTCCTGTGTGGGGTTAATTGAGAAATCCTGGGCCAATATTTCTCTAAGAATCCTGAAGTTAGCCTACATACAGGAGAGAGACTTTGAAGGCAAGGCTGTGTAGAGGAGCCTGAGCCTTCACTTGACCAACTTGAGTTACAACTAGCCCCTAAGAATGAACTGAGTTTGTGCCTGCCTTGCAAGCGCATGGACCTGAGTTTGATCCCCCTGTACAAAACAAACAAACAAACAAAAAAACAAAGAAACAAAACAAAACAAAACAAAAAACAATAATCAAAGAATGAATTGAGTTTGAAAGTCAAAGATCCAATGTATTTTATTGGTAATACTATTTCTATTAGTGTTTAACGGGTCTTTGTGTACCATTAGTTTGCTTTTTTTTTTTTTAAGAGTTCCAGTTTTAAAAGGTGTAGCAGAATACTGCTGCTCTTAAAATCATATATGTGGTTGATGAACAACAGGGTTTGTAGAGTTAGATATGGTTAAAAAAAATACCCACCTTTCTTTTTTACATTTCATTTCCATACTATTTTCTTTAAATGTGGTTTAATTCTATCAAAGCTGATATTCCATTTTGAGTTCATGTTACTCCATGCACTTTTGAGAATTGAAGCCAGGTTTAAGAACAAACTATTGTTGATCAATAACTCAATATTTTCTTTCAGTCCTTCCCATGATAAAAAGAAAAAGTTTACTTTTAGCCATTTCCTAGTAGAGTATAAGGTGCACTAAAGCAAGAATGATTTTTTTCCTTGTTATTCTTTGCTTTATCCTCAGATTTCAATTGGCAGAGTTGATTATAAGTTCATATGAATGATTGACTGACTAAATATATGAAAGATAGACTAAAGTAAGTTCTTGCAGAATTTTAATGAAATTTCTATTCAAAGAGGGTAGACAGGGATTATAATGATACTTGCTTTTTTGATGTATCATACTAACATAGTATAAGAAGTGCCCTGTAAAAATGTAAAATGGTTTTTATATTTGTCATTGATTTTTTTCACTGCAGTTAGAATAAAACTAGTATAAATTAGAGATATAATTGAAACTATTTTTCAAATACTTAATCAGATAATGAAAGTAGGAAATGATCAGTAAGGAGCATTGATATCACAAACAAATTGAGATGACTGTAAATACAATCACCATATTGGAAAAATGCAGTTATGAAAAAATATGCAACTCTACCCCACAGAGATATAATTAACAATATCCAGAAATGGTAACACTGCATGAAAATTTCCTTTTCAATTTGGTAGTTGGGTAGTGACTAAACAATTGTTCAATTTTCTTTCCTCACTTTGCAGTAAAGCCTTGGGTTTTTGTAGCATAATTTGTTTTGGAAAAACTTCTAAACCAAAGCATCTGTAAATCATAATGAATCTCTGCACAAGATATAATGGGAACTCAGATTATTCTTTCCACAACACAAGAATATTCATTTGAAATGATTATAATATAGTAATATAATTCAAAAATAAATTAAAAATAAGCAAAAATAATATGTATTTACCTTGAAAACTTTCATGTCCCATATTCTAATTAGCATGTAAAAATACAAAGGTAAGTTACTGACTGCTATTTTCCCTAGTGTCAGACAAAACTGGTGTTGAGAGTTGTCTTAGTCTGACTTTCTGGAAGGAGGAACAATCTAACTATAAGGGATTGTCAAATGATCTCCCAACAAGTTGGAGAAAAGTTTAAGGGGAATTTTTAACTCACTGCAGAGAGAAAAAGTCCAAATGAAGCTCAAACTGGTTAAATATCCAAAAAATCACCATATAGCTTTTTATAAGTCCACAGTCAATATTCCAAAGTCCATAACCTATCTAAAAATGTATTTTTCTCCCCTACAAACATAAATGATGAAGACCATACCTAGGAGGTGAAGAAGTTTTGGTAGTTTTTAATCTATGAAAGATTCATTTATTTATATCTGACATTGGATCCAATATTACTAGTTAGATAAAATTCACCAGAATAATAGAAGGAAAAAAAAAAGCTCTGAAAAATGTTGCATACTTTTTTTTGGCATCATATTGTTACAGGTGAGAAATTTAACAAAAGGAGCTCAAAATATTTCTTAGACACTCAACACACTTGTCAGTAGTTCTTTTTCATTAAGTTTATTGGTACTTTTTAGGTGTACAGTACAGTTACATTCATCATTGGGATCTTGTACCTTTGCATGGTGTATCTTGGTTCTATATCTTTCCCCATACACTTGCCCTCCCTTCATCACCTCCAGCCTTCCCTATTTACAAAGACTTTTTTTTCATTAAGATATGAGACTACTATAGGTGACTGAGAGATTCTTGTCTGCACTGTATAAACAACCCAATGTTGCAAAGCATAAAGTGTACCAGAGAACAGGGATCTTAAACCAGGAAAATGAATGAGTGGCCCTTTCATAGAGAGGAGTCATTTGTCTACTATTCTGGGTTTGTATCTCTTATGGAGGAGCTCCTCATCTAGGCAAAGAGATGGCAAGAGGGTCTATAGCAGGGAATGTGAGTCCCAGAGAAAGAGGAAACAAACTCCTGACAAGATGGACAGAGAATTCATAGGACCTGAATCAGACATACAAAAGATAAAGCCTGAAAAGAAAGGAGTGGTGTCCAACAAATATCACCTGATTTGAAGTACCAGATGTTTAAACACCAGGGAGACCCTTTCAGTCCATCTTTGAGGAATGCTTTAATAATTTACATATTCAAAATACTGTAGTTTACCTTAGAGCTTATCTGTAAAATTTGCCCTAGTTCAAGCCAATCAAGTTGCCTTTGACACTGGTTAGAAGAGTAGGACTGCGATTAGCAAAACTGAAGGGCTCTTTTATAAAAATCTGTGTAAGATATTTTAGCATTAGTAACTATTATACAAAAATAGTGATTATCAATATTGTACCAATAAAAAGGAACTAAATAGGAAAACGGACAAATTTTCCAAGGATATTATTTATTTTTGTCATTTTATGAAATCTATTACCTCAGATTTGTGAGGTCCTGTCTCTGTTGGACCTATACATATTTTACTACTATTAGATAAAATCAAGAAAGAACATTTAAAATTTTTAAACTTCAAAATAGAGTACATATGTACAATTTATGAGGAACATAAATTTTATTGTAACTAGTTAAAATACTATGGTAATATAGAAAATACATATGATATATAAATAGGAATTCATTTTATAGACACTGAAAAATAGAGCATATATATGGAAAACAATTATAAGGAATTATTATCTTTGAATAACTCCTTATAATTATACAAAAATAACATTTCTACTAGGTCATCCTACTAAGTCTTCTTTTCAAAGTAGGCCACCTGACTCCATGGTGGAGTTAATCGCCATGTTGAATTTTCCTTTCTTTATAGATTTAGTAATTATGTAGGAACTCTAAAAGGTACAGATTAGCTTAAAAAAAAACTCACCATAAAATTAAAATATTTTGAATGAGAGTTTCTATTCAGTCTTACATAAATAAGTCACATTCCTGGTAAGATCGAGAAAGATATAGTAATATATTTACTATTCATCAGATTGCTACTCTACTGAAACTTCAAACCAGGGGTATCAAAAAGCCAAACTATCAGCCAATGTATGATTTTAGGAATAACTTTTTAGGGGGTAGGGACCTCTGCATGATACATTTCTCAGTTTTGTAGATTGTGGAAATTTCCATCACAATATTTAATGTGATGACAGAACCCATATTTGTAGATATAAATCATTTGACAGCTTCTCTTCTATATATTAATATAGTGCTCTTTCCATATTTGACATACAAGTTTGAAATCACAGATTTTTCAGATCTTAAAAATGTTCCTTATACATCTACACCTTTATGCTGTTTAATTGGAATAAGTATCTTCTTAGAGCGGCAAATGATGAGGCGAAGTTACCCAATAGCAAACTCATCAAGAATCATTTCAGTGGCTACTGTATATATTATGAATTTCTTCTGACCACTGTAACTTGTAAGTACTAAGAAGTTACAACTTTACTAATAATTTAATTTATCTAATGCCTGTTTTTAATACAAGAATTCTGTGCAACTTAGCATCACCTCCATTTGTTTTTGTGAAGTTTCTTCAATAATTTCTGATGAGATTTTATATCCTCCAAAACAATGCTCCCTCTATTGAGCAACATCCCCTTCTATTGTCTCCTTACCATTATTCACTGATATCTGCTTTATTCATTGGATGTCAAAGTCATCTCACAGTGTTGGAGCAATATTATGTTCTTCAGATGACAAATTCAGTAAAGTTCTAGTGCAAAGTGAGCAATTCTTTCTTTCATTTTGTATTAGTTAATAACTACTATTATCATCTTATGGCTACTTGCCCAGACAGTTTCATCAAAATTTTCATGAGTTTACTGTTTCAATTTTTATTTATATATTCCCCATGTCTTCTAGGACAAAGATTTAGTTCCATTAGAGATTGTCTATTTTGGAACACATATAGTGACAGAAACAAAGATGTACTTAGAATTGATTTGACTAAACTTTAAGATTTGATCACATACTATGCATTCTTTCCTGAGCATTAGCAACTTATCAGAAGAATACTAATTATTCATGGACATGTATTTGGCCATGGAGTACAGATGTCTGAAACTAATGTACAAACAACAAGTTGATAACAAGTTCTGATATTTGCTCATGATCTCAAAAATAAGCTCATTGTTTAGAACCAGGAGAGATAGCTTGGGGTATACTGCCATGATTGCCAGAAAACTCTCCCATTTATTTTCTCTCCTGTGTGCAAGTCAATTCTAGCCTCACTGACACAGTGGCAAATATTAAAATGAGAAGCATAATAATGAATATATAAGTGACTTAATGCCCTGGTATAATGCATAGTTGAATAAGCAGAGTCATCAATATGACTAAACACATTTTGCTTTCACCACAATATCAATCAACCCAATAAAATTAGGATTAGAGTTTTTAAAAATTATTTTTATCCATATTTTCTACTGTTTATGCATTCTGAGGAAATATACTAAAATGGAAAAGAACAATGGGCTTGGAATATAGAATCTGTTAAGGTTTTTGTTTACATGTCCCCTAAAGCCTCATGCAGATGAGGTGGGACTTTCTTGTTCAGAGGTAGCTGAATCTGGAAGATGTGGTGCTGGGATTAGGGGCATGTGATTACTAAACCACTACACAAGTAAGTGGTTCAGTACCACCCTAATCCTAGAGGTATGAATGGGATAAAAGAGGCAGAAAGTGAAGGTCACTTGTTACCTTTGCTGCCTTTGGGCACCATGTTGTTTCTCCTCTCTGATACTTGTTTACCATCCCAGCTGTGGAGGCAACTGATTATGGACTGAAACCTCTACTAACTGTAAGCCAAATGAAACCCTTTCCCTTTTAACTTTTGCTTCTGGGCATCTTGTCTCAGCCACGAAAGAAGAGTAACTAACACAGAAAGTTAATTTTGAGTCCTGGCTCCACCATTACCACTCTGTTTAGTTGCTGGGTCCATATTTATTTTTTTCTATCAGAGATTCCTATCTAAGTTTAGTATACATGAGAGTTGAGGCTCTGCATAGTCTTCACAGTCTATGAAACATGTTATTTCATATGCTCAGCTATTTGCCAAAAATTATACTTAGACTCATTAGTTGAAGCACAGGACATGACTGTCTTTTTTTTTTTTTTTAATATCATCAGGGATCGAACTCAGGCCCTTGTGAAGCAGGTGGCAGAACCACTGAGTCCCCAGCCCAACACACAACAGTGTTTGCTTTGCCATAACTATTGAAATTGCTCCATCCACCTAGGAGATAATAGAAGTTTCCCCACCAAGAGTTTAACATTGTATTTATTGAAGGAGACCAGATAACACTACACTACAGTTTTATGCATTAATAAAAGGAACACAGATTTCTTGGTATTAAGAATGTTAAGAAAAGAGACTCAAACATATTATTTCATATTTATATTACACTCTTAAATGCACTATTTGAAGTCAACATTGTATTATCACAGAATAATCACCAAAGTACATGAAGTAAACTATGAGAAGAACAAAGCCTTCTTAAATTTTTTTATTAATAAATAGCTGATGTTTATAAGACTCTTCCCTTTGTTTCAATCTCCCGGTAGGTGGTGTTTAAAATGCTGGTTTCAAGCAAACCTTTTAAAATGTTTAACTTTTGTCTTGAAGTTGATATGTCATAACATGCAATGGGTTTTTAATGCTCAGAAACTTGGGCCCTGAGTGAGCAGAGGCTAAGTATTTTCAGTTATGTAATTTTATCTCATTAATCCAATTTTTACTGTTCTAGTAGATTCAGTTTCTCACATAGATGACACAGAATATCTCATTGCTGACTACTAGAACTAAAACACTAATGCAATTTTCCAGAAGAATTCAATAAAATATCACTTGTTGACAGTGACAACTTTAAATTTGGCTTGAACTAACCAAATTAAATGAAATAGGATGGCATAATTGTTAGTCAAATTTCAGCTCATGTTTTATTGGCTCTAAAGTCATTAAAGGTAATTACAATAAACACTGACATGATACAAGTGATGTGAAAAAATAGTTTTTTTATTGTTCCCTTCTGGTAAATTACCACTTGATACATAGATGTATTAAGAAATAAAAACATATTGATTTCATGACTTCTTAAAAATAATTTAGGAAAATATGTATTTCATACTAAATTATTATAATTCCACATTTGCCTGCAAGATTCTCTGTGAACTAAAAAATATTTTTGGTTACAGTAGAATTTTTTTAAATGTTCTTATTCTGAATTTTACATTTAGGTGATAGTTTAATAATCAGTATATCAAATTAACTCATGATAGGTATAAAATATGTGTCCCATTTCTAATATTAGTTGCCTAAATTGTACATATCTAGTACTGATATTTTCAAATTTGAAAAGAAAATAAGCTTAGAAAATAGTACCAGGCTTGCTTTTAATGAATTAAAATGGTCTTTAACATGCTTCTTGGGACATATCAGCCCAAGAAAGGCAACGTTTTGATTTTTGTTTATCATCTTATAAACTATTTTCTATTAATCATACCTTAGCCTTCTATTTTTGCCACTTTATGGGTTAGTGAATGAAGTTTAGATTCTTCTATCTCAGGTTGTATTACTTACAAGTTCTATGGCCCTGGCCAAGTAATTTGATTTAGCTATGACTCAGTTTTACCTTCTCCTTAATAGAAATAACAACAGATTGAGAATTAAATATATTAATTTATGTAACACATTTAGCACAGTGACCAGAAAGTGACAAAATACTAAATGCTTTTATCACATTCCTAATGATCATGATGATCATCATCAGTGAATCTTCACAGATTTTAACTTATGTCATAGAATAAAAAATTCCCCCAAATCATTCAACATTTTCAGGTGAAGTATATATTTAGAAACTCTGTACTGCTCAATTTGCTTAATGGCAACATGTGGGGTCATTAATAACTCTCTGGCTTTTAATCGTTATTCAATGTATTGGTACATTTTAGGCACACAATACAGTTACTTTCATCATTGGGATCTTGTACCTTTACATGACTAATCTTGTTTCTTATTTTTCCCCATTCCCCAGCCCTCCCTTCAGCCCCTCGACCCTTCCCTGTTTACAAAGACATTCTTTCCATGTTTTTTGTTTTCACATATTTTTTCTTTTCCCTTTTTCCCTTTCTCCTACCCCTCCTAGTTCATCTACTCCTTTAGATTTTCCCTATTAAATAATATCAATTATACATTTTGATGCTTATTTATACTTTTACTATTCAGTATTTACATATATGTGACATTAATTTTACTTAAAATTATGCCCTCAATGTACACCCACTAAGCTATAAGTATCTCTAGTTTCTCATTCTTTATGGCTGATTAGTACTCCATTTTATGTATAAAAAAATCTTCTTTATCCAGTCTCCTTTTGCACTTTTTCCAAATTTTAGCTATTAAAAGGTGTGCCACTATAAACATGGGTGCACATATATCACTGTGGTATGATTCTTTTAATTCTTTTGGAAAGATACTCAGCAGAGGGATGGCTGGGTCAAATGGGACTTGTAATCCTAGTTGTTTGAAGTGTCTCCATATTGATTTCCACAGTGGTTTCAGACATCCTACTGGGGTGAGATGGAATTTCAGCTTTCATCTGCATCTCTTGAATGACCAGTGATGTTAAACATCTTTTCATATGGTTATTTGCTGCTTTTACTTCATTGTTTGAGAAATGACTGTTCATTTCAGATGTCCCTCTTTGAATTGGGTCTTTACATTTGGGAGGTCTGAGGTTTTTTTGGTGTTGTTTTTGAGTTCTTTATATATTCTAGGTAGTAGACCTTTGTCTGAGGAACATAGCAAAAACGTTTTTTTCCCACATTGTGTGTTGTCTCTTAGCTCTGCTTATTATTTCTCTGGCAGTGTAGAAGGCTTTTAAAAAGATGAGAGCCAAATTGTGGATTCTTTGTGCTAGTTCCCATGCTACTGAGGATTTGTTCATAGATTCTTTTTCTATGCCAATGTCTTCAAGAATTCTACCTAACATCTTCCAGCAAGTTTAGTGTTTCTGTTTTAATATCTATATCTTTAATCCACTTGGATTTTAATTTAGTGCATGGTAAAAGATATATTTTAATCTTTGACCACTTGAGAATCAATTTTTCTTACCTTTCCCCAAATCTTTGTTCCTGCTTCAATAACTAATTAAGTGAACCAATGTTGATTAATAATTAATTTTCTGTTATCTACTCATCTCTTTCAGTCTCTAATTCCACAAATAAATTTAATATCCCATTGTTACTTAGATAACTTTTCTAAAACTTCTTAGTTTATCTTCTAGTCTTTTATTTACCCACTCATATTATTTTTCCTAAAGTTTCTATAGAAATTTATCAGAATTAAAATATGACCCTATTATTTCCTTATTTGGTATCCTCCAATTATCTCCCTTTGCTCGTAAACTGTGGATCATGCTCCTCAGCACGATGCACATTTTTACAAGATATTTTTACACAAATTATAATGAACTATTAATATTCCATTTTCACCCACTGTTTTGTAACACTGCCTTTTTCTTCATCTGGCTTTGCATTTATCTACAATATACCTGCACATACCAAACAGAATTAAAGATTAATCACTCAATCTTAGATATAATTTATGTGCTTTATATGTTGCCCCTATTCTTTCATTATGTTAATGCTTAAATATTTCTTTACCAGTCTGGCATTTTTTGAAGTATTCTGACATTTGTTAAAATAACAGACTAACACTGCTGCAGTCAAGGTAAGTTATATTGCAGTGTTACAGTGGGAATGAACGCAACTTCAATTTGATTAAAGCAAGCATGGCTAGAGATTGAGGAAAGTGAATGGCTCAATGGATGAAAAAGTAGGAGTCATCAAGAGTAGGGACATTCTTCCGAAATAATACTGATTTAATAATATTTTTGCTAACACAGGTTGATAGAGTGAACATAGTATTTAATCTAAATTGGTTCAAACATTGTGTAATTTGGCTGTGGACAAACTTTTAACAATATTAAGCAAGTATTCTTTAAGGATTAAGGTTTCATTCATTTCTTTTCCTTTTTTTTTTTTTTTTGTTTATTTTTTTGAGACAGGGTCTCACTATGTAGTTGAGACTGATCTGGAATTCACTCTGTAGCCCAGGCTGGACTAGAACTCCCAGTGATCCTCCTGCCTCAGCCTCCCAAGTGCTAGGATGCACCACCATGCCTGGCTCATTCATCTCTTTATCATGAACCTAAAAGTACTTGTAAGTTGTAGATACTTAAAAAGTACATTCTCAATGAACAGAATCTTTGTTACATAAGGTCAGCATTTTGGAAGACTAATAGAGGAGGTACAACATGAGTAAATACCCACTACTTACATGTCTGAGTGACTTTAAATTTAACACCACATCATGGATAAAGAATCGATATGTTCTGCTTTGTCGCTTCATCTTGTGCTTGATGGGCTATGGCTCTTTCAAAGCAATAATGATTTATAGTACCCTGTATTGCAAATAGTTTACATGGGTTTGTCTAGTTCAAACTTCATGTAAAATATTTGTGAGCTGGGCATCACACTGAAGTCGACATTAACTGTTCTATCTATCTTCCCAAAGCACTCCTTTAATGCTGACATGAGGTTTTAAACAGGGAGTACTATTCCAGAAAGTCTGAGGATAGGGAATAAAGACAAAAATTCAGAATTAAGACTTCTGTTTTTAAGTACTTCTCTTTTAAATTTCGATTGAAGTTTAAATTGCACGAATGCATATTTTTTTAAGTGTACAGATAAATTATTTTCCAAGATTTTACCTGTGTAAGCATTTTCCAGATTAAGAAATAGGAATATTTCATCAATTCACCATGCTTCTGTGCTGCACATCAGACAGCATCACATGTGTAAATATAGTGCAAACATAAGTATACTTTCCTTCTTTATTATAATAGATTAGTGTTTCCTATTACAGAAATCCATATAAATACAAGACAGTGTGCTTCACTTGATCTTAGCCAAAAGGCCGAGAAGCGATAAGACAGTGTGCTTTCATTTTGAGTATGATTTCTGTCATTCAAATTATGTCTGTGAGATTATAAATTTTGTTGCAGTTTTTTGATGTTGATATTTTCTTTGAACATTGTTTCCTTATAAGAATAGCAATGATAAGTTAACATTTGGGCTGCTTTTAATATGTAACCATTATGAATAATGCTGCTATATGTATTTTTGAAGGCATTTTTGGTGAACACAAGCATCCGTTTATTTTGAAAGTATACCAGGGTGGCATTTCCAGATTGTAAGGCAGATTGTTAGCTTTAGCAGAAGTGTATTTTAATCTGTGATTCCTTCTTGATGTATCAGCTGGTACATGTTAAGTTAAAATGTGTTCTGAACTTTTTTTTGACCTTAGAAAAAATGTACCCATTTCATCATTAAATAGATTTTATTGAAATTTTCTATAGATGCAATTGACTGTGGTAATATTTTAGTGCCATTTTTCTTATTTTCTCAATGTGTTTATTGCATTGAGGAATTGAGTTTTGTCAAATACTTTTGTGCAACTCTTTCCATAATTACTAAAAAGATTGTGGTGTTCTTCTAATTCTGTGGCTTATATTTATTTATTTAAAAGTTCTAAACACACTTTCTTCTTTTAAAACAAATCTATCTGGAGTGTAAAGTACTGTACATTTTATCACTTGCTCTTTTCTATTGGCTAGCATGGTCTTTACGATTGTTGCATCTAATATCATGAAGTTAATTAGTCTTTCATTTTCCTGTGTCATAGAAAATTTAGGTTAAAATGTGGTACTCCCTTCTTAAAATGGAAAATCACATTTATTGGATCATCTAAAGTAAATTTATTAATTCCCCTTTTTATTGTCTTGAAAATTTAAAGTTAGTATTATTTTTTTCTTTAAATGCTTCAAATACTTTTGACCTAGACAATTGTCTGTGGGAAGATTAAAAAAAAAAGTCACATCATGCATATCATATTATTGAATTTCTATTTCTCTTTTAGATTACTTTACTTTAAATTATTTAATTCTATATATAGTCAAAACCTTATGTTATTACTTTAAATTATTAAATTCTAAATATATTTGAAACCTTATGAAACATAAAAGACATAAATCACATGATATACTTCATGTTTAAAAGATAGTATATGCTGAATACATAACATATTTTACATGGTTTGTATCATTTAGATATACTCCTGTGTTTATCTATGGAGAAATATCAAATTTCTATGTAGATAAATGTACATATTTACAAATTCAGTTATTCTGCCTTACTTTATATATAATGGAAGAAGACATTGACTTTTTTAGAATGCATGTTGGTTAGTGTGCTTTATGTGAAAAACCTAAATAAAATACAATTCACTATTTAAGCAAAATAGAACTTATAATTTTAATATTTTCAATATTGGTATCATAACATTATGGGCTATTACGAGAACAAACATATTGTGGCAAATAAAACAGGGTTGTTACAAAACAAAAAGTAAGAGGAGGACATACTGTGTCCTACATTTAAATATTTTGAGTGTTATTATAGATGGTGGCTTAGGAGGCTATCACTTTGGAAAACATCTCTCATTTTGTGAATATTTCTGTCTGTATGCTTTTGTGATGGTTAATATCTGACATCTTAAAAAAATGTCATTTTTGAGATTGTTTTCTATCAAGCAATTATAATATATGTCATAATTTATAATAGTGAGGCAACTACAAAAAGACTAACATGTGACATGGTAAGTAGGTAATACATTTTGTTTGGGAATAGGAAAATCTGTTATTTGCCAGATGCTCTGCAAAGTACTTTGTATGTGTTTACTAATGGTGATTTAGTGGGAATTCTGAGGTCTCCATGACTTGATTAAAATGAAAAATATAGGAACAAGTACATCGGTACAAATTATTGCTACATTATCACAAAAACTCATTATGTCAAGACATCCTGTTTCCCAAATAAAAGGAAAAATTCTAATAAAGGATGGGAAATGTGATAACTAATCTTATGTGTCAACTTGACTGGGCCATGGGGCTTCCACACATTTCATCAAACAACATTTTGAGCTGACTTATAAAGATCCAAAAGAGAATCTCTCATATGTCATTTGTGGAATGAAGCTTACAGAAACTGAATTCTGCAACTGGTTACTTATTGTTTATTAATTTCTCATTTTTGATACGTGTCCCAGTAGAAGAGGTGGTTAATGTTTTGGGGATGTACGAATGTTAGTTGTAATTTCTCTGGGAAAAACCTAATAAAAAACATCTAAAAGTGATTTGGGATAGAGTTAATTTTTGAGTCAGTAGACAAAGTAAAGTGAATTCTCCCTCTGTGCTGTGGGTATCATCCATTCAGTTGAAGGACTGAATGGATTAAAAAGTTCGACTTTGCTTCAAGTCAGAAAAAATAAAATGTTGCTGTCTCTGTCTTTGAGCTTGGTCAGGTATTGTTTTCTCCACTTCAGATCTGAAGTAAAATATCAGCTTTCATTGGATCTTTTGTCTTTGAACAGGTACTTATAACACTGGCTCTCCTAGATCTTCATCTTGCCGGTGAGACTTTGGGATGCATCAGCCTCTATAATTTCCATCCTAGTTTGTGCTGCTCTAGTAAAATATCTGGGACTGGTACTTTGTAAGTAATAAGTCTTTAGTTTCTCATATTTCTGGAGATTAACAAGTCCGAGATCAGGCACTACATTGGGTGTCTGGTGAAGACTATATAATTGCATGCTGACATGGAGAAGGAATAAAAAGGACAAAGGAGGAAAAATACTGAATCATCATACAGAGGAAGAATACAAGAGGGAACTTATTTCCTGAAGCTCTTATAAGGATCCTTATTTCGAAAATGGCTTTGATCTGAAAATTGCTAAAAGGTGAAGCTCCTAATACTTTTTTACATTTGACACTGAGTATTACCATTTACATTTTTAGGAAAACATTCAGGTCAGGCTCCCTTGCAATAGAATTACCCAATTAAATTGTTTAAAATTAATTATTTATATCTATCCATCTACTGATCTTTGTGCAGTTGTGTATTTATATATAAAATAAAATATATATAATGCATTCACATAATATATATACACATATGCATATGTACTTTCATATATACACATATAAATATACACATACCTATATACACATAAGTGATACAATACATATATACACACATTAAACAACTGTATATAAATGCAGTGGTTACAGTTTATTTTATCTTTTTCTCATTGAGTTTATTGGTACATTCTAGGTATACAGTACAGTTACATTCATTATTGGGATCTTGCACCTTTACACGACAGGTCTTGGTTCTCAGTTTTCCCTTTGTCCCTGCCCTCCCTTCACTCCCTCCTCCCCTTCCCCATTTACAAACACTTTATTTCCCTTTTTTGATTTTCTCATATATTTTTCCCTTATTACCTTTCCCCTACCCTTCCCACTTTCCCTACACCTTTAGCCCTTTTCTTCCTATTTCACATTGTCAATTATAGCACTGGGATCTTATGTACCATTATAGTTTTTCACACCAGATAAACTATTCGGTATTTACACGTGTGTGACTTATTTCACTTAGCAGTATATCCTCAATATGTATCCATTTTCCTATGAATGACTCTAGTTTCTCATTCTTTATGGCTGAGTAGTATTCCAATTTATAGAAAAACCACATCTTCTTTATCCTGTCTCCAACTGATGGACAAATGGGCTGCTTCCAAGTTTTAGCTATTATATCTGTGCTGCTATAAACATAGGTGCACATATATCACTGTGATATGATTCTTTTAATTCTTTTTGGCAAGATACCCAGCAGAGGGATGGCTGGGTCAAATGGAACTTCTAATCCCAGCTCTTTGAGGTATCTCCATATTGACTTCCATAGTGGTTGCACCAGTCTGCACTCCCACCAACAATGGAGAAGGGTTCTTTCCTCCCCACAACCCCTCCAACATTTGTTATTGGTTGATTTCTTAATAGTAGCCATTCTTTGTGGGGTGAGAAAGACTGAGTGTTGTTTTCATCTGCATCTCTCGAATGACCAGTGATGTGGAACATTTTTTTCATATATTTTCTTGCTGCTTTTACTTGTTTGTCTGAGAAATGCCTGTTCCTTTCAGATGCCCATTTTTGAATAGGGTCTTTATTTGTGCGGGGGCTGGTTGTTTTGAGTTCTTTATATATTCTAGATAAGAGACCTTTTTCTGAGGAGCAGTTGGTAAAATGTTTTTCCCACAGTTTATACATAAAATGTCCCCCAAAAGTCCCATGTGTTTGAAAAATATGAATAAACCATGGGGACAGTATACCCATCAGTGGATGAAAGTTCAGTAGTCTATTGCTGCTGGGAAGTAGAGTCTAGTTGGGAGAGGGAGGTAACTGGAGGCCTACTCTGTATTCTTGTTCCAGACTACTCCTTTGATCTATTTCCTGGATGCCATGATGTGAGTATCATTCTTTGCCAGGCCCTTCCACCATCTTGTTTTTGTGGTAGAGTCTGATAACCACTGAATCCACTGAATTCACTGAAACTGTGAATCGAAAGAAAATGCTCCTCCTTTATATTGTTGGTGTTGAATATTTTGTCCCACTAACAGTAAACTAATGCAACAATCTTTTTGTTTTGTTTTCATGTGGAATCATGACTATTTTAAAAGTTAAAAATAAGATATCATTGAGGATAATGTCATCAGAAGGTAATCAGCTGTGTAAAGAGCTCCAGGGAAGAAAAATAAGGAAGATAAATCACTTTGCTATTACCCTGTAAAGCCAGCATTGCTACATACAGTTTTGGAATTACATCATATTTAAAAATGGAGTGAGTCTATGTGAACTAGGAAGAAAATTTCTAAAGGTGTAGGGGAAGTGGGAAGGGTAGGGGCAAGGAAATAAGGGAAAAGAAAAAAAATATGAGCAAAGGAAAAAATGAAAACAAAGTTTTTATAAATAGGGAAGGGTGGAGGGGGTGAAGGGAATGCAGGGATATGGGGAAAAATGAGACCAAGACCTGTCATGTAAAGGTACAAGATCCCGATGACAAATGTAATTATGCTGTATACCTAAAGAGTACCAATAAACTCAATGAGAATAAAAAATGGAGTCTATACATTTGAAGTGGTTTTATAATCATTTATTAAAAAGGTTGTGTTATATCTAATTAATTATGTATTTATTAGTGCTTACTTAAAATTTATCTAAAGAAAACTTTATTATTTTATTAGATGGAATGTTTTTCCTGATAATTTTTAACCCTTCTCCACATTTGATACTTTGGATAGAACACACCAAAGACTACTGTCAAAAAACAGTTATTTATGTTTATGCTAAAACTATGTAGAAACTTCTCCTACAACAAGCTCTCATTTTCAGCCTTAATAGGTTTATTCCTTGGTTTCCTAGGTCATACCCCCATTCCTTTTCACTTTCAGTGAGGCTATATTACACATTGTGATTTTTGCACAACTATTAATGACTTGGAAGACTGAAAGCTTTTTTCCACTTCATGTTATAACTTGAGCTGTATGAGGCATTATCTTTTTGGTAGGGAATTTAGCAGTGTAAAATTACTTTAGTTGTCTTGAAGATTGTGAGAATATTCAATAACTGTGGATATTGTTAAATTAAACATAATATAGGTAATGTAGTAAAGCCTGTGATCTCCACTATTCTGGAGAATAGGATGGAAGGGAACAAGTTCTAGGCAAGCCTGAACAACATAGTGAAAGCCTGTCTAAAATTAAAGAGAAAAAGGGGTGAGTGGGTAGCTCAATGGTAAAACACTTGTCTATAATGAGTAAGGCCTTGGGTTTGGTCATTCTGCATAACTAAAGAAATATGAAGCAAAAAAATGCTGAGATACAAATGGGCCATTTCTACTTGCAATATTTTAAGCAAAGGCATGTGAGAGTCTGCAATTTTATCATTTGAAATCGCTAGGTTATGAAGCAGTTATAAATAAAGATTACAGACTAAACAAAATAAAAATATAATTTCTTGCTCTTACAACCTTTCCATCATCGATCTTTACTGTTTTCTGTTCCTGTTTCCTAATTCTAAGAATGCCAGTGAAGCAGTTCTCATCTGAAATATTAGAGGTTGCCAACATCGAAGGTAAAAAAGAATTTTCCTTGAAGAAGTGGTGTGTGACAATTTCTGTTCACATTTAATTGGCCAATGAAAAAAATCACATAACTAGTTTTAACTTGAATCAGAGAATGAGAATATTTGTTTAGAAATATTTTCTGATGATCATGTTAGTTATTATGATCATATTAATGTACATTTAAATAAACTATTTTTATAATTATTGATTTTTAATGTAATTAAAGTTTCTTATTTTCATAGACGAATGACCTGGAACTTATTTGACACTACATGCACTGTAATCTTCCTTGCAAAAAACAGAATATGAAATTTGTATTGATACTGCATGTCTATTTTGGGATTCAAATTTTTTTAAATACACTCGTCCTTTGAGTTATTCTAGCTTTTATATCTATTTTTAAAATGATTAAAAGGAACTTTTAGTTTGATATTTTAATAGTACAAATTTATTGTTCAACACAGAGTTAGTTTAGATTTTTTTTTTTTTTTTTTTTGTACCGTGGATCAGACTCTGGTCCCTGTGCTTGCGAGGCAGGCGGTGGAACCACTGAACTAAATCCTCCCTGGCCCAACATAGAGTTATTAAAGAAAACTTTGAACTATTTAGTATTTGTAATAATCTAAAATAAGCGGGCTGTTTCTGTTTCCATCTCCAATCCAAGAGAACACTTCAGCAACAGCTGATTAGCTCTGAGTCTCTTTTCCTTCCCCAGTTTTACTCTAAAGACTCCATCTTTTATATTTTCCTGCTTACATTATAGTTACATTTTCAGTATTAGTTTTAAATACTCTTCTTTCTTCCTCAGACATAACTGCAAAAGGATTATGCAATACATTTCAATGAATTAGATATCTGTGTTCACAAAAATTTATCCAGTGCTCTTTGAGAAGTATTTGCTGTCACCTTCTTTCTACTTGCTTTTCTATGTATTTTTCTTTAATAATTCAACTTTCACAATATAGAGTGTCTCCTCTACATGGCTTGACATATTTTTCTGAATTAAAGCAATTTTTGTATTGTGAAAGTGACCTCAAAAACACCCTACTTCCTTTGCATGAAAATCTCAGACTGGGAAAATTGCTCGGCTGCAGTATGAAATACTTCACCTGAATACAAACATTTTTGGGTTTTTTATTTTGGTATAATGATTCACTGACGATTGTGGATAATCTCCATTTTTCCTCAAGCTAATATTGTTAAATTATTGAAATATATTTTTTAATCCAGTTCATCAGTTTGCAAATATTATTATTAGAATTGTTCATAATATTAAAATAATTTTATGTTTTCTGTTAGGGTATGTATTAGTTAGGATCCTAGAAACTGACTTTTTATAAAATTACTCAAAGTATTTTCATGATACTAGTGTATTTTATTCAGCTAAATTATCTGTATTATTAATTAGCATGTGTTTCTTTTTTTTTTTTTTTCTTTTTTTTTTTTTTTTTTTTGAGACAGGGTCTCACTATGTAGTTGAGACTGTCCTGGAATTCACCATACAGCCTAGGCTGGTCTCAAACTCACAGCGATCCTTCTGTCTCAGCCTCCCGAGTGCTATGATTACAGGTGTGCACCACCACGCCCAGCTTATCCTGTTTTAAATTAATGAAACTAAAAGACAGACAAGTAGAAATACATAGAAATCAAGATCTTGATAATATAACACAGACGAATTATAATTATAACAAAACAGTTGTGCAATCAATGGATGAGATATTCAATCTTGCTATCTTCCAATTTCCTCACCTGTGAAAAAGAGCTCATATAGGGAAGTGAGTAGATTGTTTATATTTAATGTATTAACCACATTTCTTGACATACATTAAATATTTAATATTGTTTTTAATTGTCTCTAGACATTTTTAATATTTGCTCTCATCTTCCCAAGCCTCTTGACCAACTCTTACACAATAACTATTCAATAAATTATATTAGATAATTAATACAAATATGACTGTTTCATTCCATAGACTATCTATGCATCTTAGAGTATTATTTTACTATGCTAGGTCCTTTGGCATTTTTATTTGATGATGTTGGTTTTCCACTTGAATTCTCTTTATTGACATGGCACTCCCACATCCCAATTTCTGTGTGGTTTAGCTACCAAAAGCTCACAGGTTTCTGGGATAGTAGCCCATGGATGAAATTATCACCATTCTTCAATGGTCTTAATGGTTATGCCCTGTGCTCTTTCCCCCCATGGTATGAAGCCAGTGACTGATTGATGCTGTAGTAAAACCCTGGAGCACCTTACCTGTGGGAAGGACACACTTCCATTGCAGAGCTATGCTTGGCATCCATCTGAAATTACAACTTCTTCTGAAATTAAATTCTGGCTTTATTCCATACCTTGCTTTATCTTTCTTCCCATAACTCCTTGCATATATTTCTTCCATAAGACTCATATCAGGCTTTCCATGTGGGAAACTTAACCCTAATAATTTATAGTGTTTTCTTGTTAAGATAAATTCAGCCAACAAACTATCACCGGGAGATCCCAGAGCATGGACGCTGATCACCCAGCACATTGCATAGTATATGTAAACAAATATATTTGTTTAATTAATATAGAAGAGTCCTTTCTGAGATGAAAATTAAATTCCAACATCCCCAGGCTTTGCTGTACTAAACCAGATCTATTTATAAGAAAAGAACTGGACTATACTGATAAAATTAATTTTAGAAATAAGAAACTAAGACTACCTTCCATTAGACGCTACAGATTCATTCAATTAAATCTGGGATAAAAATCTCTGCAAATTAAAATTTTTAACAGTTATCTGCTAAATCCTGGTTAAGTGAATTTTACTTAAATGGATATTACTTGTTTAATATCAATCTTTTTTTCTTCTTCTTATTCTAGGTTCTACAAGTGATACTAGAAGAAGGCTTATTATTTATTTATCAAATATAATTTACCCTTTGTTCATTCTTCTTTCGTGGACAATTTGAAAGACCCTTCTTAACAAAGAACAAGAACAATACCCTGGGTTTTCTTTGTTGCACAGTTGTGGTACTTTGGTCTTGTCTCTGTATTTGTGCTTTACTTTAACAATAAAATAGCTAAATTTTAGAAAACATTTACCAGGGCCTTATTTTTATTTTATGTAATTGAAAACTTCTAAAAACTGTTGATGCAAATGCATACTATTATTCTGGAAGGGTAACAACTACTGTGAAAAACAAGAGGAATCTAATAAGAAATGACAGTTACAAAATCTATTTTTTATTGTTGTGTGAGATGACTAGTGTATCAATGATGAAATGTACAGAATAAAACAGAAACTATTATCATGTGCCAGTGACAGTATTATTTATTCCTGCTGGTAAAAATAGACAAAGCAGGACAAAGGGTGGCTCCAGAATATGACATTAACTTAGGAAATGCAAAGATTTTATATTATTCTTACCTTTTTATAATAATAGGCAGAAAATGAGCTGTCATTTCTGATATGTAGTATGTCATTACAGTTATTCTAAATCATACTTGTGTGATTTGCAGTAATTTACTTTGCAGTAGAGCTGTAAAGAACCACTTAATTTTGTGCTGCAATTAATTAAAATAAAGATATATTACAATTCAATTCTCCATCAGATTATACATTATGTATTAAAACTGGGTTATGATTTTTGGACAAAAATCTTCTAAAATCGCTCTTTTAAAAGTAATTACCATTTAACATTTATAGTTGTATGTCTTTGGGTACATGGAATATTTATTCTTGTCCTCAGGAATTGAGTGTATGTTTGACTGCAATTCAACATTTATAGGATTCATGAATTTTATAAAGTTTTTGTCAAAAGTTGTGTAAGTGTTTTAAATTTTTTTTATATGAATGAATAAAATCACATGTGTGATTTTTTTCCAATAGAAGTGCCCAAAATATCTTGGCAAGTACAATTGCTTTGATTTATTATCTAGAGGATATAATGTAATTATTGTGTTTCTCCTGTTTTAAAGATATGAAGAACTTTATATATTCTAGATAGTAGACCTTTGCCTGAGGAACAACTGGTAAATATTTTTCTCCACATTGTAGGTTGTCTCTTCACTTTATTGGTGGTTTCTATTGCTGTGCAGAAGATTTTTAATAAGATGAAATTCCAATTGTTAATTTTTTGTGCTAGTTGATGTGTAACTGAGGTTTTGTTCATGTAATCTTTTCCTACACCAATGTCTTTTAAGAGTTCTACCTTACCTCTCTTCCAGTTGGCTCAGTGTTTCTCTTTTAACATTTAGATCTTTGATCCATTTTGATCTATCTAGAATATATAAAGAATGTAAATTTTCAGGCCTCCCATATTTGAAGACCTAATTCAAAAATGGGCATTTGGAATGAACAGACATTTCCCAGACAAAGAAGTAGAATAACAAATAAACATAAGAAAAAAGTACTCAACATCACTAGTCATTTGAGAGATGCAAATGAAAACAACAATGAGATTCTGCCTCACCCCAGAAAGAATGGCTGCTGTCAATTAACCAAAGAATAACAGTTGCTGGCTGGCTTCCGGGGTGGGGGGAGGGGGGTAAAGGAACCCTTCTCCACTGTTGGTGGGAGTGTAGACTGGTACAACCACTATGGAAATCAGTATGGATATACCTCCAAAAGCTAGGATTGAGGTCCTATGTGACCCAGCCATTCCTCTGCTGGGTATATTCACAAAAGAATTGAAAGAATTTATACCACAGTATTATATATGTAAACACATATTTATAGTGACACAGTTTGTAATAGCTAAAACTTGGAAATAGCCCAATTGATTTCTCATCAACTAGAGAATGTATAAAGAAGATGTAGGTTTTGTATGAAACGGAGTACTACTCAGCCATAATAATGAGACACTAGAGACATGTATAGCTACACGGATTCACACTGAGGCTGTAATCAAATGAAATAAAAGGGACACACATATGTAAAGAGCAAATCATTTCTCTGGTGTGAAAAACTGAAAGTGTAAATAAGGATCGAATTTGTAATAGATAATGTGAGATAGGAAGAGAAGGGGAAGGGGAAGCGGGAAGGATAAAAGAAATAAAAAGAGGAAAGGTATAAATATGGAAAAAAGAAAAAATGAAAACAATGTCTTTGTAAATAGAGGTCAGAGGGGTTGAAGGAAGGGTAGGGGGATGGCAAAAAAATAAGAACCAAAATATAACATGTAAATGTACAAATTCCAAATGATGGATGTCATCATGTCATATACCTAAAATATACCAATAAAATTAATTAATTTTACAAAAGGAAGAGCTGGAAAATTTGAGTGGGTTGCTTAAACAGGTGTTCAGGGAAAGAAAGAATTAGGTGGATCTAATGTTTCCAATGGTACTTATTTGAATATTGATAATATCTACTACTGACGTTTATTATCAGACAGTTGTTATGAATCTAATACATTCAAATAGATGTATTGCATAAAGCAATTAGTTTCTATTTATCATTAAGTATAATTAAAATATTCAAAATAGGAATTACAAATTATTAAATTACTGCCATAATATATAAGTATAAACTTATTAGACTAAAAAATTGATTTGCATGAATGCCAGTGGTTAAGAAGATGTTAGAACAGTGGAAAATATTGTCATTAATGTTTTGAAGACATTTGTAAGAATTTCAAAAGGTGATGGTGTTGAAAGAACTGGATCTCTTTTACATAAAATTGCATATCTTCCCTTCGCTGGAGCAGAGTTGCACTACAGTAAGGTCTGCTCTAAGCAGCCATGATGGGGGTCACACACTGAACAGAAAAAATATTATTTTTTTCAGCTTTAATTGAGTTTATTGGCACATTTTAGGGATGCATTACAGTTACATTCATTGTTGGGATCTTGTACCTTTATATGACAAGTCTTGATTCTCATTTTTTCCCCTTACCTCTGCCCTTCCTTCACCCCCTCCTCCCCTCCCCATCTACAAACACTTTATTTTCTTCTTTTCATTCTCTCACATTTTTTTCTTTTCCCTTTTTACTCTTCCCCTACCCATCCCACCTTCCCTACACCTTTAGCTCCTTTCTTCCCATTTCTAAATGTCAGTAATCTTATTAGAATCTTGTGCATTGTTGCAGATTAATCACACCAGGGAAACTATTCAGTATTTACACATGTGTGACTTATTTATTTCACTTAGGAGTATATCTTCAATATGTATCCATTTTCCTATGAATGAATCTATTTTCTCATTCTTTATGGCTGAGTAATATTCCATTTTATAGAAAAACCACAACTTCTTTATCCAGTTTCCAATGGATGGGCACATGGGCTGTTTCCAAGATTTAGCTATTACAAACTGTGCCAGTATAAACATGGGTGCACATACTTCTCTGTGATATGACTCTTTTAGTTCTCTTGGAAAGATACCCAGCAGAGGGATGGCTGGGTCAAATGGAACCTCCAGTCCAAGCTCTTTGAGGTATCTCCATATTGATTT
>NW_022900932.1:31633920-31636972 GCF_012274545.1 Fukomys damarensis
CCCCCCCTCCCCAAAACCCTGCCAACATTTGTTATTGTGTGATTTCTTGATAGCAGCCATTCTTTCTGGGGTGAGGTGGAATCTCAGTGTTGTTTTCATCCGCATGTCTCGAATGACCAGTGATATGGAACATTTTTTCAAATATTTTCTTGCTGCTTTGACTTCTTTGAGAAATTTCTGTTCATTTCGGATGCCCATTTTTGAATCGGGTCTTTATATTTGTGGGGACTGATTGTTTTGAGTTCTTTATATATCCTTGATAATAGTCCTTTGTCTGAGGAATAGCTGGTAAAAATTTTTTCCCACATTGTAGATTGTCTCTTAGTTCTGCTGATGGTTTCTTTTGAAGTACAGAAGCTTTTCAGTAAGATGAGATCCCAAAATTATTTAAAGGAATTAAAAGCCCATTATGGGACAGAAGGAAGAAGGAAATAACGAAGAAGTAGAGATATGTCTTCTTGAAGAAATTAGATAAAAATATAGAACATAGGAAGAGGATTAAAGAGAAAATGTGTCCATCTGGGAAAACTTTTTGGAGACAAGGAAGACAGAGAGTACTTTCAGTAAATTCATGCCATGACTCTCAGGAGCAATACCAGTTCACAGAATTACAGTAGGAAAAGGATGTGCAGATTGGTGAGCTGTTTGTTTAAGGAGATTTGTTGACATTATATATTTGGTCCTCAGGAAGAGAGTGCTTATGAGTTTGACTTAGATCCTACTATGAGTGTACAATAGATTGATTTTTCTATTTTTTGTGAAAAAGATTTGACTACTGAAATCAGTGATTTCTGTCAGTTCTGAAATGAAGTGAAGTTACACCTGTGCAGTTTCACTCTGGCTCTTTGCTCCTCCCTCTAAGCTCTTAGCTGCATTCTCTAAAATAGCTTTTATTTCATGTAAGACACATCCCAGTTTGGAGCTGAGTAGCTTATTTAATGTTCTTATGTGTATCTGATTAGAGAGATAGCATTCTCTTTTGAATTTGAATTGGTCTTGTTTTCTTTTTTAAAAAACTTATAATTTATTTTTTAAAAGAGCAAACTTTTTTCTAATTGTAATGTACTCCATTAGAAAAAAAATCCTATACCCTCAAATCTCCTTGAGACAAGTTTCTCTCCCCTTTGTTTAAGAATTAAAATGCTATTGGATATTTTCAAATTTTTTGTTTAGACAAGAGTTTCTAAAGACACAGCCTCAAGATTATTATAAGCTATTTTGTGCAGCTTCAAAGCCACAAGGAATGCTTTAGTTATGTCTACAGGCTTAGAGGAGACTTACACCTGAATATTTGGTGACTCGACTCAAGAATAAATTTTGATACTATCTTTGTCCTGAGCACATTTCTTACTTTGTCTATTACAGCTTAGAGAAGCTATATTTAAAGAGTTTTATTTTCTTATTCTACATATGTTGGGTCGGTGATATTTACTCTATCTTTTGCTTGAAAATTAACTGAACAGTTAATTCATTATGTCCTTACTTCCTTGTTTTATATGGCTAAATTAATCCAGTTGCCATTTTCAGCATTCTATCTAGTTATATACTTAGCCAAATAAACTGGCTTCTTAGGTATATTTTTATTTTTTATATTACTACAAGTGACTGCTGCAAAAATCTATTCCATGTTCACCTGTTGCCTAGATTTTTAACACTGATTTTTCTCATCTTAGCTTTTTTTTTTCTTCTTTAACAGTCTCTTCAGGTGCTTTCCAGCTCTGCTCATCATCTCATTTCAAAGCCAGGTCACATATTTTATCTTTATTTATTGATGACACCAGACAATTTCCAGATACTAATAAGTGTATCAGTTAAATTATGGTGAGATAAAAAATGTGTGAAATAATACAATTACTGGAAAAGAATATTGAGCTATGCCCTCCTTTTCCTTTCCAGATCTTGAGCAAAGTGGTTTGCTTTTGTTTTTGTTTTTGTTTTTTTGCTAAATCAAATATTGTAAGCTACAAGAAAGGGTTTCTGGGGATTATTGTTCCATTGGATCCAAGTGGAGATAATATGATCCTAAATATTCCATAGAATTATGATCAATTCTAAGGTCTCAAAACACTAAAATCGATCCATAAGACATTAATTGTGGTAGTAAGACAATGTTGGAGTAATGACTTTTGAAGACATGTTAAGACAATGACATAATTGAATACAGGTTTTAGGAGACAAGAAACTTTATGACTTTAGGGAAAATGTAATTTTTTGCAATTTCAGATTATACAAAACTGTAATAACAATTTGGGTAAGTCTTATAGTGTGCTTTATGCTCTTGGATGGAATTCACACAAAGAAGTAGGCTTGATATTTAGGGATATTAGCTTCACAGAAAACCTGATATATAAGAAAAGCATGAACTAAGTACAACTATACTGTTAAGATACATATATATTCCATAAAGTATCAAGATGTAAGCTGTAGAGGGTTTTTGATAAATTACAGATGCATTTTTTTCTAGGTAAAATACTAAATATTGTGAAAAGAGTATAGCTAAAACATAATAAAGAAATCATTGGGAAATAAGCGAATTTTATCTATTACCAAATTAGGCAGAAATTCGAAATAAAAGGGCAACAGTACAACAAATAACAAGCAAACAGCAAGACAAGTAAGGAATAAAAAGAAAAGTACTTGGTGTAAACAGTATTGATAATTATTTTATTTTACTTTTATTATTTATACATATTTTGGCTGTGTTGAAACAGTGCCTCCCTAAATAGGTCAGCTTACCCTTGACTCACTGTGTGTCTCAGGCTGGCCTCACACTCACTGAGATCTTTCTGCCTCAGCCTCCTAAAGTGGGGATTACAAGGTGTACCACCACTCTGACATTGATAATAATTTTAATGAAAAGAAACTATCCTAATCTAAATATTCTAGGAATTTGACAAATAGAGAAGAGAGGTAAAAACTGTTTGTTTTTTTTAGCATCATACATTAATTTAAAAAGACTTAAATTGGCAAAATAATAAAAGTATATATACTTTACTAAACATAAAAATATTAGAATAACAGTATTATTCAAAGTAGTCTTTTTGAGATAAAG
>NW_022900932.1:31636988-31668623 GCF_012274545.1 Fukomys damarensis
ATATATATATATATATATACCTAATATCAGCACATAAATCACATAAATACATAATGTAACATAACAAAAGATAAATCTTAAAGTCTGAGTTGAAGATTTTAGCATGTTGCTCAGTAGTTGGTGGAAATATATAGGCAAAAAGTGAAAAGGAATATAGAAGGTGCTAATGAAACTATAAACAACTGACAACTAACAAAAATCACCCACTAGTACATCACCTCTTATAGAAAATATACTGACTAGGGATTTTTGATAAATTTATTAGAATGTACTAGTTAGTAGACTGTATATTGATTCTCAATATATTTGAAAACACAGAAATTTACTGTACTGTTTTTACATAAAATAAAGATTTTAGTAAACAATAACTAAAGAATGTCTAACAAATATACAGTTTAGAAATTTAAGCAATGTTCTTTTAGGTGCTGATTTAAAGAATAATAAATCATAAAATAATTTGGACAATGTGTCTTTTTTGAGAAACTAGAAAATGAAAAGAATAAAGTAAGCAGAAGAGAAGAAATGAAAAGATAAAAGCAGGAATCCATGAAGTAGAAAAGTGACCACAGAAAAAATTATCAAATCCATATTTAGCTCTTTAGCAAACTAATAAAATTGATATCATTAAAGAAATTTCTCAGAAAAAGATAGAAAACTTTTCATAATTTATCAATATTGTTAATGAAATGTCATCATTACAGATCTTACTTTCCTCATTTGGGTAAGAGAGAGGCATGAGGAACTTCCTATTTCAATAATTTATGAAACAGGTCAAAATTATAAAGCCCAGTTTTGGGATAAGATACTGATACATAATCCAAGAAAATAAAATAAGGTACAAAAAGAAGAATTAAAGCTTTGTTCCTTCAGGTGTAACCAAATTATTTACATAGACTAGCTTAATAAACTTTTTAAAATCTAAACTGTAACTCAGCACACTCTATTTGTTCTTCTGTATAAGGTTCATATATATAATCTCTTCTCAAAAATAAACTTTTAATGGTTTAATTTGAAATACTCTAAACTTTTCTATTCACACATATACAACTGTATACTGAAGTAGTTTTATCAATTATTTAGATGTTTGAATATATGCATATCCTAATTAATACTTTAAATTTTTATTTTTAGATGACATATTATTTAAAAACCTTACATATTATACAGTATTTATATATTATTACTGGTGAATATGTTTAAATTCTATCAAGTAAACAAAATATACAGACATACACTTCCACCATCCAAACTTTGGCTATTATGAATTTTATTTTGTCTAAACATTTCTATGCATAAATCATTTATCTGACTCTTTGAAAAGTGCATCATTTTTAGTTTTAAAGAAATTGAATTACAAAGAAACAAAGCTTTCACTCTTTACCAAGTTAACTTTAAAATAGTTATTCAAAGTTACATTGTTCCAGAATTTCAGATTAATTGAATCCAATCATTGAAGTTTTTTTTCTCTCTCATTGAGTTTATTGGTACATTTTAGGTATACAGTACAGTTACATTCATCATTGGGATCTTGTACCTTTACATGACAGGTCTTGGTTCTCATTTTTCCTCTTTTCCCTGCCCTCCCTTCACCCTATCCTTCCCTCTCCATTTACAAGCACTTTATTTCCTTTTTTTTTTTTCATATTTTTTTCTTTTCCTTTATTACCTTTCCCCTACCCCTCCCACTTTCCCTACATGTTTAGTCCTTTTCTTTCTATTTTACATGGTCAATTATATCATTAGGATCATGTGTACTATTATACTTTTTAAAGTAGAAGAATACTATATCCTTACTTTTGCCTTTAAAACAAGAGAAAGGAAATAGGAGACGTTAAATACATTCGGGACTCTATTCCATTAGACATTGCAGAAGGTGATACGATAAATGTAGCAATTGGGCACCCCGTGGCATGTGTTTATTTCTCCAGTTACTTCCTGAATATTTATCAGTCAGTTACTGTGTCACAGGAAGTACTCTTACTAGAAAAAGCATTTAAAAACCTAGGAGTTATGTCCCAGTGGTAAAAACAGGTAAGAACTTGCATTTTCTATTTAGGAAAGCTTGGAAGCACTTGGAGACAAAGATCTCATTTTCTGCTTTGATGACGATGTGTACAGTAAGGCCTTGTATTTGCCACAGTGTTTGCTCGCTTTCTGCTGCCTTACACCCATCATTTCACCTGAATAACTTCTACTCTGTGTTTGTTTGTTTGTTTGTTTGTTTAGGGGTTGTATCAGCATGGATGTTATTTCCTTTATCAAGATTTTAGGAATGATAATTACTCATTACAGTGCCTAAGATGCACTTTTCAGCTACCCTCTTGCCTCCAGAGTACCAGAATATCATACAATAATTTGTTGTGAATTTAGGAAGAAAAACGCTACCAGTCTTTCCCGGAGAAACATTTTTCCCTAGAACTATCTTTTGTTTTTCAAGCTCCGATTCAAAATGAGCACCTTACCATACTAAGCTGTACTCATTCCATTTCCCTTTCCTTTCTCTAGGGCAACATGCTCCAGCTATTGTATCCTCTTGACAGGCTTTGATAAGTGATTATGCTTTCGAATTTATTGTGAATCGTACAAAAAGATAAATGGTGCAAAAGTTTCATCATGTATTGATTCATGCACCATTTGCCATGAAGTAGATTTAAAAAACACAATTAATTATGTTACACTTCATTTATAAGTGTTTTCAACAGCATAGAGTGCTAAGTTGTAGAATTGTCATTGAGGAAATAGACCTTGATGTATAGTTTTGAAATTTTATTGCTGAATCCAAGCAACACTTACAAATATATTCATATCATAGTTATTTCTAAATAATATCTAGCTTTTATTGACAAGATGGAAGTATTTTCATTATTCTTCTCAGATTATAGTCTTATTTTTAGAAAATGAAAATTTGTTTACATGATTCTAATCTTTAAAAGGTGTGAGACATTATAATGACATTTTCTCAATTGATCATATAACATTCAGAAATAATTAGTTAAATATTGTCAAACACATAACTTGTAACAATAATGTATACAACTAGTTGTAATTGTTTTCACGTTTTATTTATAACATTCTAAGATCTTATCAATCATTAAATATGCACATAATAGAATTAATAATACCTCTTGCTTAGAAAGAATCTAAAATATTATAATACCTATTCATTTTATTTACGTGCAGAAAGAAATGCATGTCAATTTATAGTGGTTGCATTTGAATGTGCTAGTACTGGCATATAACTAAAAATAAAGTTGTCAAAGAATCCAACGCCAATATCTAATTTACCTTCATGCAGAAAGTAGAATACACCTGGAAGTTTGCAATCTTCCATCTGTATTACAGCGGGAACTCCCTTTAATCTACTCAGTCAGTGATGTTTATTTTTTAAGTTTGTGTCTCAGGTTAGCTAAGTTGGGACTGTATCACCTGGATGACAAAGAGCTAAAAATATATTGAATTGATTTATAAAAGCTACTAATTCTTTACTCTTTTATAAACAGAGGAATCAAGTTTGTGAATTATTTATTATTTGTGAGTATATTTTCCTACTATCTGGTGGGCCTTTGATAAAACATATTTTACTGAAGAAAAAATTTTTGTGAATGAGAAATAATAAAGACACTTCTACATATGGTGATCAGTGAACTGTGGCTACTACAGAATGCTAATGGTCCTGTAGTCCAGTGTTAGACATTTATGAAAGAACTACATCTCTGAATTATTTATTATTTGTGAGTATATTTTCCTACTATCTGGTGGGCCTTTGATAAAACATATTTTACTGAAGAAAAAATTTTTGTGAATGAGAAATAATAAAGACACTTCTACATATGGTGATCAGTGAACTGTGGCTACTACAGAATGCTAATGGTCCTGTAGTCCAGTGTTAGACATTTATGAAAGAACTACATCTCAAGTAAGAAGGAGGAAGTTAAATGGGTCTGGAAAAATGCGAGGGGTAGTGAGAATATGTCATAGTTCAAAGAAAACTCAGCCCTAGCAAGGCTCCCAAGCTTGAATATCATCCAATAGGGTGGCTGAGGGGATGGAAAGGCAAATTTAAATTTATGCAAAATAGCATTCTTTCCCTCTTGTATGTAATCCCACCACTTTTGTTGAAGATCAATTGAAAAAAAATATATTTTTTCCTGGACTTTCTGTTTGATTTCACTGACACATATGCCTACATTTATTATAATAGGATACTGTTTTAATAACTGTAGTTTGTGATACATTTTGAAATCAGGAAGGTGATGTCTTCAGCTTTGTTTATTCCTAAGTTTACTTGGCTAACTGGGAGTTTATGAATTTAAATTTTTAAATTTTCTATATAAAATTCTTTCCACATAATATGTAGATCTCTTTGAAATTTATGGAGAGTTTACCAATACAAATTCTTCTAATCTGTGAACATGAACATCTTTATTTTAATTTACTAATTTTCTTCCACCAATTTTTTACAGTTTTCACTGCACATATAGTGAAGTTGAATTTCTACAATACACAACAAAACAACTCATAATGGATTAGTATATGATTTGAAATTATAAAACTCATTGAAGAAGACGAAGAAATTTCTTCATGTTAGTTTTGACAATGATTTATTCACAAGGACACCAAAAGCATTGTAAACAACACCAAAATAGTCAACTGAGACTACATCAATAAAAATCATCTCCAAAGCAAAGGGGATAACTAACAGAGTGACAAGACAATTGATAAAAATGGAATTAAATGTTTGCAAAGATACCAAGGATTAACATTCAAAATATAAGAATATCCTTCAACTCTACAGGAACCGAATACATAGCTCAGTTCAAATGGAAAAAAAGACTTGACTAGACATTGCTCTAAAGACACCCTGATGGTATATAGTACCTGAAAATGAGACCATCATCACTAATTGTCAGAGAAATCAAGATTACAACCACAAAAAAATATCATCTCATACCTACAAGGAAGGGTATATCATATATTTTAGGAAGATAAATGTTAGTGTGGTGAAATTGGAATGCTTATGCATTCTTTATAGGAATATAGAATACTGCAGTTACTACAGGAAACAATATAGAGATACTTTTAAAACCATAAAAATAAAACTAATATGATACAGCAATCTCAATTCTGGGTTTCTATCTAAAATAAGTCAACTATTTGTATTATATACATTCACTCTTTCATTATATACAATAGCCAAGATATAGAACCAACTCACAAGCCCATCTAAAATAACAAATTATATATACACATGATGGAATATTATTCAGCCTTATACAACAGGCAAATTCTGCTATTTGGGACAACAAATTATAGAACAAGAAGAAATTATGGCAAAGGAAAATAAGGTAGTTGTAAATGGGCAAATAATACGTGATTCCACTGATACGAATGAAATACCTACAGTAGCCAGAAACATAGAAGCAAAGAGTAGAACAGTGATTTCCAGAAGATGGGGTAGGGTAAAATAAATAATTATTTTTTAGTGAGTATAAATATTCTGTTATTCAAGATGAGTAAGTTCCAGAGATCTGCTATACAACATATTTATAGTTAATAATATATTATTGTACACTATGGTAATATACAGTTATTTTTGCATTATGGTAAACACTAAAATCAAGTTGAGTGTTCATTAACAACAAACCCATACACAAACAAGGACAAATAAATATTTTGGAGATAAGAGATTTGTACAGTATCTTGATTATAATGATAGCATTATGAATGCATGTATATGTCAAATTCATCAAGATGTGTACATTGGACAAAATATTTGACAGTGCTGTGGCTGCCAAAAATATGTATAAGGAGAAATTTAATATGAGTAAGAGGCTATTATTGGTTATGTGAAGTTGAAGACACTGATGTGTTTAGTATCTTAGATAGACAAGGTAAAAAGATGAGGAATTATTTCCTTTTCAGTTATAAGCCATAGAAATTAAAATTTTCCAGTCTTTTCACATGTGCTGAAAAGCTACTGCTACTCAACTTTATTTAAGGACCTATATGACTTTTGTCCAGAATCTTTATCTTTCTTTCCTCTTAATAATTTTAAAAATAAGGCCAGGGATTTAGCTCAGTGGTTCTGCCTCCTGCCTTGCAAGCACAAGGACCTGAGTTCGATCCCTGGTACCAAATATATATATATAAAATACTTTATCTGTATTACAAGTAGATTGTGCAAAAATTCCAGGCTAAAGTTGGATAGTGTCATTTAGAGTGTAAATGCATTTGGATGACTACAGTAAGTCAAAATAGAGTTCATCTGTGAAGCACTAGGTTCCTTTGAAAATTCTGTGAATGTATTTTGTTTCTTTCAAAATCAGTTTTTCAGGTGACATGAATTTATATATGTGCACACACACAATAAATTGAAATTCTCTTCTTTTTCTCTGAGCATGTTCAGAAGTAAGATAAGGGCTAAAAAAATGCTGGAAAATAGTTACTTTAAAATATTATTAGAGGCCGGGGATTTAGCTCAGCAGTTCAGTGGCCTGCCTTGCAGGTGCAAGGACCTGAGTTCAATCCCGGTCCAAAAAAAAAAAAGTATTATAAACAAATAATTTGAATATCATAATTTAAGGATTTATTAACAAAAGCTATATCTTAAAGATTTCTCACTGTTGAAAGTAGAAAAGCCCTAATGTTGCTAAAGGTCATTGGATACTCCTCACAGATGCTAAAACCAAGACTTCTTAACATCAAATTAGGCTGGCAAATATGAATATTGAATTCAAAGGATGCATTAAGACTTCACTTTAGACTTTTTATATGATGCCATAATTAAATTAAAATGTACAGATACAAAACAAGTCTATTTAGAAAATTAATATAACCAAGAGAAATATTGCAGAAGGATTTATAAATCATAATTTTCCTAAAATAATTTTTGAATACATATTGAGGATATACTCCTAAGTGAAATAAATAAGTCACACATGTGTAAACACCGAGTAGTTTTTCTGGTGTGAAAAACTATAATAGTACATAAAATCATAATGCTATAATTGACCATGCGAAATAGGAAGAAAAGGGCTAAAGGTGTAGGGAAAATGGGAAGGGTAGGGGAAAGATAATAAGGGAAAAGAAAAAAATATGACAGGGCTGGCAATTTAGCTCAGCGGTTTGGTGGCCTGCCTTGCAAGCACAAGGACCTGAGTTCAATCCCCGGTACCAAAAAAAAAAAGACAAAATGAAAAAATGGAAATAAAGTGTTTGTAAATGTGGAGGGGAAGAGGGGGTGAAGGGAGGGCACGGACAAGGGGAAAAAAATGAGAACCAAGACCTGTCATGTAAAGGTACAAGATTACAATAATGAATGTAATTGTACTGTATAACTTAAATGTATCAATAAACTCAATTAATAAAATAATAATAATCTGTTTCCAGGGACTGTGTCATTGCTTGTGGTGGCATTCGATTTTAATTCTGCCTTCTTGATCCACACTGTACAGTTAAATTTGATTTATTTAGTAGCAGGCACCTAAAAAAGATGAAAAGCCAGTTTTAGGGAAATTACAGCAAAATGGCATATGTTGTAAGCCATGCACTTCTATTAGTGCTGTACTTTTATATTTGCTTCTGATCTAAGTAATTTATCAAGAAGAAATATTTTTTTTCCTCAAGATTTTAGTGGCTTACAGTGGATGCATGTAAAGAGGTTTTATTGATCTTGAGACCCTGTTGTTTGACTTGTTCCTGTATGGGAAGTTGTCAAATTTGAGTTAGGTTCTCTAAACAGTAAGATATATTCCTCTGCCATGAGACCTCTATTAAGCAGAGATACTTGGTTTTCCCTTATTGGCTGTCTTATAAGTTTGTTAGATGAAACATAGATTTGTTTTTCAGTGAAATGGTCACTCTTCAGATTGTGAGAGTGGCTAATAATTATGAAATTTCTCAATGTAGATATACATTTTTCCACGTAGATCTCACATTTTTTAGAAAAACTGTCTTTAATTCATGGTGTAATTTACACATAAAGATGCTTAATCTTTAAATCCTAAATATAAGAATAGTAATTTTTATTTTTGTTTCTGAGGGGAAAATTATAATATTATCTAAAAATCTGGATGCAGAACCGGATATCTACCATTATTTTTATATCAAACTCTAAATTAGAGAATTTTAAGAAAGTTACTTCTATTTAAGAAGACTGAACAAAGGATTAAGGCTAGTGATTAGGTCCTTGATGTATTAAACGACTCACTACTATGTTGGAATCACATACTACTAATAGAGGAAGATTTGGATGTCTAAACTACAAAAAAAATGAAATACTTAAACCAAACTATTATTATCAGCAATGCTGTTGCTATCAAGTAGTTCCTGAATTCTTAGGGTCATGAATGACTTTTTAGCTTTCTCTCCTATTTATGTTGTCATTTTGTTAATATGAATTGTCATCCTCATATGAGAAAAGCATGGTTCAAATTCTTTCCTATAACATATGAAGTACTTGTATATACTATGTAAAATTTCTGAACCTGAAAATACAAATATAATTGCCTATCCAGGAGGAAATATAATACCCAAGGCCATGCCTCCATGATACAGTTAGACACACCAAGGAACATAGTCAACTGATCTGATAGGTGTTTCTCAATCCTAAGTAGCTGATGTATCAGAATCAATGGTCACAATACACCCCTTCTCAACTTTATATCCAAACACACACCCTCAAACAATACTTAATTCTCCAAATAAAACCAATAGCAGTTTCTTAATTCCATCTATTAACACAACTATCCTGACTACAACAACAACAACAAAAATTCCTTGTAGAGTCCCTGAGACTCAATAGTTACAGTATTTTTTTAAAAGTCCAAAACAAGTCTCTTCTAATATTCAAGGAAAACTCTTAACTGTTAAACACTGTAAAAATCTAAAACAAGTTACACAATCTTAAGATACACTGGCATTGAATAAATACTCCCCTTTCAGAGAGAGAAGCAGTGGAATAGAAAAGACTCAGATCAAAGCAAGACCAAAAGCAGCAGGAAAGACATCATGTCCAGTATGTCCATGCCTGGCATCTGAAGCACATGTTATTAAAAGGTCAGTTCCAAAGGGCTTGGACAGCCCCACACTAAGGCTGCTAGTTGCAGCCCACAGGACCGCTATCTTCCTTTTCCATTTTTATTGTTTTTATTTCTTTCTCTTGTCTAATTGCTGTGGCTAATGTTTCCAAAAACTACATTGAACAAGAGTGGTGATAGTGGACCTCCTTGTCTTGTTCCTGATTTTAGTGTGAAGGTTTTCAGTTTTTGAACAGTTAGTATGATGTGCTGTTAGTTTTTCATAGATAGACTTTATCAAGTTGAGATAAAGACCATCTGTTCCTATTTTCTGTGGGTTTTTTAAAATCATGAATGGGTGTTGAATTTTGTCCAATGCTTGTTCAGCATCTATTGATAGGATCATATGCTCTCTTTCTTTGACTCTGTTAATATAGTGTATTACATTTATTGATTTATGTATGTTGAACCATCCTTGTATCCCTGGGATAAATTTGACTTGGTCAGGGTTTATGATCTTCTTGATAACCCTCTGTATTCTGTTTGCCAGGATCTTATTGAGGATTTTTGCATCTATGTTTATTAGGGAGATTGGCCTGTAGTTCTCTTTTTTGGTTGGGTCTTTCCCTGGTTTGGGAGTCAAAGTAACACTTGCTTTGAGGAATGAATTTGGAAATATTGCTACCCTTTCAATTTCATTGAAAAGTTTAATGAGTAGTGGCTATAGTTCTTCTCTAAATGTTTTATAGAATTTAGCAGTGAAGCCATCAGTACCTGGGTTTTTTGATGTTGTTGTTGGTGGTGGTGGTAAAATTTTAATTATGTTTTCAACTTCACTGATTGTAATTGGAGTATTTAAAAGTTTTATATCTTCTTTGTTTAACTTTGGTAATTTATATGTATCCAGAAATCTGTCCATTTCTTCTGTATTTTCCATTTTATTACAGTATAGTTTTTCAAAGTAGGTATTGATGAACCTCTGGATTTGTTCTAGATCTGTTGTGCCTTCACATTCTTGGTTCCTACTTACATAGATTTCAGCCTTTTCTTTCCTCTTTTTCATAAGTTTGGCCAAGGGTTTATTGATTTTATTTATTCTTTAAAAAAAAAGGTTTTCTATTCATTGATTTTTTTGTATCATTCTCTTAGAATCCTTTGCATTGATTTCTGATCTGATCTTTATAATGTCCTTCCTTGTATGAGCTTTGCATTTTTCTTTGCTTTTTCTCAAAGTTTAATATTAAGCATTAGGTTGTTTATTTGAGCTTGCTCTGTCTTCCTATTGTGGGTATTCACTGCTATAAATTTCCCTCATAGAACTGCTTTCATTGTTGTCCCATAGATTCCTGTACGTTGTAGTGGCATTATCTTTTATTTGTAAAAACTGTCTAATTTTTCTTTAATTTGCACTGTGTCCCATTCATTACTCAGGAGAATGTTATTCAGTTTCCATGTTTTTATGAAGTTTTTGTGGTTTCTTTTGCTATTGGTCTCCAGTTTAATTGCAGTAGAGTCTGATAGTGTACATGGGACAACTTCAATTCCTTTGTGTTTACTTAAACATGTTCTATGAGCTAGCATGTGGTCTGTTTTGGAGAATGACCTGTTTGCAGTGGAAAAGAATGTATATTCTGATATTGTGTGGTGGAACACTCCATAGACATCTATTATATCCATTTGTTCAAAAGCTTGGTGTAGTCCTAGTATTTCATAGTTGATTTTTTGTCTAGACAATCTGTCTCTTTGTGACAGTGAGATATTGAGGTCCCCCACTATAATTGTATCTCTGCTTATTGGTTTTTCATGTCATTTAATATTTGTCTTGCATAGTTGGGGCATTAGTATTTGGTGCATATATATTTATGATTGTCATCTCTTTCTCTTGGATTGTTCCCTTTACGAGAATGTAGTGAGCTTTTTTTGTCTCCCTTAATTTGCTTTGATTTGAATACTTTGTCTGCAAATAAGTTAGCTTTCCCTTCTTTATACATGTTTCTGTCACATGGAGGATTGTTTTCCACCCTTTTACTTTCAGTCTATGAGTTTCTTTTTTAACTAGATGCATTTCTTATATACAGCATATTATTAGATTTTTGCATCTTAATCCATTCTGCCAGTCTATTTCTTTTGATTAGTGAATTGAGGCCCATTAACATCGATGGTTATAACTGATATGTATTGATATATCCTTGCTATGTTATTTTCCAGTTGTTGGCTCTTTTATGTGCTCCCCTTTCCCATTAAATTCTTGCCCTGCTTGCTGGATTTTCTCTGTTGGGACTTATGGAGTTGTGATGTTCTTTGTCTTTTTCTAGGATACTGTTTAGAATTGGTTGGAGTGCTGGTTTAGTATCCAAGAAGTTTCTCAGGTGCCCATTCAAATTTAATGAATTGATTTGAAATACCTTACTTTTTGTCTGCCATCTTATTTTTAAATTTTGCTTTAACCCTTTTTCTATTTTTCTTGATTTGTTTTTCATTCATTCTGATAGATTCATAAATATATTTTTGAATTTTATTTAATTATGATAGTGCTTGTAGTATATCTCTTCATATAGAACATTTTATATTACTCTTTTTCTTACATACATAATGTCATAGTGTCACTATTGAAACGTCCCATTTTTCAGAGATTATTTTTCATTATAGCTTGAGAATTATATCAGATAATATCATAACTGTTTTAATTCTTAGAATTTAGAACACTCAAAGATAAAGGAAAATTTGCTTGTTTATACATATTTTTATGCTTTAATTTTTCCTTGTTCCTACTTAATGATTAAACATTTCGACTTTCACAATTTACTCCTATATAGTGAACTTAATGTAATTATTTTTCCATATTTAATACATAACGTATGTAATATATACACATATATAACATGTGCATGTATATTGTATTTTGATGCCATTTGCTTTTCCTACCCTTCTTCACATTTCCTCACATTCTCACATCTCCTTCCCATATCTGCAGTCTATTTCCCTGTTTCCTATCATTTATCTTATATTTTCCTCATTAAATCATTTACACTCTATGACTGCCATATAAAAGGAACCACACAATATTTAGTCATCTGTGTCTGTTTTATTTTGATGATTTATTTCACTTCACATTATGGACTCGTAGTACATTTACTTTCATACAAATGACTGAAATTTATTCTCCTTTATGGCATATGTATATATATAATATATATATATATATATATATATTATATATATATATCCCAATTGTTTACTCATTTGTGTTAGTTGGCTTATAACCTCTTCCAAGTTTTAGCTATTTGAGTTATTGTGCTATAAAATGTGTATGCATATATAACTCTAACATGGTAACTTTAAATCTTTTACATAAGTATCCAGAAAAGGTACAGATGAGTCAAATGAAATGTATTGATTTTTTAAATTTCTGAGGAATTTCCATATTGATCCCACAGTGGTTGAACTAAATTGCATTTTCACCAACAATGTATAAAGTTTTCTTTTTCATTACAGCATCACCAGTGGTTTTTGTTTTGTTTTGTTTTTCCATACCTTGATGATAGACATTTTTTGGGAATGTTTTTCCTGAAATCTAAACCTCTTTTAAGTGGCTAGGGATTTTGCTCAGTGGTTCTGCTACCTGCCTCACAAGGGCAAGGACCTGAGTTCAATCCCTGGTAGCAAAAAAGGAAAAAAAAAAAAAGAGTTAAATCTTGTTTTAATTTGCACTTTTGTAATGACCAAAGATGCTGAATTATTTTTCATGTATCCACTTTTTTGTTTTTTTTTTTTTTTTTTTTTTTTTTTTTTTTGAGGAGTGTTTATTTCAATTGCCCAATTTTGAGAGGTTTTTAGGTTTGGGGAAAGATTTAATATTTTGAGTTCTTCAACTGATAGTCAATTCTCTTAGAATTCTTTGTTAAATAAAAATGTATTTGATTTTACTTTAATCATGGAATATATATATATATTTATATTTATATACATTACATATGTAATATATGTATTTTTTTCTGGATGTAGACTTAGGTGTTCAGAGTCCTTTTCTCTTCCATCACTTGAAAAATTTTGTGTCACTTCCTTCTTGCTGCTATAGTTAGATGAAAGAAAGTCCTACCAAAATTGAATTATTTCCAACTACTAACATGCCATCGGTCTCTCTAGAGGGAGACCAGAGACCCTGGAGAACACCAACTTTTAAAGACAGAAAAGGAGAAATCCTGGGGGACGAACAGCACTTTATTCCTTTTTCCATGCTGCTCCACAATTCTTTGTCTGTGCAATCAGGTTTTATACTTTTCTAGACAGGCAGTCTGTCCTCACTAAACTTGTGATCCTTAGTTTACATTTTAACTCCTACAGAAACACCATTGGCACTTTTGCACATCCCACACCTCTGTTTACCAATTCACACATCAAAGAGGACACCCTGATCCTATCCTTATTAGATAATACTTAGAAAGCAGGATGGCTTGCATTGACTGTGCCCACTGGTTTACTCAAATGCCTCAGCCACCTGCTTACTGTAAACTACTCACTATCTGTGGAGTCATCAGATCACAGGGTCTCTGAGTTTGAACACTGGTTATGGAGAGAACTAGGGAAACATGTTTTTCTCTTCCAGTAATGTTTTACAAAGTGTTTTCTGTCAGCTATTGCTAAAACTATAACTCCCTTCATATAATTCCCATTACCATTTCCCACACTAACAAAATGCTATGGTTTGAAAATGGTAATTTCCAAAGGTTAATGTACTGGAAATTTGGTACCCATAGTGGTCCTTTTGAAATTGTGGAACAATGAAGAGGTGGAACTAGCTGGGCGTGGTGGCACATACCTGTAATCCCAGCACTCGGGAGGCTGAGGCAAAAGGATTGTTGTGAGTTCAAGACCAGCCTGGGCTGCATAGTGAGTTCCAGGTCAGTCTCAGCTACACAGTGAGACCCTGTCTCAAAAAAAAAAAAAAAAAAAAGTGGAACTTAGTGAAAAATAATTAGATACTGAGGATCCTTCTCATGAATGAGTTAATGCTGCTTTGTGAGAAATCTCACGAGAAAGGTATTATAAGTGAACTAACATATCTGCTTAATTTTTATTGTTTTTTTTTTCAGAGAATCTATGCCCCTTGTACAGGCGGATGTTTCCTTTCCTGTTTCTCTGCCATGTTAGTACACAGCCATCACCAAGATGCCAGCATCATTTTGTTTGGGTCCTTCAGCCACCAGAAACATGAGCAAATAAAACTCTTTATATTATGTGACCTAGAGTCAGATTTTATAACAACAACAACAACAACAACAACAACAACAACAACAACAACAAATTAAAACACTACTTCTAAGTTACCTCTACTTTAAGTTTAAAAAAATCTTAATTTCTCAAGTGTAATTATGAGGTTGTTTGGCATAAATATTTTAGATATTTTTATAAGTGGGATTCATTCTGATTCTTTAGTGTAAAAAAGGAAAGTTATCAAGGAGTATTCAGTTAGATTTGGTGTAGTGACTTTCCTCTTCTTGGGGCAAAATACTTGACAACCACATCTTAAAGAAGAGAGGTTCATTATGTTGCACTCTTCCAGTGGAATCAGTCCACAGTCAGCCAAATCTAAGACAGAAATGACATGACAGAACAACATGGTGGAAGAGACCTGTTCACTGCATGGAAGTCAGAAAATAGAGAAGTGAGTGGCTGAGATTGAAAACACAAACTTCTAGGTCACATTCAGCTATTAAGTTCATCAAAAGATGAATCCAATGATGAGATAGCACTCTTATGATCCAATCATTTCTAACCATGCTGAAAAGTCCAAGTCCAAAGTCTCTTCTGAGACATAAGGCAAACTCGTATCTGAGAGTCCCTATAAAAATTAAAAAGAAATTGCAGTATAAAATGGCACAGGGTAAAGATTCCCATTCCAAAAGTATGTATAGAAGCATAGAAAGGGGTGGAATTAAAGCAAAACTGAAACTGCAAAGGGCAAAACATTACATCCCATAGGTCCATGTCCAGCAGATGGAGTAAGTTAGGGAGAGATGACAACTGTAAAAGCTTGAGTGCCCAACCACAGACAGTGCTGAAGATGGCAGTCACCATTTTCTAGGGATGGCTCTACTTATTGCTTGAAACTTTACTGAGGATACAATCAAGTTCCTAGCATCTCTAACTTCCTGGACTTTCCACTGTACCTTTGGATTCACTATAGCAGCTGCTTACATTGTCCTCTCACTGGAACACTGTCTGGCCTTTCAGTTTTTGCTTAAATCTGAGTAAAAATATCATTAACATCAAAACACTTATATTTTATGTCTGTATAAGCAGCATCATTTTGGAGGTGGCACGGTCTATAGCTAGATCAAGCAGTAGGCAGATCCTTTTGGATCATGGCTGGAAAGCCTCTGAGTACCTGTAGGCCTAAGCATTGTGAAAAGAACGTGGGAACCAATTCCTAACCAGCCTTTCTCAAGTAAGGAATGTGGGTATTCTCCTCTCAAATGAAAGTTTTAAAGATTTTTTTCCTATATCATATGATGTGTGGGAACATGTTGATTTCTGAGGTGCATTCATACCATCTTTCCTATTGTCCTGATATAAAGTTCTTGGCTTCTTTTTAATGCCAAAATTTTTAGCAACCATACTCTCCTGTGCCGTGACTGCAAGAACTTCTTTTCCTTTGACATTGCAAGCTTTTCAAATTTTTGGCTCTATCATTTGCTCCTGATTTTCACTATAAATCTGGCTAAAAGCAAGTAGTAATCCCGTGCCACATCCTGAGCATTAGGCTGCTTTGAAACCTTCTCTACCAGATTCATTAGTGTGTCATCTTTAATGTCAGTCTCCCCTAGAAATTCTTCAAATATGGGCAAAATGTGGACAGATTTTCTATCAGCATGTAGCACATACGACATGTCCAAACTGTCAATAGATTCCTCATGCTCAGCTGAAAAATCCTGAGCCTGGCCTTTACTACCTGCATTTCTCACAGCATTCTGATAAGCTGAACTTCAATCAGAATTATTTATTCTGCTTTGCGTATCACTTCTTAGGATTCTGTAACTCATATAGACAAGCTTTTCTGGTTTCCTTCTGTTACCAATTTCAAAGGCTTCTAAGTCATATGGTCACATAGAATTCAACAGTAACTACACACCTATTGACAATATGTACATTAATTATTCTCTCATCAATAGTAAAAACACCTTAAAACCACACTTTAAATAAAGAGATGATTATTTTGAATCACAATTTCAGCAGATTTAGTCCATGGTTGGTCAGTTCTAAGGTAGAAATAACATGGCAGAATAGCATAGTGAAGGAAAGACATTCACTCCTTTATGGCCATGTAGCAGAGAGAAAAAGAAGCAACCAGAGTGAAAATATACTCTTTCAAGTGGAACTAGGTACTACCACCTAACAGCTATTTCACCTACTGAACTCAATGGATAAATCAATCCACTGATGTGAGTAGTACCCAGATGATCCAACAACTTCCCATACACATGAAATGTGGGGGGACATTTTAGATCTAAATCATAAATTCCCCTTATTGTCCCTCCATTTCTAGCATGGAAAGACATCACCTGTTCCTGGGTAGGAAGAATCAAAATAGTGAAAATGGCCGTACTTCCAAAACTACTATACAGATTCAATGCAATCCTGATTGAAATCCCAACAGTATATTTCAAAGAACTAGAGAAAACAATACAAAAAATAATCTGGAACCAGAAGAGACCTAGAATAGCAAAAGCAAGTGAAATGAACAGACATCTCTCAAACAAGGAAGTAAAAGCAGCAAATAAACATATGAAAAAATGTTCAACATCACTACTCATTCAAGAGATGCAGGTGAAAACATCACTGAGTTTCCACCTCACCCCAGAAAGAATGCCTGTGATCAAGAAATCAGCCAACAGAAAATGCTGGCAGGGTGTGGAGAGCAGGGAACCCTTCTTCATTGTTGGTGGGAGTGCAGACTGGTGCAACCACTGTGGAAATCAATATGGAGATACTTAAACAACTAGGATTAAAAGTCCCATTTCATGCAACTATTTCCCATCTGGTTATCGTCACAAAAGAATGAAAGAATCATACCACAGTGATATATGCTCACCCATGTTCATAGTGGCACAGTTTATAATAGCTAAAATTTGAAAACAGCCTAATTGCCCTTTAACTGGAGATTGGGTAAAGAAGATTTTTTTTTTTGCTTTGTTTTCTTAATAAAATGGAGTATTACTTAGCCATAAAGAATGAGAAACTAGAGCCATTTATATGTAAGTGGATGTACAATAAAGATATACACTTAAGTGAAATTAATAGTACACACATGTAAATACCAAATAGTTTCTCTGGTGTGATAAACTAAAAGTGTAAATAAGGATCAAAATGTATAATTGAGAGCTGGGGATTTATCTCAGTGGTTTTGCCACCTGCCTCACAAGCACAAAGGCCAGAGTTTGAACCCCAGTACAAAACAAACAAACAAAATGTATAATTGATATTGTGCAGTAGGAATAAAGGATTTAAAGGTGTAGGGGAAGTAGGACGGGGAGGGGAGTGTAAGAAGGGAAATGTAAGAATAGGAGAAAAGGAAAAAAATGGAAACAAAGTCTTTTAAATAGGGAAGGGTGGAGGGGGTGAAGGGAGGCCAGGGGAATGCTGAAAAAATAAAAACCAAGATATGTCATGTAAAGGTACAAGATCCCAATGATGAGCATAACTGTGCTATATACATAAAATGTACCAATAAGAAAAAAAAGAAAAAATAATGCATGTCATTTGCAAATGGGAAATTATTTTTATTCAGTTCTCATTTTATAATAATCAAATATTTATTGTTATTAATTTGTTATTGTTATTAATTTATTAGATGAGAGGTTCCATCTGCTCTAAATTTGTGTATAATAGCATGTCTTATGGGGCATAAAACTATGGTTTTATATTAATCTGGGTGATGGAATTGCTAGAATGGGAAGACCTCAGACATTTTGCTTAGTGGACCTACCAAGACAGAATGATAAGTTTCTGCTAAACCAGTGGTACAGCATGCCTTATTTTGTTGGCTAAAACTGGCAACATTGAAAATAAATATATCTTGTTGGAAATAATGACTTGTGAGTATAATTGTAAACCAGTATCTTTTATAAAATATTGTAACAAGATATTGTAGTTGTACATCAAGAAGAAGCTGGTCTTTGCTTTTGTCATACATGGACATATCTATATTGAATGCTCTTTTTATAGCTCAGGAAATTTAAATCCTTGTTTCTCCCAGCAGAGTACGTTGTTTCACCAGAATGTCAGTGTTAGTGTGTATATTTTTATTGGCTCCAACATGAAGTTCGCATTGTCAATGTAAAACAAAACAAAACAAAATATATCAAAAACATCTGTCTACTTTCTGAGCTCAGTTATATGAATCATTTGTGAACATGTTGTCAGTATTGTATAATTAACAATATAGGAATTCTTTATAGGTCACTAAAATAAAACTTTTTGATCATGGGTTATTGTACTACATATATCTTAGATTCGTATTATTGCTTTTTAATTGATAAGTAGAATCTATAAACTGAAATATGTGATCTTCAATGATGGAAGATTTAATATAATTGCATCTACAGTAAAACATAGTTTTTAGGATGCTCTGAAGATTATTTTTCTGGTAATTGGTTGAGAAAAAAGAAATATCTCCTTGGGAGATTTAATATATAGTGATAGTTCATATAATGTATTCCCAATAGAGCAACATTCTTAAACCTGAGTGCAAAGAAACTGTTCTCAAATTTTTATACTTCATTTTTAATGATTTTAAGTGAAATAAGGATGGTATATTGGCAATCAAATTGTATAGAGTGGAGTAGATATTTTACCTCAAAACTAAGAGGAGAATAAGTAATAGGAGTTTATGATAAATTATAGGGGGCTGATATTCTAGAGAACAAAACAAAATCTTTGGTCACATAAAATAATAACTTTTTTCCCACTGCTTTTTCTAGCAGACATGTAAACTTTTCCTGAAATAGCATGCCACTGATAATCAGCAAGTACTGGACCATGTTATTCAGACTTCTTTTTCAGCTCAGTTGACCTCTGTTTCTTTAATTCCGTCTTTTTCATATCTTGGTATATTATAATTTTCTAAAAGAGGGGATTTAGACACTTTATTTTAAACATTTTAATGATTTTTCTTCTAACTTGAAAGATGTATTTTGAATATACTTACAGTTTATATCAAATAACAATTTTGAAATTAACATGAAAATGTTACCAATAAAAGCCACACTAAATTCAGTCTTCTTTTCCACCATAATGATGTGATTCTAGAAACATATGTATAAAGCTGATGTTGGCACAAAACTTGAAAGTTGAAATGAAATAGATTTTGGCATTTTCAGCTGTTTCTTTAGGTGAAAAATGGTTGACAATTTGAGAAACTATATGTTTATTGCATCAAATGTTGATGAATGTTCTGAGTAATAACACTTTTATGTCTTCTGTGTTTCTCCCGAAAGATTACATGTTTATACCTTCCTTTACCTACTTCTGATGGCTTAAATCTACTGTCAACAGAAAAAGAGGTATGTTTAGAGACATTTATTTCCCTACTGTAAATTATGTCACATTACTATATTACTTTGTGCTATTACATAGCATTCACACATATAGTGAAGTTAGACCAGGCATTGCTACTTTAAGTTGGAATTCATAACAGCATTTCCTGTGTTTGGGCCTTAAAAGATAAAATAAATGAAATGAAAATAGGAAAAAACTATGAGCAAATAAATCGCTTCATATTATTCTTCATTGTAATGGAGAAAATAATGGCAAATCAAGTATTAATATTTAAGGCAAGATTCTGCTATATCATCACTATGCTGTTACCTGAACAGGTAATTTTCATATTATAAATCACTTTTTCATTCTAGAAAGCCAAATTTATTGAGAAAGAATTAGAAATAAATAAAAGCCAAGATATGTCATATAAAGGCACAAGATCCCAATAATAAATGTAACTATACTGTATACCTAAAATGTACCAATAAAGAAAAAAACAGTTTGAGATATTATAATATAGATATCCTATTAAAGAATTTTCTATTTATCTGAATTAATATATGTAAAAAAATGAAACAATTAATCCAATGTGAAGGCTAAAATAAGTCAAATAATTCATAAGACCAAGTTCTCTTGAGTTTTTAATGACTCAGCAAGAATTTTCCCTCATGTACTTATTTTGGCAGCACTGGAGGTTGAATCAGAGCATTAGTAACAAAATATAACATAAAATTTATTTATTATCTTTTTACTAGGTTTACCTAAACTAAGTTGTCCATGGTGGGCTCTAACTGCAGTACTCCTGCCTCAGCCTCCTAGAATGCTGGGATCATGGGAAGGTGGCAACATTTCCAGCTCAACACAAAATATAAACCACAATTAACTAATACTACATGTACTAATAGAAATTATACAAATGCTTTATATCAAAATATTATTGTTTCTTTGCACCTGAAGTTAAAAAATTCATGTATTTAAATATAACAGCACACTGGCACATTTAGAGAATTAATATATACAGGTGAGTTAGAAATCAATTAGAAAATCACTTAGTAATTCTTATTAGTAACAGTTTTCATAAACAAAAAATAAGTACAATTAGATTTTAATTAATAAAATTCAGTTAAACTATTGCAGTTATGATATATTGTAAACTTTTTGGAATGTTGCATAACGGAATAATGGAAAAAATGCAAATACATAGTACAAAATAATACACATAAATGAATAAATCTAGGTAATTTTGTTTATTTTAAGTATTATAAATACTGTAACAGTTAAATCTATATGTTGTAAGTTGTAAATTCAAGCAGTTGTTTAAAATATTTAAGTTGTGCCAAAGTTGTTTCAGAAACCATCTTATTTTCCAAAGTCATTACAATTAGGATGCATTTGGAATTACTGAACAATCATAAGCAGTAACTTATTTTCCATCTAGATTTGTAAATTTCACAAAGTACATTTACAAAGTATAAAATATCTTTCAAGAATTAAGCTGTTATTTAATATATATCATCTAATTTTAGAATTTTGAATAACAGTGATCTGAAACAATAATGTAAACATGTTATACCATATGCTTGAATCATGTTATGTCATTAATACTTTTCTCTGAACAGAATGTGCATATGTAGCTTAATTACAATGAATTAGCTGTATTAATTAATTATCCACAAATTGGCTTATATAGTTTCAATATAACTAGTTGTGTCACAGCATCAATATAAATTAAAATCACAGAGAAATTATTGTGTGTTTTATTAGGATTAGGACTCAAATGCTCAACACTCTTTTCAAAAGCTAAATTAATTTTGAATTAACAAGACAGATTATTTATATTACTCATGCCCTATTTATTTATTCAAGCAGTATTTATCGAGTGGATACTCTGCAAATCAAGAAAGAATATATAAGTATAAAAATGCTTCACAGGTAACATATTTGATAGTAAATGAAAAAGTCCGTTTTAAATATAAAGCTTTTAATGGATATCAATGTGTGAACTGATTTTTTTATATGTCGTACAAGTTTTACTCAATATTGACAAAATGCTTTAGTAAAAAATGCAGTAGAAAAAGATGAAACAAGTTCACCAAAGCCTCATTCTGAGTTATCATATCTAGAGACTTTTATATAAAACTGAAGAAAAGGATGTTAGTATCTTGAGTTTAAGCTACTAATGAAGCAGGGAGAAGTTTCCATTTTTAAATTACGACAGTATACCTGACACTAGCTCAGACTTTATCTCATAAACAATGAAAAAATTAGGCTTAATATTTTGGTTAATAGCAGCAAATACACCATACTGTTTTAACATGCCAGCAATAGGAGAAATTAGAAATAGGGGCTCATGGGGACAGTTGGTATGATTTCTCTAATTTTTCTGAAAGTCTAGAATTGTTCTGAAAAAATTAAAATTCGTTTGTTTGTTTTCGGTACCAGGGATCAAACTCGGGACCCTGTGATTGTGAGACAGGAGGCAGAATTACTGGGCTAAGTTCCCAGCCCTAAAAATTAAAATTTATTGTTTTGAAATTCAACTTTAACTCAACAGCCAAATTAAAACCTTTTGCCAATCAAATGATAGATGGAGTCTTGTGTGCTCTCCAACTTTGTCCTTCAGTTTTATTCCTATTCTTTTTATTTCCATACACATTTTAGAATGAACTTGTTAATGTACACAAAAAAGATATTGGGATTAATATCAGCCTTGCCTTGAGAAAATAGATACATTTTGGGGAAATTTATATTTTAGTAATGACTTTCCTAATATACACCTATTTGTATGTCTATATTAATTTAAAACTCTTAAAGCGCCTGTAATATTTGAAAACTTATCTACACAGATGTCTCAACTTTCTTTGTACACATTTCCAAATCTTTGACTTTTATTTTTGGTACTATTAGTGATTTTACACATGAATGCTCATACTTACATATTCGCTGTGATAGCTATATTTAATTCTTAGGTTAGTTGACATAGGTGTACATATATATGTTCATGTTTGATGTAGTAAAAATGAAGTATTATTTATATTGACCTTATATTTCAAAAATTTATTAAATTTGTTATTAAAATTATTAGGTTTTCCATAGAATATATTATTTTCTGCATACATACGTGAAATGTCACACATATTTGCATAAAATTATTCCTTTTTCTTATTGATCCTTACATTTACCTTATTATGTTAACTTTTCGTGATAGTGATTGATTTACATCTATGCTCTCATTTTTCCCTGTGCCAGCAGCAGGTGGAAGCACGACTTGCCCGGCAGCCAGTTCGCTCCCCACCCCACTTCCTTTGCCCCCCCCTGGGACCCAGATGGACTGGGATGGTTTTCTTCCGTGTCCTCTATGGCTGTCACTGCCACTTTCCACTGCAACATGAACGAGTCCAGCCGGAAAGGCAACGTGGTGTCCCTCCCCTACTCTCACCACTTTAAATGATATTGTTGCCTTTTTGAAGAAAGGAGAGAAAAGGAGGGACTATGATGAGATAAGGGACGATCTGGACCACCATTCGTATATATAAATAATTTATCCAGCATTCATAGCCGGGGGATCGCTCAGAGTTCGAGACCAGCCTGGGCTACACAGTGAGTTCCAGAGCAGTCTGCACTACGTAGTGAGACCCTGTCTCAAAAAAATTAAAAAGAATAAAAATATAAAAAAGAAATTCTAATTTTTGTTGCAGTTAGTGATTTTTATGGTTAAAGCGTTTATTCCTGGCTTATTATTTATCATTAATTTATAATTTTGCCACTTTCCAGAAAATTTAAAGGTTCTGGAAACCTTTATACCACTTGTATTAATAGATATTTTTATTTTGTTATAGTTTATTTCTATATTTATATAAAACTAATAGGATTTTAGTGTTGTTTCTACAGTCAATTATCTATACTCAGTTCATTTATCAAGTAGAGTCATAGGAATAGCCACACTTCTCTGGTACCAGTGTTCTGTATTAGTCAATTTTTTGCACTTTTTGCAACCATGTACTTCACCCCCACAATTTAAAGGAGGAGAAGTTTTATTTGGTTTACAGTTTGAGAAGAATTGGTCCATGGTCAGCCGGCTCCTAGGCGAAAGGACAGGGTTAAAAAAAAAAGCTTAATTCATCGAGGTTAGGAAGCAAAGCAGATAAAAAGTGTCAGAGGGAAAGGGGCTAGGTGTCAGATAAGAAACTCAAAATCATGCTTCTAGGACCCACCCAGGCGTACTCAGAAGTGTGCTTTTTAACCCTTTGTTGGCTCCTTAGCCAATCAGATTGACAGCCATCGTATTTGGCCATGTCTGTTTTACTTGGAGGAGTCACTAAAAAAAGGAATTGATTAAATCAGTGTTAACATGAGCAGAAGGAGAGTTAGTCAGAGTCTAGAGAACTTAAGAGTCCTGTAGGCATCCTGTTAATGAAGTACAACTCCAGCTGGCATCTGCTTGATTCAGCTGTATTCAATTATCTTCTTCAATAATATTAAAATATTGAAGTAGATTTAGTAAAAATGACACTAAATGTCTTTAATATTAAATTCCAAAAAGTAACACATAAAAATTCCTAAGAGTCATAGTAATCATCATCACAATAATTTATTTTATATTCAAGAAAATGTGTTACTTGCTCCTTTGTTCTCTTAGATCATTTCAGGGTCTATCTATCTATTTATTTATATTTCTTTATTCATAATGACTGTTTACATGACAGTTACACTCATGATTGGGAACTTGTACCCTTACACAATGTATCTTGATTATTTTTCCCCATCCCTACAAGCCCTTCAATCCCTCCATCCCTCCCTATTTACTGAGACTTTGTATCCATTTTTCCTCTTCTTATATTATTTTCCTTTCCATTCTTCCCTTTCCCTACCCTTCCCACTTCCCCTACCAATTAAGACCTTCTCACCTATTTCACATTATCAATTATACATTTTGATCCTTATTTGCATTTTTAGTTTCTCATAGCAGAGAAACTATGTTGACATTTTTGAACAAAAAAAAAAAGCTTTTTATGTCAATCACTGATGAAGGTTGTGGAAAGTGATTTTCTTGTTTGCATCTATGTATGTTTGGGTGGGTTTTGAAGTTGGAGTTCTGATGGAAGATACCAAGGTGCCAGTACATATTGTTTTAAGGATTTAGATACTTTATAATTGTATAAAAGTTTTGATATCAAATTCAACAAAATATTTTTTGTATGATTTATGAAAACTCAATTGAATAGAATTAACTATTGCCTTATGACTACCTCTATTATTTAATTCTTCTTAGCATAGAGATACATTGGTCTTTGAAGAAAGGTGAATGTATTTTCAGAAAACTGTTAGGTTGTTATTTCTAAAATGGACAATTTCAATTATAGAATTTTATATTATAGAATTTTATGATATTTCAAATATTGCTTTATTAATCTGTCTGTACAATTAGATGATTGATAAATTAATTAGATAATACAATTTAAATAATATAAGAGATATCACCTGGTAAATTATAAGATTAAATTCCTTAACTAGTAGAAGTGACAAGAATGAGGGCGTATTGACTTCTGAAATTTAAAATAATTAAAAAACTAATAATGTATTTTTGCGCATAGATTTGATCATATAGTCTTTTTGCTTAGCCAAGATTGTATCCAAAGCAATTTGGAGTGTGAGAACGTATGTGGTGGTGCTCAGCCTTAGTGCTAACAAGAGCCCCTGGTAAATAAAAATGGAAAAGACCCTGGAACACTGGGGTGAAGATTACTATTACATGAACACCATGGAAACAAAGCTGCATACAGAAACATATGTGACTGTCTTTTTCCCTTGCCACATTAAAAGTTCATGAAAGTTTTGGTATGGTTGAAGATGAAAGATGAGGATAGAAAAACTATTACCAAAACTGAAAATCGACTTTATACCGAAGCATATGAAAAAAAAAATGTTCCTTTACAAAAAGTCTATATAAGCCTTAAAGGAAGAAAGTAAAAATCCTACAAATTACTTGAGAAAACTATCGTCATTAATCCGATGATGTCATTTTCATGCTTTTCATTATATACATAACGGGCACACATTGATAATTTTGCATAGGTAAAATCAGAAGACAAACTTAAAAATCATTTCACTTTAAAAAATATCCTTACTTCATTCACTTTTTGTCTTGTTTTTCTCACTTGTTTCTGCTTTCCCATTCTTCTGTGATTCCAACGGCTTTATCAATGCAGTAGTTGTTCTTCGGTAACTTCTCCCACCGTTGCATAACATTACACACACAGATGCAGTTTCTTTTTATATTAATCCTATTTGCTTTAAAAATAGGGTTATATTATTTTAATTTCGTGCTTTTTCCTTTCCTTACTTATCAGTACATCATTAAAAAAATGCTCTGAGACAGGAATTAGAGATTTAGCTCATATTATATTTTACACTTGACCTATGCCTTAGATAATTTAAGTCATTTAATATGTCTTTCTTATATATGGCCAATATGTCACTTTATGTAATTTCCTCTAACATATCCTCAGGTTCATTAATTTCTGTATAGTTGTAGTTTTACATTTTCAGTCTGTATTTAAAAAGCCTTTATATTTCATTTTGAGGATTATTTATTTCGAAGCTTATTTTTATTATTCATCATGTTCTGTCCCTTGAATAACTTTAAGACATTTCACCATTCAGTGTTTAAATATTCTTACCTTATACATTATTTAGGGTGCTTTTTTGTTGTTACATTTTTGTTTGCTTGTTTGATTTTTTGAGACAGGGTCTCACTATGTAGTTGAGATTGACCTGGAACTCACTATGTAGTCCAGACTGGTCTCGAACTCACAGGGATCCTCCTGCCTCAGCCTCCTGAGTGTTGAGGTTACAGGTGTGCACCACCACGCCTGGCCTGTTTTTACATTTTTGGAACTGTCAGCACTTCTGTTTCTCTTTCACTCATGGTGGTTTGTTTTCTGTGTATATAATTAGTTTTCATTATCAATCATAAAAGCTTAAAATATTTTTCTGCCCTGTGAGAGTTTCCCACTGTTGAATTTTCTCCCCATAGAATATTTTAATTTGCTTCTGTTTGTGCTCTATGAGCATCACTGTTTTTGTCATATGAGCTAGTTGCACAATGTTTTGTCTTCCTTTAATTAGACTTGCTGGTGTTAGAAGTCCTTGTCTTCTAATGTAGTGTATAATGGCTCACATTGAGCCATTGAAAAGTCCAGATTATACTCAAGCCTGCTGTGGTAGAGGCTGACTTGTTCACTGCTTTAGCTTTCTGCTTTCACTTTGTATTTGAAGATTTTTTTTATATCTTCTTAAATAGGCCTCGTATTTACATCAAACAAATAAAACAAAGTGGGGAGGGAATTGTACCTGATCTAGTTGCTCTAGGTGATTCTAGTCAAAGTGTTTAGCATATGGCTAATTCATTACTATGTAGGAACTAGAAACCCATCACTCTTTTGAATAGCTGCCTAATATTTTGCAGCAGAAAATATATTTAATCATTCACACAGTAAATGGCAGTTATTTTGTCTAGTTTTCCCCTCATTACAAATGTAATCCCAATTAACATGTCTTTCTGTGTAACTTTTGTAATTTTTTTCTTTGAGATGACATTTCAGAAAATAGTATTGCTCTTAGAAGTTTTTACATTTTTGAAATTTTGTAGAATATTACTTCACTACATTTTTAAAAGGCTATATTCATTTATATTTAATCTGGTGATACATGCTTACCGTTGATATATACATCTTAATTCCTTAGTTACTCAATGAAAGAGGTAATTCATTTCACTTTTTACATAAAATGACTGTAAATTTAATAAAAATAAAGGAAAGCATGCGAATAGAGAAATAAATCTGAAAAGTTCATGTCTGTCAAACCAAGAAAGTTGAGATTAGAAGCATCATCATTTAAACTCAGAGGAGAGGTGATAAATCCTCCCAAGAGAAATGAAGTCCGTGCATGGGATCATTTAGGTCCTGGATGTGAATCCTTAGAGAGCCATAGCATGGGATCATGGCTACCTGGAGACATGAGTGTAGTAATCAGGAAATGATCCTGAAATCAGATGAAATAACAGCTACCTTGGAATTTGATGAGAGCTGCCTGATAAAATGGTGGCAAAGTCATCTTGAGGATGCTTGAGTTCACAGATTTCCAGCACTGTTAACTGGAAAAGCTCCTCTAAACCCAGCCTGACTTATCTCTGTTAAAATTAGTTTCTATTTCTGAAATTTTGCAAATGAAAAAGATCTCCCTGTGGCACCAGGGCTGCTGCATTTGCAATTCTTTCTACTTGAGAATAAGTTATTTTTGATAAAAATGATTGACCTCAATAATTTTTTGTATTCGAACACTTTCCTCTTTTATTTAAAACAATGAAAATGAAGACACTCTCCATTTAGTATTATTTTACTTTGATTGACACAAAATAAATTGAAACCATTGGGTTGAATAAATTTCAAATAACATAATACATTATTAATTAAATATCCACTGAAAATTTATTTTATTTCAAGCTGTGCTGCATTATTTTTGTCTTGACACCTATTGTGAAGAAGATGTGACTGGATATATGATTGTATAAAAACTGCAGAGGGGCTATTTAAAAGTCCAGAGAAATAATTTCCAATCACTCCAAAATCAAGTTTTGTACTATCATTTTGTATTATCATTTGTATTGTTTGTATCATCTACTTTTATGTACTTTACACAGTTATGAAATATTATACTAGTCTTTTGTCTGATTTATAAATATGTACGGATGAAAAATATTAATACGAATATTTTATTATAACAATATACTAGTCATTAGTCTTTGCATATGCTTGGAATTGTAAAAGTGAAATTTGTGTGTGTGGCTGTTTAACATATTTTCCAGTAATATTGAATTTTCTGGATTTTACATTTTTTAGGGAGGGAGATAATTGTTCTAGCAATTATTATTAATTAGTCCTGGGGATTTAGCTCAGTGGAACCAAGCCTTCCTGGCAAGTGCAAGGTTCTACATTAGATTCCTGGTACTGGAAAAATATTATTAATTAATAGGAATCATCTACTGCAAATTTTCTTTCTCCTTATGTGTAATTTCACTAAAGAATTGAACTCAATATCTATAAATGTCCTTATAACAGCAACGGATAAACTCTTTAGATAATTTGCATCCTTATAATAATTCTTTGTTATGATTTTCAGATAATTTTTCATATATTGTTTTAGATTATAGTTTTTCACATACATGCTGTAAGAAGGGAGTATACCTTAAATGCTTTCCTACCCTCTTTAAGCACGGAATATCAGGAAGGTTTTTTTCACATAATGGAAAGCAATATATACCGGTTCCATTCATATAAGAGGTAATTATTAAGAAGTGGGCAGTGTGAAGGCAAGTTATATTAATATATATAGTATCTCTATCAAAAAGTTTTGAGAATAATGACATACTTTTTCACATTTTTGAAACTGATCTGCTCTGAGATTATCTTAGCATCAATGAACATTAATATTTACTAAGTGCATATTATATATCAAGCCCAGTGTAAAATATTTTACATGTATTATGACATGTGATCTTCACAGAAACCACATTTCCGGGTAGAAACTATAATTTTGTTCCAAAATTTATAGGTAAAACAGTAAGAATTTAAGACATTTTAATAAATTATTTTGACAATGTAGGTCAAGCTATTAAAATCTGAGTCTAGATTTTTTAATACATAATCCAGATTCATATCCACTATCTGGTGATATAACTTCAAAAATAGTTTATCTTCCTTTTGAAGATCCTCTTTTAATTCCAAAGACAGGGAGACAAAAAGATACATTTTAAGTTAAACTTTAATAAACATTAAGAATAAACAGCATTTCCTAAACTATCTAATCTGTCTCGAGATACAAATAACAAAGTTTTATTATGATTTAATCAATTATTGTCTATTCTTATGATGTAATTTGTACTAGTATACATTATATGTCAGAAGGAAATAAATGATACTTAGAAAAATTAAGAAAGCAAGGGAGAAAGGTTTGAGAGTAGATATATTATTTTAAATAAGGGTAACCAAGGAAATATTTCATATTTAAACAGAAATTTAAATTAAAAAGACACACTGAGTTCTGTATTCTTATCTGTCTACTCCACTGAACCATCATTTATTAAATGTTTTATATTCACCTGTTGCTAAGCTTTGTGGATACCATGACCAACAAACATCAATAGAATCCCTATCCTCATAGCGGTTTCTGACATGAATCAGATAGTTGCAAGCAAACATGAAATTAAAATCTAACAAGTGCTTCAAAGGGAGAGTATTATAGCTTTGAGAATTTGAAACAGTGACCTTTAAAAGCACTTTGGCATTATGGGAGTAGACAAAGTTCCTTCCTGAAACAGCTGATTGAACTGAGATTTGAATCTAAATAGAACACAGCAAAGTAAAGAGGAATGCATAACACATTTATGTCAACAATGTGCTCTCAGTGCAGTAGTTAATGGTATGTACAAAGAGTCTGCTGCTGGCACAGTGTGAATCAGTTAAAAGAGGACAAGTACCAGTTTGGCTGGAACATACAGGTTGATGCAGATTGGGCTTACAAGACACAAGAGCGTGGACAATCTCCAAAGCAGGCAGTGCTATTCATATATTACCACCAATTATGCAAATTCATTTTCATTTACAAATGAACTTGTACATATTCTCACATGGTCCATCAAAGAAAACAGAAAGGAATATCATAATGAATAGATCTATCACTTATAAATTCAGGAAATTACTTAAATCTTTCAACCAGCAAGACAAGATAGAACTCTAGGCCAAGGAAATTTTTTTTTTTTAGCTTGACTAAAAATTAAATTTGTTGTATCCCTTATAGATTTCTTTTCTCCTGTTCATTGTAGATAATACCTAAAACTATGTATCCAAAGCATGTATTACATATACAAATACAGTACTTAAATTTTTAGTTTGAACTGGTGCTAAGATTTCTTTCTATAGCCGTTTTAGCTAATTGTCCTCACCTAACAAGCTCGGCAGAATAGAAATATAACACTTCACATTTATACATTTGGAATGAAATTCTTCAGATACCAGATTTCTTTTTCAATTTGATTTATTGATTTCACAGCATTTTACAGCGTTTCTGTGGCTCAAGAAGCATGATTATTTTATTCCATAATTCTGAATTTCCCCATATATTGTAAGGATTTTACTGTTGTTGCTCCTGAAGTGCCCTGCAGATTTACTAAATTATGGAATATCTTTCAGTAGTAGCAGAAATGTGTGGTTATGTTTTCTGAGTCCCTATATCTTCACAGCGAAGTTTTAATCATTGATAGGAGACATGAAGTGATCTGTTATATTCTCTTTATAATGTCTGCACATGCTTCTGTTACTACCGAAAGAGCACATGTTTTTCTACTAAGCATTGTTTTTGCTAACTTCTTTTAAGGATTTTATAAAGGAAAATAAAATATCACTAGCCACAGGTTTAATACTCTCATTTAATTCATAATTATTTTTCTAGAATACACCTTGTAAACATTTTTCTCAACTCTACTTCTGTATGTGCATACTTGTGTGTGTGTTCGATGGGATGAAACTATACAAAATATACATTACTATTAATTCCCCTCAAAGTGCCTTCCTCATTTTGAACATAATTATTTCATTATTCTTGCTACATTCAGAAGCAGTTCTGGAAGGGCCTTTATTTGCATTTTTGGGACTGCCATTGTTCTGAACTGATTCAAAACATTTAACTTTCATGGTCATTTTTGACACTGGAAAAGAGCCAGAAGTCACACTGTGTAAGATCTGCTGAATAAGGTATATTAGAATACATCATAATGATTTTATTTAACAGAAATAGCTATAAACATTTAATCAATTAAATACAAATATACAGTGAATATTTACATAAAATATTTAATATTTACATAAAATATTGAACACATTGTCATTTATCCTCAAAATATTTTCCCTTGCTTCAAATAACCCTATCCAATCATTTGCGCATTGTGTCTTCTACTCTAATAAATTTTTAATAAACTCAAGTCACAATATTTTTCTATCATTCCTTGTAAATATTCATATAT
>NW_022900932.1:31668656-31717052 GCF_012274545.1 Fukomys damarensis
TGGCTCCTTTTTTTTTTTTTTTTTCTGGTGCTGGGGATCAAACAGGACCTTGCCCTAGAGAAGTAGATATGGCCTCAGTAAGTTAAATCTCCAGCCCTGTTCCATGTGTTTTTGACATTTCATATACTCTTAATAGCTTGCACTTGTGTAGTTACCCAATAACATATTATTTATCTTTATTATTTTCTCCTAGGAGGATTTTTTATTTTTTTTCTCACACACATAACCTGAACATGTGACTTAAATATATAATATAGAGAGATTTCCCTGGTTGAGCTAAAAATAATGTGGGATTCTTTTCTCTCAATCCATACTTGTTTAGCTCTCTTATTCTCTGCCTATATCCCTATTTTCTCTGCTCTTGGAATGTTTTAATATCACACATTGTACTAAGAAATGTCGGAATTTTAGTTTTTAAATTTTGGGCTCTCATCCAATACGCTTATTATACAATAAACATTGTAGAATAGTACTTTAAATTTCTAGTGAGAATGTTAAAGTTTTACTAAGCTATGCTCCAAAAATGGTGTATATCAAGAAATGCAATACATCTAAAATCACAGCAGATCACAGTATTATATTACAAAATAAAAAGATAAAGATAGATACGACCCTATAGTCAGGCATACAGAATTAAAACACATTTGTAAGTCATAGAGAAGCCTAGATAAATATATTTTTTCAATAAAAAATGACACTTCAGGAAATAAATATTTATTAAGTGCTATCTATAGAACAGACATTGTCCTACTTATTGAAGATAGGACAGTGATTTTATGAAACATTTTCTTTATAATTAGAGGTTATGGTATAAAATATTAAATAATTATGGATTCATCAATTACTGTGGTAAAAATCAAGGAGGAAGATACAACAAAATCTCTCAAATTTAGCTGCTTAAAAGAAACACATTTATGAATTTAAACACAAATTCTTAGTTTGTGTAGGACTAAACTCAGTGTTAGCTGAAAAACATTCATGTGGACTCTATGACTCAATTTCAGAGGTGTTCATTTCCATGGATGGCTGCTGGTAATGGTCATCAGAGAGAAAATCAATGGAAGCTGTCATCTGGTAGCCTTGATTCTATCCTACGTAGAGATTTTCCCGGGCTTGGTGGGATTTCTCTGAAGCAAGACCACTGGTATCCAAAGGCAGAATGGGAACCTGCCTGGATTCCTTCATGTCTGGGCTGAAAAGACCGAGAATATGCCTTTTTTTTTTTTTTCATTTGATTGACTAAAGTACTAGTTCCCACATCTTTACGGGAGGATACAAAGGGTGGGATAGTTTCAGTCTATTGCATGTGGTTACATGTATAATCCAGTCAGAGGAAGTAAAAAAGTATCCTTGATTAAGTGACATTTAAATTAAAGTGAAAAGAAGAAATAGGAGATGATCAAACATGTTGACTGTTGTGAGTGTGGAAATCCGTGAAGCACTCAAGTTCTGGAGGCCTCCTACATGTTGGGGGTATAGATAGAAGTCCAATTAGCTAGAATCACAGTCAAGAGTGGACACATGAATCTTCATAAGAATTAATTAAATAGTAGCAGGAATTCATTTACTTTTCTGGGCATATTCAGGAGCTATTAAAATATTTGAATAGTAAAATAATAGTCATGACAGTTCCATTAAGAAAGGTTAAAATCATATAAGAGAAGATATGTGGAAAGTTATTGGGAAGCTATCACAGTTGTTAAAGAAGGAAATTAAGGCAAGTGCAATGAAAATAATAATTAAAAAACCCTGTAGATTATACAGCTATTTGGGAGTTACAGTAGACAAAATTTATAATAATTTTGATATAGACTTTGGGTAGGATTTACCAAGAACAATTTGAGTTTCTAGGTTAAGGGTATTCATGTTGGTGATATTTATTGAGAAAACCATAATAAGCAAACTAGCAAGTATTTAGGTAGAAGATAATGAGTTTATATTTAGTCAGGTTGTTTATATACACAAATATGGATCCCAGATTTAAAACAGATCTTTACAAATGATAAACATGTAGACTATCTGTGGATTAAGCTATGCAAATGACTGTTTACTTTGGGAAAGAAGCCAGAGTGTGAAACAAAACTAAAATAAGAAAAGACTAGAGAAATTCCAAAAATTTTTATTCAATTTACGGACAGCAGAACAAAGATAGGATAGAAACAGGAATCATCAAAGTGCATTTCACAAGTTAATGGCTAGGATTCTATGAGTAACTGTGATAATGAGCTAGGGAGTTCAGATGAAACTCAAATTACAAAATGACAGCAAAACTGGCAGAATAGTTTTGTAATGATTAAGTTGAATCAATTCTTAAAATTATTTTTCTCAAATTCTTCAAGCCCTGTTGGCTTCGTTGGAGAATTGCAACAAACACTGGAAAAAAATTAAAACCCAAATACAGAAATTTAGGGCACAGAAATATTTGGAACCATCTCTACTATAGCTTGAATAATACTTTTGCAGAACCTGGTAAGCAGAGGGTCTCTTTCTTGTCACTCTCCCTGCTCACACACCAGGGTTTACCTCCACTTCTTTGTGAAATACTGCTTCGCTATCAGCCTATCCATAGCATGGATTTGAACATATTCTCCTGGACCTGGTAGCAGCCCCAGAAAAGGAACATAAGGGGCACCTTAAAGAAGTGAAGAGTCAGATGCTCATCATGTCTGTCCTTCTCCCTTACTAACTCCAGTGTGGCATGGGAGCACTTTTACCGTAGCCAAAAAGACTATTAAATTCTGGCCATGCCAGGACAATGCTGATTGATCAAAATATAAATGAAATACAAACTTCAATTTATTTCCCATTCCCTAGTCACACTCTCTATCAACAAAATTTGATACCCTCAATAGTTAAAAAAATCTCTCCGAGTGAGTTTGCCTTGGGTATTCTCATAAATGATAAAAAATAAAATAGTTCAATAGTTAAGAAAGGCATCACCAGGTGTCTGCAGATCTACTAAGGAAATTATTCTGTGGCAATTTTATGTCTTTTCAGTTTAAGGAATAAAACTCAATAATCAACATGAAATGTTTTTCATATTATTTGGTGGCAACTGAGCAGTTTTCAATTTGTCAGAATGACCAGTGACAAAAAATACTGCATTCTTCAAGTACCCACTGTTATTGATCCCACAGGTACAGGGAATGCAAGTGTTATAATGATGAACAGTCACTCTCAGTGAAAATGAAGCTTATAGGGAAATTCAAGGAAGGAGCTATTCACACAATACAAGGTTCTTTAGTCTTCTCTTTAGTCTGATAAGTGAACATCAAAGGCTGGGATATGGGTTGGTTTATACCAGGAAGCTGTTTGTCTTTGTGGGTCCTAGAAACTGTTCTAGAATTTTGGTTACTAAAGATCTCCATGGATGAAAACAAAAACAAAGAAGGATTAGGAAAGTAGCTGCATTTTTATGATAATACTACACACAAATATATACATGAAAAATGCACATGGTCCATAAGTTTGGGAAAATGGATTTTGGAATCATGTCATAATTAGAAGAATGGAGTTTTTAAAGAGTTATTAGTGTATTTGTTTTATAAATTAGGAAACATGATACATCAGTGGCTCTTGACAATAATATAAAACCAGTTATTTCTCTAAGAATTTGAATAAATGATATTCATCACAAAAAAATAAATAAATAAATAAAAAGAAAGTATTGTAAGAATGGATACATACTTCAATTATGCTATCATAAAACAGAATCACATAGTATGCTATATTTATTTAGTTAGTTATGTTTGTTCTGTGTCTGTGTGTGTGTGTGTGTGTGTGTGTGTGTGTGCCAGGGATTGAATTCGGGACCTTGTGCTTATGAGGCAGGCAGCAGAACTACTGAGCTAAATCCCCATACTACTCTAGGGGTTTTATTAATAAGAAACAACCAAGTTTTCATGATTTAAGAAATTGTTGCATTTTGAAATATGGCACACAATGAATATCCTTCAGAGATTATCACAAAGTTATGATAGTGAAAGTTTGTATCGCAATTCTTGCTGATACTTCTAGCCAGAATAGTTTTAGCTGAAAAATGTAGAATCATGTGTCAATAATTTTCTTAGAGTAAACATGCCAAGCAAAGATCTCCTCCAAGTATGTAACTTTTTCCTCAGAGGGCTTCTCCAATAGGCTGGGTATGGTTATCTGTTCACTCATGAGGTGGAAGATGTGAATTCAGCAGCTTAAGTGGGGCATCTAAATTTGACAGGGCCACAATGTGACTGTACAAAATTACTTTTGTGGCCAGTTCTGTGCCAGGACTTTTTTAGTACACTTGAAAAGGTCAGCAGATAATCTATTATTTTCAGTTCTTCCATTAAATTCATGAATCTCTTTAGAACACAGAAAAAAATGGTTTTCTGCCTTTGCTATCTAGAATATATTCTAGAATGTTATTGTACTCTGATTGATAATCTTCCGTATTACACTTAATGCCAACCAGAAACAAAGTATTAGGATTATATGGTTTTTTCTTTAAAGATACACTATTGGTTAAGACACATACTTTCTTTGTCAACTGAACACTAACAGTATTTTTGACCTGGAGGAATACATATTAATTGAGAAAGTTTTTCATAGATTAAATGATGAAGAGAAGAAAATCCTTGCAAGATGCTAATAATGTTTGCTAAAAATACATGGCTTTTAAAAATATTTATAATTTTTGTCTGGTTATAAACACAGTATTAATTCATGATAAAGAATATTGACAAGCTAGGGATACTCTGAGATCCATTTTTGGTACTGCAGTCAGTAAATAAATTACTATTGTATCTTTCTCAATTTAAAAAAAGAGAGACTGTAATTCATGTATACTAGTGGGTTTTAAAGTAAAAAATGTAAATTTTCTTATACTTATTACTATTTATTTGTCCATTTTAACTGTCTTATCCCTTTTTATAAAATTTAACATTTGTACTGAGGGTGACTTTCACATAACAAGATGTACTCTCCCTTTTAGAAGATGCTGATCAACTAAATTAGGAAAAGAATTTTGTAACTTGCTAGTGGACTACTTATTTCTACTGTATTACCAGTAATGTTGCATTGTCAGTGTTATGATGAGAAAGATTCTCTAGGGAACACTATTCTTATGCTATAAATTTCAATGTTCTTTCAGAATGAATAATTTGATTTTCAAACAAAGTTTCAGGCAATGATTCTTTTGCTGTTGTTGTTCAATAGAATATAGCATTGGATCCAGAAAACACTTCTACTTGTTTTTGATTAAAGGTTAACAAATTATTCGCAATGTTGAAATATGACATATATTGAATTTCCTTAGAGGAAGTCATAAAAATTTACTACAAAAAAGTGACAGAGAGCTTCCTGCTAATACGGCCAGTGAGCTGATTCCATTTCAGTCCTGTAAAATTTCTTATCTCTTGAGGCAATGATATGCTTCAGTCTATACTGCAGTTCTCCAAAAGTTGACTTTTTCTCACTTCTAAGGGACTGTCAGGAGTTACTCAACTGAAATATCACAGAATACTGCTTGTGTTCCAAGAGTTGTTTTGGGAATTCTCTGCTGTGTAGGAAGAACTAACCCAAGAGAAAAAGCTCTGTCAAAACATTAATGTCACTTTGGAAATGAGCTAAGAGCCTAAAACATGAAATCACAAACACATCTGCAAGTGTTGGAACTGTAATAATGGATATGTACATTACACTAGTGACTTGGCGGGAATGTTCAAGAAAGGATATTACAAGTCAAATTGATTGATTTTTTTTCTAGGAAACAAACAGTAATTGTTTTTTATAACTACTGTGGCATTCCTTTTATTATCAATTTAATGAACATTGATTAAAAAACTACTTGTAAAAGAAGCTTCTCCTGGGCTCTTTGGCCTTTCCTGTAATTTGGTTAGTGTCAGCCCAGGTGCTCAGTAAATAACAAAGTTTGAAACTTAAAAAAATATTCTCATTAACAAAATTAATAGTAATTTCAGTAAAAAAAATTTTGACTCCACAAGTTTTTAATATTCTAAGACAGTTTTACATTCCTGTTCCACATATGGTCTATATAGGAACTGTGGACATAAGGCATCAAATCATTATTCCTGTTTTCCAGACGATGAAACAGGGAAATATAGTGGAATATTGCAAAGTTTTATGTGCATAAAACCTAGATAATATTTAATCAAATATATATATTTGTATAATCTCCAGATCTTGTCTCATTAGTATTTAATAAGCAAAAAACACAACTACATTTTTCACTTCACATTAAATGAGACAGACAAAAGGCAAGGTACTCTATGACATAAAAATTGTCCCAGGAGTCCTATGATATTAAAATATTAACTAACATTAAACATTACTAATTCACATTTAATAATGATATTGTAGGTTCCAGATTCCTTCAGCCCAGCAGACATTCTCAAGGACTGCATTATGATTGTAACCCTAGGCATCTTTTCTAATATTTTTATATTTCAAGATTAGGCCTCTGGAATGGAGAAATCTATAAGGGGCTGAACGATTCTCACGGATTGAGCATGTCAGCACCAAAGGATGACTGAGGAGAAAATAAATAATGATGATTAGGAATGTATATTATCCCATTAAATCCTAATTTGGAGCATACAATACACAGGCAGAGTACATAAAATTGTATATTCATGAAAAGCCCTTAAATAGACTTCAAAAAAAATAAGGGATTAAAAGATAAAGTGAAGGTCTAAATCTTAAAGCAACTAGACTACCAGAATAGGGTCCAATAAATGAAATATCAGACATTAGTTTTTAAATCGTGTTTGTGTTCCAGGCCAGAAATCCACATAAGATAGTCTGCAGGTTAGTGGATAAGTCAATTTGATATACTTCTGGCATCGGAAGCATTATACCATATGTGTGGTCATTTTACTTTCCATTTTGAGGTTTTCCACTAGGAACTAAAGCCTTTAGGAGAAAAGCCAACATTCTGACTAGGTCCAAGGGTCAATAGTAAAGCAGCTGCTTGAAGTTTTATACCAGGGAAAGCAATTCTATTTTTTGTTTGCTCTTATCTAAGATATGTACCATTTTGAATCTGAAATAATTTTAACTTTTTGATCCACTTTTTAATCATCAGATAAAAGTATTTTACATGTACTATTATTTATGTCTTACTAAAAAAGTTTACGTACCTCCCTATTACCATTTTTTTTAAATGAGTATTATGCTAAGGTCACTACAGAGGGCAAGATGGGATCACAGGTCTAGTAATTTATATCCTGAGCTCTTAATTTTAACCACTACAATATATTGCCACTGAAACATGCCATTTGGAATATTAATAAATGAAACCTTTTAACCTAATGGATTAGAAATGCTGACTTAAATTCGGTATTGCTGTTTTAACATGCAGATCTCATTCATTTTAATGTGGAATGGGCATAGTGCATCTCTATTTGGAGAGAATCCTGAATAGGTAGTATTTCCCGAAACTGGTGGGATATCCCATAAAATCACATCTATATATATATATATAGATGTATGTATATATATATATTTTTTGAAAAGCTGATATAACTTATCAGAGAAGTCAACTTTGCATATATTCTTGTCACACTGGAGTGTCACAATGAGACTGCAGGTATGTTATTCTGCTAAGAAATGATTTATTAAATCTAATATGTATTAATATCAGTATAAAATTTCACTCATTAATTGGAAATCTCCCAACACTATATGAAGATATTCTTTTCATTTCATAATCAGTTTGGAAGTTTTTCTTTCTATGAAAATTTCCTTTCTTTTCATATCTTGAAGCCTTTCTTTACCCACCATTATTTTCCAAATCATTTCTGTTCTTCATCTCTTACATAATATCCATTGTATATTGCCTGGTGATGGAGAACTTGTATTCATGCTTTAAGTAATATAGAGGATTAAATATGAGAATTAACTTTATATGGGTTTATAAGAAAAATAAATGAATCTGATGCTGGAGAAATAAAAGTGGTGGAAGGAAGAGAAAAAAAAGAATCAAGATGCTTTATGTATATGTACCAATTCCCTACAATCAGTCCACTGCAAACATGTATTAAAAAATTTTAAATTTAAAATAGACTACTAAAATTTTAAAATTGTGTTTATATCTTACAAATTGCCCACAAAATAATTGTGACAGCAGATTTTTGTTGATTTATTTAACCATTACTAGGAAAATATAGCAACATTTAAATGTACACTTACCTTTTTGGTAATATAATTTATCAACATTTTTTTCTCTTTTTACTATCTTATTAGCTATAAATTATAGGGAAATTAAAATTAAAGAAAGCGAATTGTCTCATTTATTTTACTTAAGTTGATTTGAACTAAACTTTGTCTAGTTCTTGCTGATATCAATCTTTAATTTTAACTATTACTATGAAGTAGATATAATTGTGTTCTATAATTTTCTTTGATGCAATATTTTAATTTTATATAATATGCTTATTTATATTTTGTGTATAACTTACATTGTCATATCTAATTATTTTAAGATATTTTATTGAAATAATTCACTGTATTTTATTTAAAACTTAAGTCACCCATAGCACTAGGATTAGATATACATTACATTTACTTTTACTTGTCCTATTACAGATACCACTGACACAGAATTTAATCTTAGCTACTATAGCCAGTTCTAAAAAGTACATAGGAGTTGGACACTATAGTAAAACATATAAACTAAGAAATATTGAAACATAAATGTAAAAGTTCTTGGCATTTTCATTTAAAATGTGTGTAATATTTTTATAAAGTAATTATTTCATTGAAAATGCCAGAACAATACTACAGTAAAATTTATGTAGGAAGTTGTTTCATTACAAATTGTAGATGTAGAAAGAATAATTTCAATGGAGTTGTTTGAATTAAACTTTATTTCATGCAAGGTCCCTTATCATTAAGAAAATAGAATTTAAATTAGGGCAGACAGATAAAACAGGATACTGAAAACACTGGATCTGTAATTTTTTTCAGTAGCTCTAAGGAAAGTAGTGTTGATTTAAAGTCCATTTTATTTGCAAATAGAATAACTACTTCTGCTTTTTTTCAGGTTCCTTTTGCAAGGAGTGTTGTTTTCCATGCTTTAACTTTCAATCTATGTGCTTCTTTTTGAATTGTGTGTTTCTTGGAAGCACCATATTGTTGGATCTTGCTTCTTGACCCTTTCTGCTAGTCTATTTCTTTTGATTGTTGAATTGAGACCATTACCATTGATGGCTATATCTGATATGTATTAATTTATCCTTGTCATGACCTTTTCTGGTTGTTGGATTCTCTCCATTTGCATTTAATTTCTTATCTTGCCTGATGGATTTATTCTAATGGGCTTCATGGGGTGTGACCCTCATTGTCTTTTCCTAGGATGTAATTAAAATTTTTTGGAGTGCTAGTTTGGTATTCATGAAGTTTGTCAGTGTTCTTTGTCATAAGAGTACCTTATTTTCCACCAATTTTGAAAGATAGTTTTACAGCGTACACGAATCTGGGTTGGAGGTTGCTTTCTTTCAGGTCTTGAAATACTTCACTCCAGGCTTTTCTTGACTTAAGGGTTTGCACTGAGAAGTCTGCTGTGAATCTGATGGGCTTTCCTTTGTATGTGATTTATTTATTTTCTCTAACTGATTGTAGAATTGTGTTCTGTTGGGTTTCTAGACTCATGACTAGTATATATCTAGGTGTAGGTTTTTTATCATTGTTTGTTGGAGTTCTATATGCTTCATTTATATGTATGTCACATTCTTTCCCCTGCTTAGGAAGTTTTCTGCCATTACTTCTGTGAATAGATTTTTTTATGTCATTTGCACTCTCTCCTGTTTATTCATTGACCTCAATGAGTCTTATGCTATTCTTCATCTAACAGTTCCTGGAATAATTTCTTATGTTCCTTGCTATTTTTAAGTCTTTCTTTCCTTTGCCATGAATCACAATCCTGTCTTCTATATGTGATATTTTGTCCTCATTCTGAATACTTTCAATGGAGGGCCCAGGGGTTTAGCTCAGTGGAACCACGCCTGCCTTCTAAGTGCAAAGTCCTGAATTTGACCACAGATCCCTAACAATAATAATAATAATAATAATAATAATAGTAATAATAGTTATAATTCTATAACATTTAATGGAGTTTTTAATCTCCTGATGTCTGTTTCTGCTTTATGGGTTCCATTTGTTTCCTATGCTGACATTCCATCATGTTCTTCAGCTTCTTGATTTGTTTTTTTGTTTTTTTTTAATCTGTGTCTGCTCCAAAGTTATTAATTTATTTCAGTATGGACGCAATCTCTGCTATCATCTGAGAAATTATTTCTGATTTATTTTTTTCCAGATCCTCTTTCATTGTCAGTTTAGGGAGACCACTGGATTGAATTTCAGATTTTTCCATTTCATTGCACCTTGGGGTTGCCTTTGGTGATCTGGAAGTCTGGTTTTGAGATTTGTTTAGTTTACTTCTCATTTTAACAAATTCAGTCTGCTGTGCCTTTATTGTAGTGACCCTTTGCTCTCCCAGTGGGATTCAATTCTCAAAAAGCCTCAGAGATGCCTTCTCTCTGCTGCTCATCACTGTGCCAATTCTGATAGCAGTTGAATGGGCCTCTGGCTGGGACTTACACACCTACATAACTGTTTTCTAGGCAGGCCTTTTGCTGAAGCCTGTGTTCCCAAGCTACTGGTGTCCTGGCAAGCTTCTGGCTGGGGTCTGCATGCACTTACTGATGGTAAGTGGGTCTTACTAGTTGAGGTCTGAGCATCTGTGCAGCTGTTTTCCAGACAGGCCTTTTGTTAGGGCCTGCATGTCTGTGTCACTATTATACAAGCAATCTTCTGTCTGGGGTCCATGCACACTTAATGATGGTATCTGCGTGACAAGTTAAGAAAACTAAAATACAAAATTATGAGCTTATTGTGAAATGTAGATAAAAGAAAATAGCAATACTGACTTGTTGAACTTGACTTTTCATTGAATAATGACCTCTCCTGGGTGCAAAATCCTTCAATTAGAAGACTCAACTGAGTTATACAAGAGCCAATGGGGTGATAAATGGAATTTCAGAAGCTAAAGTGTGTTTTCTAAAAAACTAGAAGTGGCTGAACTAAAATACTATCTGTTTTCTTTCTGCTTTCTTGCTTCTCCGTGTTCCTCTTTTGCTCTTCCTTCAATTTTCCTCCTGGTTTCTTTCCATCATCTTACCTTTAAGAACATATACTCAGTATTATAGTGGGATTCTTTCTATAAGAGGGAGGAGCAGCAAAAATAAAACTAAATACCCATTCCTGCTTTCATAGATCTTACAAGTGAAAGGGGAGATTATAAAAACATTAACAACCAAACAGAATAACCCAGTGGAATGATAAATAAAAGGTTCTGTGGTAGGGATTTGTATGTTTGTGAGTGTGTGTGTGTGTGTGTGTGTGCGTGTGTGTATTTTGGGGTGGGGTGACTTTGCTTCCTTTCATAGAAGTAATCTTGGAAAGCCAGGACTTGAATATTTCAAAAAAACTGAGCAATAAGAAAAGTCTAGGTAAAATTTTCCAGACAAAGGAAACTAGGTAAAAATAGCAGTAATGTGATTGACAATTCAAAGAAATAAGAAGAACACTTGAAGGGAAATCAGTTTTACCTCTCCCTGTCCACTTGACAGTTACATAAATGTCTGTATGTCAATTAGAGAAATCACTGAACCACAACTTCCACAGCAAGGCCAGAAAGAAAGACTGTTAAAGCCATTTGAATTTATTAGGGAGAGCACACAGTGTTGTAGTACTACTCGAAGCCTTTTTTGTGCCTGTGGGTGAAATTCTACATTTTCAAATTAATTAAATTAAAAAATAAATAGATAATATCAAAAGTGCACTGCAGTGCCTAAGTAGCTATGTTAGTTTTGTCAGAATGAATGAATAAAACATGATGATTGTAAAGCTTTACTGTTTTCTTGGAAAATATTCCCAAATGGAACAGTTGATATTTTCAATAATTTAAAAAGTTAATTGAAGGATAAATCAGGCTTAACACTTCAGGAAACTAATGTGTCATTTAATTTGCTAAAGCAAAGTATACACTCCAATCTAAAATAATATATAACAGAATTTTACAAAATAACAAATTAGATCATGATATACTTAATAGCTTCAAGATATTTGACAAATATCTGAAAAGGTTATTTTTTTAAAACATTGAGATAGGAATTTTTATGTGTCTCTGAAAAGCAAAATTTAAGAAAGAACAAAGACTAAAACATGCTATGTTTTTCATGAATAATTGACAGTATTCATTAAGAATGAATACTTTCGTTATTCGTGAATATCATCATAATTCAATACTTCCATATTTTTTAAATAGTCTTAAAAATTCACATGACTCTGGAAAATACATATATATGCAGAATACTACATATCATATAAAATTAGATATAACTTAGATTACAGATCATGTATGTTTAAACATGTCTTTTATTTTATACTAGTCTATAAAGTTACTTTATTTGCAAGCTTTTGAACTGATGGCAGATGACTTTAGAATACAGAATGTACTATTTCTTTTTTATGGTTTTCTGTAATTGAGACACAAGAAAATACTATGTGCTCTTCTAATAAGAAAATTTTTATTAAGATACTACACAAATTTTCATTATATCAGTAGTATAAAATAAATATTCTTTGTCTTGATAGTTTAAAATGTGGTAAAATTACATGTGTCATTTATATATTTCTCACACTGTAATTATTTCTGTCTTATATATAAGACTATATAAATCACCTCCATTTTTTATCTTTAAGGAATGATTATGGAGTTGCCTAACACCAGCTAATCATTAAAGGATGGGTTATGTATGACACATGAATTTTACAATATGCTCAAAACATCATCTTTATTAATATAATTATATTTTATCTAGTGAGTGCTAGCAATGTTCCAAAATCTTAAGTAGTTCACCATCATTTTCTCTTTTGTACATACAACTCTTTGAGGAGGATATTAATACTCATATTTCACAGATAGGTTTCTGAAGTGTACATATAACTGTTAAAATTGCTTAATAGCCTGTGTCCAGGCCATAGCAAAGAAAATAAACTTTGCAAGGATAAAAAGTAGCAGAAATGTTAAATAAATAATATTTGTTGAAAAAATTTAAACTATATAAAATTCTTAAATATACATGTAAATTTATTGTGTATCTTTTTATAAAAATAAATAATACCAGCTATTATTCAAAGCATGTCAATTTTACTTCCTTTAAATCTCTTACTAATATAAAAAATACTTACAGTGAATAAATTGAGGGTGAAATGATGTAAATAACTTTCCCAGATAAGACGGCAGAGAAGTATTACAGCCAGGATTCACACACATGTAAAATAATACCAGTATGTGAGCTCTTTTTTTTTTTTCAAATTTTTTCTCTGATGTGTCTTAGTAATCAATACATTTATAATAAAGTGAATAAATTATAATCTGCAAACAGAGATGCCTCCTTGAGTCTTATTGTATAGCTCCAAAATCTGAAAAATTTTAAAAATCCAGGTAATATTTTTTTAAAAGTTTGGTAAGGTATTTGTAAATGTTAGCAGTAGCCCATAACTAAATATAATTTTAAAAATTTAAATTTGTTTTTCCCATAAAATTATGTGCTAACTCAATACATGACAGCATTATTCACTTTTGCTTTGAAAAGTGTAATAAGACTATAGATGCTACATTATTCAACAGATTCAGTATATCAATGTATCTAGTGAGGAAATAAAAATTCAGTGAGTTTAGAAAGAGCACTCATTGCTATCCTCAGTGGAAATAGTAACTTTACTTATTCATAGGAAAGTATAACATTGTCAGGTCACATGATGAAATAAATTTAACAAAGAAGAAAATCCTGTGCTAACCATATATGTAATAGAATATGGGAGCTGGGGATTTAGCTCAGTGGCACTGCACCTGCCTTGCCAGCACAAGTCTTGAGTTTGATCCCTGGTACCACAAAAATAGAATATGGGGTTTATTCCTTTTAATCAAAATTACAAGTTTTGTACTTCTTTATATTTAAATAATTCTTACATTTATTAGTATATTTCTTTCTCATATTTTTCTGAGAATTTATCATTTTCAAATCTTAGCTCAAATGTTCATTTTTTTGTTAAAATTATCTCTTTGATTTCAAATGTAGGCTTACATTTTATTACAACTTCAATAACATCCCATAATAATTGAAATATTTATGTAGCTTTGCAAAATTTCTCTGTAAAATACATTTGTTGGATTTAATACTTGATCGCTGTGGAGTGATTTTTGTTATGCTTATACTATGAATCTCCAGATTTATTCAGTTGGGTTTACTAATAATATTGGTATAATTCTTGCTTTGGGAAATTATTTATGTGCTCTATCCTTTTGAAAACTTTGGAAAGTTTTGAAAACTGTTAAATACAATCTCCTAATGTTGCCCACTCTCTTAACATTTTGTGAATATATGCTTCCTAATATATGACTATTTTTCTTGTTATTATTATTTTGTACATGGAATTGAACTTAGGGTCCTGAGATACTCTGCAAACCCTTTTTAAATTTTTATTTTTAGACAGGGTCTCAAGTCATGAAATTGCCCAGCCTGGGCTGGAACTTGCCATCCTCTTGTCTCAGTCTCCCAAAGTGCTGAAATTACAGGTGTGTGCCACCAAAACCTGCTGGACATTATATTTTTGTAATACACATTTGCTTCTATTTTCTGAATTATAATATTTGACCTTAGAATTGAATATTTTGAGCCAATATGGAGAATCAATATTTCAGCCAGTGGAAACCATTACTGAATTTTAAGAGTAAATTACAATCATTTGAAAACATGAAGTTTTACATTTTGCAATAGTTGTATAATATTACAAATTTTGATTTCTTTTTCATTTGGTTATATTTTCTTTCTTCCAAATGCTATCCAATATTATCATTAATTTTCTGAGATAGTAACATATATCAAGTCATTTTAAAAATATAATATTAATTTGAGGGAGATTTATTTTAACATTTAACTTTCCAAACCTAAGACATTTATAAGTGTATTTAAGAGAAAGTAATTTTGAAGACATATAAATTTTACTGTATTAAGAAACAATCATTAAGTTTCTAAATATATAAGACCTCGCAGTACTCATATACTATTTGTCTCAGAAAGTATTTTTACAACAGTGATAAAATTGTACATGGAGTTAAAATATAAATTGCAATTATTATTTTAATAATAAATACAAAATAATGTTTCTTAAAATGCATTATCATTCATTAATATTATTGAATGAATGCTTAAGACTCATGCATGCAATTATAATGACAATGACAATTTCATTTCATTTAGTAAGGTTATGATAATCTGATAACTTGTATTAGAAATAAATGTATTATTTACAGTAGATAAAGAGCTTTAAAAATCTGACATATTTTGCCTTATGTGCCATAGCTACCCTAACATATGGGTTATTCTACTTGGAGACCTAGAAATTAAAATGACTTAATAGGGATTTCACACCTAAGAATAAGGAAGCTGTTTGGATAAAAGCAAAGAGGAAGGGATGTCTAATTTTCTATAAAATCTAATATACCTGGAAGTAGTACACTATAAAACAACTTCTTAATATTTCTATATAATCATTATTATGACATAAAATGACACACACAATTTTTAAACTATATTAAAATTAAAGAATAGTTCTAAAACTTATCTAAACACTCATATGAGGACATAAATCAATTCTACTCAATATTTTAGCAGTAAATATATATAAATATAAACATGTCTAATAAATATAAATATATATATATGTATTTTTCTGTGTCTCATCTTCTCTTTGCACTCATATGTTTATAAGGAACCAAACAATCTGAGAAGGAAGAAAAATATATACATTAGATAGCACATACATGTCATTATAAAATTCTAAAGGTAAATGTCTTGATTAAACAAAACTAGAAAATTAACGAGACAAAATTTGCAACCAGATATGTCAAGAAAGCAGAACACTAGAAGATTGTGTCACAAAGGAAAGAGAGTTTGGCTGCCTAGAACCCAGTTAAATTTGTCATGGAGAGTTTGTTAAGAAACTCACTTAAATTAATCTCAGTTGAAGAATTGAATCATACTCTTCCAAGTTCTGTTAGTGTGCAGTGTGAAAACTAGCTATAGCGGCATATACACAAATTAAGCAACAGGGACCACTGGCTATAAACTAGTGACATGAATAAATGAAAATATTATTGTCCATTAATACATATATTGCTTTCAAGTAAATCACAATGTTTAACTAATGTTTTCCAGTATTTCCTCCCTCTTTAGTAAAAGTACATAGCAAGAAAAATCCCCAATAAATTTGAGTAGACAACAACAAATTGGCTGATTTAAGTGTCTCTCGGGTAAGGGAGACCAATCTTTGCAATCTCAGTGTTTACATAGGATTTGCCACTTTATTTAATTTGAAAAGTTCTAAAACAAGCTGAGATGCTGGACACAATATGTGACACCCAAAACTCATAGTTTTAATTTGGGTCAAGTTTAAGAAGATTTATTCCATGGTCTGCTACCTCCAATGCTGAAATATGGTAAAAAGGAATGGATGAGCAAAAATACTGAATTCATGATTTGGGGAAGCAGAGCAGGAGATCAGTGCCAGACAGAAAAGTATGAGGGACCAGGTATAACAGATATAACAACTGAAGTTATCCCTCTTTTACCCACCCAGACACATTGGGATTTGAGTTCTACCAATCCTCTAGGTGGGTTTCAGGCCAATCAAGTTGAATCCTTCAAGGTTAACCTTCACAATCTCTCTGATTCTTAAATTTTCAACTGCCACAGTCTTGCTATAGATATAACCTAAATAATAATACTTTATGGCAATCAGTGGACTTCTAGAGTGCTGAATTTTACCAAACTAATCTGTTAGGGAATTGATCATGTTAAAGTATGCTGTGATGCCGCCTCACAGGCTGCATTCTCCTGGTACATCTTGGCTCCTAAAATGACCTCATGCCCTTATCTCTGGTTTCCCTCCCCCCCAAGGCCACAGTGGTCCAGGAAAGTTGAAACCTGTGTCTGCAGGACTGGGCCCATAAAAGCAATCTGGCATGTGATAGGTTAAAAGTAGCTCACGCCTCATAAATAAGCAATAGCCCACCCCAAAACTGATAAAAGGACCTTCCTTTCTTTGTTCTTCTCTCTCCTCCTGCTTCTTCTTCCTCCTCTCTCTCTCTCTCTCCTCCCCGCCTCCTGGCCTTTGTGCCTCACCTGATTCCCTTCAATAAAGATCTCCTGGGCCTCTCCATGCGTGAGTGACCTGATTGGGAAGGAGACACCCTAAGGGGGCACACAAGACCCCTTTCATAATCTATCACTCATTTGCAGTATTTTGTTTTACTTTCACAAATGACTAATTGTGACTTTTAAATACATATTTCAGGACGACCCACTTTCTGGTCTCCCTTCGCCCTCTCTTAGACAGAAGCTTTCTTTTAGTTAATAAATTTTTTTTCTACTCTTAACCTCTGTTGCTCCTAGAATTCACTCTTCAATTTTAGAGACCGTGAACTCATGTTTCAGATAGGTTTAGGAGATACATCTCTTCACCCTTTATCATTTTGGAGGTCTTACACTGAGATTACAGGTCAGAGGTAAGAATTTTCATTCATAGGTTCTACCTTTGGTCCAAACATCTTGTAAAATTCAGCAGTGAATCCATCAGCACTTGAGCTTTTCTTTGTTGGTAATTAATTACATTTTCAATGTAACTGGGATGTTTAGAATTTTTTTAACTTCTTTGTTCAACTTTGGTAATTCGTAAGTATGTAGAAATCTGTCAATTTCTTCTCTGTTTACCAATTTATTAGAGTACAGATTCTCAAACTATCTTGTAGGTAGTTAGACAGGGCAACCCTCAAGTAGCCAGTCCTCAAGGAGCCAGCACAGCAAGGAGCCAACATGCAAAACAATAAAGACACATTCACTGTGGCCAGAATTGTTAAAGGAGAGAAACTACTACACCCTTGTGTTTCCCCTGGAGATAAATAGCAGTGACTGATATTCTAAATAGGTATCAATCACCTGGGGGTGGTCAAGGTCTTAACCCAGCCTTCCAGGAAATGTCCCTGACCCCAACCCTTACTGAAAATCCTTGAATGCTTGCTACATGACTTGCTCTCCCATTTGACCCACATTTAATCAACATTACCTGGATGACTGTATTTGTAATCTTATTGGTTAGTTATGATTTTGCCCCACCTCATGCCCACCTTGCACTTTTCCATTGGGTCTTAGTTTTGTTCCACTTTGTACTGACTTCACCACATAGTTTTGCTGTATAAAACATCTTTAAGAAGTGGGCAACCAACTTTCTGGTCCCTCTTCTCTCCCTTGAGATATTTTTTTCCTTCAATATAAAAGGCCTACTCTTAAATAAATAAATAAATAAATAAATACAAATTCACTACTTTTGATTTTAGAGGAAAACCTTAAGATATTCCAGAGAACCTTAATTTAGCCCCATATCATTTGTCTATTAAAATGTTCTCTTTGTTTAGGAATAAGTTTCACAATTCTTAGTCATTTGAGAATTTATATGCATTCATGTATATGTGAAAAATATCCATCTATACACACTTTAATATAGAGAGATAATTTCCCACAGGGTTTGCTTGTATAATGGGTATATAAATGTATGTATCGATTGTATTTTTATATCAGATCAGTTGGAGTTATTCAGTTAGAATGTTGAGTTAGTTATTCATTGCTTTTCCTTTATTGAAAAAATGACACTCAGTTCAACAATTACATGCTTCATTAAATTCTCTTCTCTCTTTACTTCTCCATATGTTAATTAGATGAGCTGGTGGTATTTGAAATGCTAAGGGCAAAATGAAGATACTCTATAGCAAAAGAGGAAATATTTTTATGTAAGATATCCTCCTAATTTGGGAGCCTCTTTGGGTGAAGTATGAAGTACTTAGCTTACCTTGTCCAAATAAAGGCATTTTGCTTTGGAGAGATACTATATAGCTATATTCTAAAGATAACTCACTTTCCTTTTCACATTTTTCTAGCATAAAATATGTTTGTTTTCAAAATGTCTTTGTTTCCATGTTGGCTGGGTTAAGTGCACAAAAGTGAATACTCAGATCACATTTATTTTTTGGGGAGGCGGGCTACCTACCGGCAATCAAACTTGGGACCTTGTGCTTGTGAGGCAGGAGGCAAAACCACTGAGTGAAATCCCTGGCCCTACAAAAGTGTATTTTCACATATACACATTATAGAAAAGTCTTAGCTTCTATGAACCTGTTATCTTTTTCTTCTTCAGAACACAATTATACAATACTTGAAGGCTCTCTTAAAGTTAGGAATTGCTTTGTGTCCCAGCTTCCATCAGTGAGTCATAGGTGACATTGCATGAGATCTGTTTCTGTCTTTCTGAGTAGAATGGAGACAGATACTAGGAAGAACTGGTGATCAGGCATTGGTGGGATCACAGAAAAGAAAGATGCAGACACAGCTGCCTCCTGACCAGAAATTTCCCTGAACTTTAGGTGGGTGAGAAATAAATCTTTACATTGTTAAGTTGTTGAGATTTTACTTGGTGCAGGCTTAGGAAATGCATAATGTCATATATTGTTTTCTTAACTTAAAAAGTAAAGATGCCGAGATTTATTTCGACTTAGTGGATTTCTCATGAATATATTGGTACTAAGTGGGATATTTGAGTCTCAAGTATGAGTTTTGTTACTGGATTATCTGTGTTTTGTTTTTGCCGTATTATCACATATGATTTTTGCATAGGACTTGCAAGTTCAGTCCGCAGTCAGAGTATGAGTTTTGTTACTGGATTATCTGTGTTTTGTTTTTGCCGTATTATCACATATGATTTTTGCATAGGACTTGCAAGTTCAGTCCCTGCAGTCAGAGCAATTTGCATTTCCAATAGTTCCAACAGTTTTTATATATATATATGGACTTAGAGTTATTTAGGAATCCTTCCTATTTTTTTCATTTAAAGTATGGAAATAATAGAAGCTGGTGTTTTATGATTAATTCATTAGGTGAGGCCATGTGAATTAAAGGCTCACCATATATATCTCATACATAACATAAAGATGTGAGAAATTATTTGATGCTTGATTTGAAGCCTCCCCAATGAATACAATTTGCAATCCACATTCTCTCGCTACTTACAAACTTTTATTGGTCATTTTTCCTCTTTTATGCTCTACTGTCTTCATTTATCTTAACCTTTTATATATAAATCCAGTTTTCAAATTCAGGTATGTAGAATTATGTTTTGAGTTTTTCTTCCTTCTTATTAACAGCAAAATATAAATATGAAGTAAAAATACTATACAGAATTAAAAATAGATATTGTATGTTAAAGTATATAACATAGTAGGTGATGAAATATTTATTCTTGTAGAAGTTTTTGATGTCCTTTATAACAGTGAAAAAAATAACTTTAGGAAAAATGTAGAATTTTAAATTCTGTCCTAAAGTGGCTTTGTTTCTGGAGGTAGTAGGAAGCTACAGACATTTAATTTTCTAAGGTGCTATTGTTAATCAAAGTTATATGGCTCTAGCCCATATTCTTGATGTTTACATGAAATGTACTAGAGAAAATAGAAAAACAAGTAAATAAAGTCACAGAGTAACCACTGCTAGATGGAATGTTTTAGAAGAATACTGTAGGGGTTTAAGAAAAATAATAAAAGTCAAATTATAGAGATGGTTTTAAAGTTACAATGAAAGCTATTTTACATAGCCTGAGTAATGGAGAATTCTTAAGGTGCCTCAGACCTGTCATATGTTTAGGGCATCAAAGTTGTCTAAGTCGCCTAAAAAAAACTAAGATAATCTATATAGTTGGAATCTGCAAATTACCTCATTTTTTGTACCTGGTGATAATTTTAGATCTGGGAGATAATTGAGTGTATTCTCATTGTATGATAGGTTTTCAGAATTTTCTCCTGTGCTTCTTGCATTTCCCCAAAGGGATCTGGCCAAATTAAAAGGCATACTAGTACTTCTGACATCACAGTGGCCTACTCTCATTCTTCATGTCAGTGCTAAGGACTGTTAACAGAGTGAAGTGTCATTGCATTTCTTATTGTCTGAGTAATTTTGAAGCAGTGTTTAATAAGAAAAGAGACAAGTTTCCCAATCCTAAGAGATATGTCTGTTTTTCTTTGTTATAATACAGACAAAATCAGTGACTTTGTCCCTGTAAGTGCAGTTTTATAACCTCCTGTGCTCATAACATCCTATTTTTACTCCAGGACACTGGGATACGTTAAATTGCAAAACCATAAAAGCATAAACTTCCTTTGTTCTGCTTACCTACTTCCAATTTACATGTCACTAGGTAGATCAATTCTCTTCTTCCTTTTTTGGGGGGCTCAGCCTTTGGATAGGAGTTTCCCAAGCTGGTATACACCTAAATAAAACCCTCCTGTTTCACCTTTTGATCTCTCTGGTCTTTTGAGTTACTGCAACATTTGCAGGCCACCATGACAAGACTGGAGACAATGCTCTTGGTGTCTCCTTTGTCTGCAGAAACAGAGATCCTGAGATAGGGGAAGGCCAAGATCACTGGTGTCACTGGGAAAGATGTAAACTTGGAGAGATAATTGGCCCTCCCACAGCCAAGAGTCTTCCTATGTCAGGGCAATGGAACCTGAGGGGATAGAGAATGATTCTGGAATAGCACACTATAGGACTGTGGTAAATTTTTAAGGCCCAGGAAGAGGAGAGAGGATGGAAGAGGAGGTTAATCACCTTCCAGGTTGTATTGAGTAAAGTGACTTGGTTTTAGTCTGACAAAACTTACAACCCCAAGCTGAGAACATGGGAAGGGCCCACAGCCAGGGTGGCTTGAAACTGGGAGTGCAGGAGTGACAGACAGCAAAAGTGGCTCTCAACTGGAAATATGAGAGTGGTCTGCAGAGATAGCTGCTTGTAAGAGGGGTGAGAGTTGCCCATAATGAGATTGACTTGCAAGAGGTACATACACAGCCAATGGCTAGTGTTCCATGAGAGGTGTACCTAGTAGTCTGATCCAGGCAAGTTCAGAGGAAACCTGGACTCAAGTTGGAAAGAAATGGGAAGGGTGACAGTGTTCCAGATATTCAAAGAGATGGGATTGAAAACAAAAGCAGAGCTGCTTAGCTTTAGTATGCCGGTATATACAGGTATATACAGGTAATGTACTGCAGGCAGGCTAATGGAGGAGAAAAGGAAAACTCTGTGAAATGGAGTGAGGGCAATGAATAGCCTGTGTGGTGTTTAGGACTAGGAAGTGACTGATCAGCTGGCTGTTTCCATGGCTGGGCTGTGCTGGTACATGGGACTGAGAGAGATAGATTCAGCTGAGGTTGATATTCAGATATAGTGTATAGGGGGACTCTGCAGGGGAAGGCAGGAGCTATGCAGTCTTCACCCATTTTGTGCCCACTCCAACCTACACACAGCCTCACTAGCTTTGCTAGGTGCAGCCCATGGCAAAGAGCTCATTGTCTACAGATTTGAAATGTTGGGCCATGGACTTCAATTGCTGTGTGAACAATTACTGTATTGGACAGATGGGGAAGGCACCAGGAGTGCTCAGGATCTGAGTGTAATGACCACACACCCGACACAACCCTGGGGTGAGTGGCTGTGGGCTGCATGAACCATGAGTTGAAATACAAAAGCACAGGCCAAATTCAGGGTCTCCTCTCAATTCCAGGGTCCCTCAGGGCAATAATTACTCAGCTTTACAGCCTGCCACTGGCTATATGCATCTGGTAGCCAGAACAGCCCTAGCCTGGGGTTAGATGACTAGAGTTAAGGAACTGTGGCTGCATTTTGCTAGGTCTGAGGAAGTTTTGTAGGAGAATCAGGAGGGACCAAACAGGGTTTGATTCCTCTTGTTCTTCAGGAAAGTTACTCTGGGCAAGAAAAAAATCAAGTTAAAAATTGTAGCTAATTGATAAATTTATTTTTGTCTTCCAGTTTAAGTTGTTATTGTTTAATTAATATACTTAAGGGCTAGGGATTTGGCTCAGTGGTGCCACCACCTGCCTTGCAAGCTTGAGGTCCTGAGTTTGATCCCCTGGCATTAAAATAAAAATCAAACAAACAAATATATTTAAATATTCTTTGTACATTGTAAATTCTTTAACTACAATTATAGGTTAAGTTGCTCTTTTCTCTGTTCTCTGCTGGTTTAAAATAAGAACACTAATTAAAGGTTGCATAGAAATCGTTTGGCAGTCAGTCAAATTTAAAATGCAACAATCTGAGGCCTAAGGAGAAAAAAGAGAGGACATTTAAAAATCCAAATGGCTGGAGCCAAGTTTATTTTTAAAGTTTATAGTAAGTGGGATGGAAACATATAAAGAAAGCTATAAGTATAAGAGATATACTTTTGATATGAAAATATTTTGTGTAAAAAGTTTTGTCACACTAAAAAAATAAGATGAGGATGTAGCTCAGTGGCACCAAGCTTGGTTGGCAAGTACAAAGTACTGAGTTCCATCCCCAGTACATATTTAAAAAAACTAAGAATAAAGAGAGAGATAATGACAAAACTGGAAAGCTCACATATATTGAAGAAAAACTTGTGAAGTGATTTATCCCAAATATATGTATGTTTGGGGCAGGGATTTAGCTCAGTGGTTCCAGTGCCTGCCTCGGAAGTACAAGGACCAGAATTTGATCTGTGGTACCAAAAAAAAAACATGTGTTTGTTTTTTGATTTGGTGAAGCCTATGCTGTTACTTCTAAAAGCTTTTTGTTGTTCAAAAGGACTTGGGGGTTATGGCCCTGACTGTATCAGTCACTCCTTACTATTTCTCAGCTCTCCTCTCTATGTGGGTTGGGCTTTAACACCCAAAGGAAAAATACAGCCATCTATTGGCTTTGATTAGATAAACATTTTGTTATTACATAAATGAGATACAATTATATTGGGTAATAAGTGTATGTGTGGTCATTAACACAGTTTAAAACTCTTTGTGAAATTGATTAGCTTTCCTTCAATGTTAGATGGTTGGCCAAGGGGATAATAGATTTTAAAAAAAACCAATATATTGCATGGTGAGTAGGATTAGAAGAAAGCCTGGGCATCCAGATCAATTTTCTTACATCAACCTGACATGACTTGCATGGCTACAGTCCCAACTGGTGATATATTACAAAACATTCATGGTCTCAGATGAACCTAAAACAAAAAAGATTTTTAAAAAATCAGCCCTGATGGAGGCCATAGGGATGAAGGAAAGACAGCACAGAATAAGAGTGACATTGAGGAGTGCCTGACACAGCTGCAAAAGACATCACAGAGTGAGATTAAGAGGCAAAAGAAGTGATGGACTACACACTGAGACAGCAGTGGCAAGTGGAGGAGGAGATCCTTGATTTGAAGGTGAGCTTTGAGAAAGCTACTGCTGGCAAAGTAGTGCTGAAGATGGAGATAGAGCTCATTTGCACCAGTGTTGCAGAGTCATTGCACAACAAGGAGCAGGCAGAACTTGAGTCTGCAGGGCAGAACAGTTGCTGGCAGAGGAAGAACACTGCAGTCATGAGTCCAAAGAGTATTTACAGAAGAGCCTGGCACCTGAGGGGGAAGCCACAAGGCAGCACAGGGATGCACTAGAAAAAATAGAGTGACTCAAAGCCAAGGAAAAAGAAGCCCAGTGCAAGCAGAACAGGAGTCAGCTCAGTAGCTACAGCAACCTAAAAGGCTGCCCCAAAGTGGCTACAGACAAAAAGAAAACATATAAGCATGCACAGCAGCTGCTTGTTGAGGAAGAGAAAGCTCAGCAAAGAGCTGAGGAGGCCAAGGGGGCTCCAGAACAAGAGAGCATGAGATAACATAGTGTTGCCAGTAGTTTCAAGATTAAGAGCTTCTGAAATATTTGACAGAGGCACATGTCTAGGCCAAGGTGAATACAGAGCTGGAGGCATAGGAACTACAACAGCACAGGAAGGAGGAGATAGCATGTCAGGAAGAGGCAGCTGTGGAAGTGAAGCAGCAGAAGTACAGTAGCCAGGAAGAGCTGCAATATCTACAGCAGAATTCATAAGTGGATCAGGTGAAGGGAGCTGAACACAGCAGACAGCACATTGAGTAGATCCACATGGAATGCCTACATAAGGAGACAACTTAGTGCCATCATGGTGGGGCAGAGGGTGAGCTGTAGGTTCTGCATGGGTGTGCATGGGTGGGGAGGATGGAAGCACAAACGTGACAGACACAAGAGGAGGCTAAGTACTTCTGAATGCAGATACAGCAGAAAAAATTAATTCAGGACGAGGCTAAGGAACAGAAAACTGGTGACTATATTATGATGATTCACCAAAACCTCAAAAAGATGAGCTACAAGGACTAACACATAAGGTTCCTGGATTGTGGGCCAAAGGTAATGCACCAGGGCTGGCTGTAAATCAAACACCAGTGACAATGACATGAACATTTAAAGTGGCTCTTAGAGCATGAAATCTTGGCAAGATGCCAGTCATCTTAGAACACCCCACTTTTGCCAATATATAACAAGGAACTAACAAATATAGACCAGTAAAAGACCTGTGCATTGTGAATCAGGCCACTACAATCATCCATCCAATGGCAATAAATCCATATACTTCAATGGGACTAAATCTAGGATGATGCTTGATTTCCTTGGTTGGACTTAAATGATAACTTGCACTATCACCACTTTGCACTAGCTCATCTTCACATTTCAATGGAGGATCCTATCATGGGCATAAAGAAGCAGCTTTCATGGACTAGTATTCCCCAAGGAATTAAGAACCCTCCTACTTTCTTTAGAAGTGCTGTGTATTGACCTCAAAGCCTCAAAGGACAATTGTACCTTGTTAGGATATGTACATGTCCTCATTTTGGCAGCCTCAACCCAGGATGGCTATTAACCAACTAAAGACCTTCATCTGCTTTGGAAGGCTAGATATAAGGTGTCCAAGAAAAGGAACAAATTTACTGACAAGAGTTCAGATATCAGGGTTCATAGTGACACAAGGGGAGTACCAACTGGACATTAAACAAAAACAAATTCTCTGTGCCCTCAAAATTCTAACTACATCTTGGCAAGTAAGAAAGTTCTTCGGGGAAAACAGGATTCTGTAATATCTGGGTCCCAAATTTTTCACTTGTATATGAAGTTATCAAAGGGAGGGAAAAGGATCCTCTCCTCTGGGTAACTGATCAAGAAAGAGCATTTAAACAAATAAAAGAATCTCTGATTCAGGTCCATGCCTCAGAGCTGCCAGATACAACCAAGTCTTTCTTCTCTCATGTCCATGAACAAAAAGAAATGGCCGTAAGAGTTCTAACTCTGTTCATGAGATCTTAGCATCACCCAGTGACATACATGGCAAAACAATTGGACCCTGTGGCCCTAGGATGGCCTCCGTGCTTCAGAGCTGCTGCTGCTTTGTTGTTGCAGGGGCTGACAATCTGACCTTGGGACAACAACTGGACATTCAAGTACACTCAGTTATAATCCTGATGGACCAGAGAGGACTCCTTTCGTTGTCAAACTCCAGGATGACTCAATACAAAGGGCTCCTATAAGAAAAACTTGCATAACTCAGGAAATAACGAATACTCGTAATCCAGTCAACTTTGCTCCAAGTCAAACTGGGAAGCCCCCTTCATGACAAAAAAGGGTAACGTGTATATTTGCTGATTATATGTAAGGAGAGAGGGCTGCTTACTGATGGAGAAAAAAAAATTACAAAGAAGAAATTTTAAAGCTCCTAGGTTCTGTATGGTCCCCAGAAAAAGTGGCTGTTATACATCGCAGAAGACACCAATGGACTGGAACATTCAAAACCAAAGGGAACAAAAAAGACAACAAAATGGGCTTCTATGACAGCCCCACAAACCAAAAGAGGGAAACTGACCATGCCCCTCATTTCAAAGCCTGTTCTCCTGGAGACCCCAAACTACACACACACACACACACACACACACACACACACACACACACACACATGAATGGTTTGCCCAGGAATCTAGAGATTATATCAAGTTAAGATGAAGGAAATATTCTGATGGAAGACTGGCCATCCCTGAAACAATGGTTCCCAGGTTTGTAAGACAATTCCAGCAAGGGTCTCACATGGGAAAATGGCACCAGATATATTACTAGGCCATCATTTCTATGTACCATGGCTCACTGCCATCACTCAAACTGTTTGTAATCCATGCCTAACCTGAGTGCTTAAAATGACCATGGCAAGGACCTATGCAGGCTGTGGGTATTAAAAAAAAATGGGTACTGCCCCCTGTGAAAATTTGCTTATAGACTTCACAGAGATGCCTCCAATGGGAGGATACAAACATATGTTGGTGCTTTCTGTACCTTTTTGGGATAAGTTGAAGCTTCTCCTACCCAAAGAGAAAAGGCATGGGAGATAACAAAAGAACTGTTATGAGTCATCATCCCAAGATTTGGATTACCACTAACCTTGGAATAATCCCCAATTGAGTCAATGGACAGGCATTCTTAGCCCAAGTAAGAACTATCACTTTTGAAAGGAAAATAATTTGTACTTATTGTATGCAAGATTATTGTGATTAAATATATTTATCATAGAAATTATTACGTTTTGCAGTACAGTTGGTGAATACCACTGAAATGTTTCTAGCTCCCCAAATGTCCAAGTAAAATGTTTAATTGATTGGACTATATTCCTAGCTATTTAAAAATAGAAAAGTTTTACAGAATTCTAAAACATTTTTAAATGATAAATAATAGTGTTTTCTTTTTTCAACCTCATTCTATCAAATAATGTGAAATAAATTTAAAACGTATCAAATAATGATGGCTTTTCAGTTCTGCACAGATTGTAACAGCAGTCATGGTAGTAATTTTGTTAAATTTCTTTCTTATTTTTCTTTGCATAATAGAACAGCTCACTGGATGTTTGCTTGCCATCAGTCATTACATCAAGAGAACCACTATTCTGGGATTCAAAACTCATGTCTGTGAGTAAAATGAGTATAAGAGATAGATACTTATGAACCTTACTGAGCCATATTTTTACAGTGAGACTTGAATTTATCTGAGAGCAATATTGGTAGGGCCATATCCACATTCTCTTAGTCATTATAGTTCAAGTTATTGTAGAATAATTTGTGGCAAACACCAACATAGCCTTTCAGTATCATGTATGATTCTTTATTTCTAGAGAGGCAGAATCCAAAACCATTTCAAAATTTTTCATCTAACAAAAACAGTTAGAAACAAGTGATTTATGGGGACACTGGTTAAGAAATAGGTGGAAAAGATTTTTTTCTTTTTTGTTACCACTCCTATGCTGTGTCATGATCTTTGCTGAGAGAGAACCTATGCACCACTTAGATTTTGAGTCTCTGAAATGACGGATTTCTCTTCAAGAATTTCTGATTGATAGTATGTATTTTCTTAATTTGTAACCAAAATCTTTTACATCTATCTCCTGAAATAAACAATAACCTGAGAAATGAATACAATTTTTAAAAGTACATTAATATCATTCCTTGAATTTTGGATGATTTTACTTATAGTAATTGGATATTAATTAAGTGGAAATCCTTAAGATTTATTAAGTACAAAAGCTTTAATAATTAAAATTAATGATAAGTACTCTGCTTCCTGATTTATATTACATTTTCATTTAATTGGCAATTAAAATTGATCTTCTACTGTGTTTTTCTAATGAGGTTACTTGTCAAAAAATCATGTTAGAATCATACTGCATTGAGAGCAGAGTAGGTAAAACTATAAAACTCATGGAGGAAAGTGATAAAGAAGATGATTCCTCATTATATTAACTATAACAAAATGTTTTGAAAATATTGGTTTAAAATGTAAGATCTGGCAAGCTTTTCTATTAAAAGAAAGCCTTTCTTTTAATTAATGACATTTAAATTATTTTCTCCTTTCTGATGGTGCATTTTGTTATGTAAGCACAAAGATCCCCCCTCTCAGAGATGTGTAAAAATGCTGCTGATTGTATAATTATATTTTATGTAAAAGCAAATGCAATAATATTCAAACTATCTTGAAGATTTTATATAGTATAGTGATATGCATAGGATTTTAGTCAGATATACTAAAGAAAAAATTATGTAATTTAACTTTATCATAGAAATAAAACCTGAAAATTAAAAAAAATAAATTCTCAATGAGCTTTGTTCTCCCTTTTCTGTTATGTGATTATTGGGAGAGACACATGTGACTACTTTAAGCCTAGCTCTAGTTCTTTGTTTGGAAAAGTCAGGCATAGGATTTCAACAAAAAAAGCACTATTCATGTTTCTCTTCTCTAGTCACTTATATATTGAGAATTATCAGTTCCATATTTTCTCTATGTGGTTGCCTTAGCTATAGTAGTCAGCTTCCCCATCAATGAGACAAAGCATCACAACTTAAAGGAGGAGAGGTTTATTTTGGCTCATGGTTTTCAGAGGTTTCTATACATAGTCGGTTGGCTTCAAGGCAAAAATGATATGGTAAAAGGCATGGTGGAGGAAAGCTTTTCAACCCATGGCAGTCAGGAAGCAGAGTGAGAAGGGAGAAGTTGGGGATAAGAATATACTCTTTTAGGTCACTTCCCTAGTGACCTACCTCCAATCGGGCACTACCAGCTAACATCTGACTATTTAGGGACGTTTTAGATCTAAATTATAACAATTTATCCTTAGTCTTCAGAAGTTATTGTTCATTTCATTGTGCAAGATCCATTTATTCTATCTGTAAAAGTTATCAAAGTTTTAACAGTTTCAGCATTGCTGAAAATTCTTAATTCCAAGACTCCTCTGAGACTCAGTACACACTCGTAGGTGTGAACCTGTGGCTTTCCTTGGCTGACATTACACATTTTGTCATCTGCTTCCTACAGCTCCACTGGATTTTTCTTCACTCTCACAGCTTGATGTACTACCCTCTCAAAATCAAATGGCCTAACTCTCTAAACTCTCTTCTGAAATCTGCATGGAAGCCTCCCTGAGCCCACAAATTATGCATTCTGTATGCCTGAAAATCCAATTCCATGTGGATGAAGCTAAAGTCTGTAGTGAGTGAGAGTAATAGAGCTCTCTTCTTGGACAATGACTAAATTAGTCACTGAGTGCCTTAGGGCTGAATTTCAGAAAATATTTCTACAGACAAAATTGCAGAAGTAGGGCTTCCTGAAATTCTCTTCTCATAAAAGATTCTTTCAAATAGTTTAACCCTTTTGCATCCCTGAGTCTGGGGAATACTAGTCTCTGGCCAATTCCTAAAATGGCTTCAAATGTCCTTCTTTTCATTTTAATGCAAAGCACTTGGCTTCTGTTTTTAAATGCTAAACATTTCAGTAATGATTATCTTAATGGCCCTAACTTTCTTCTCCCTTTGCAATTTCTTTCTAATAAGATGACACACTTTTCAAATTACACAGCTCAGCTTTTTCTTCTGATTCTTACTGTAGAACTAACTAAAAGCGCCTACAAGTACCAATACACAGCCTGAATGTTGGGCTGCCTTGAAATTTTCTTGAACAGATCGATTCATTCACTAACCTTAATATTAGTGTCCCCAAATTCTCAGGACATGGGCTAAATGTAGACACATTTTCTGCCAGAGTATAAGACATATACACTCTAGTCCACATGAAAATAGAGTTCTTGTATCTCATAGAAATCTCACCAGACTGCCCTTTACTATTTGTATTCTTATCAGTATCCTTGTCTCCTGTGCTTTGAACATTCTTGCCAACCCATTCACAACAGTCTAAACATTCTTTCACCTGCATTTCCAAACTAGTCCAACTCCTACAGTCCACTTCCAAAAGATTCTGATACACATAATCAGTTACTATTATGACCCACTTCTCTGGTACCAATTGATATATTATCCAAAACTATTTTAATTTTCTATTGTGATAAAATATGTATTTTTTTGCTTTAATCACTTTTAAATGTATAGTTCAATTACATTAAATGCATTCATATTATGCACCAATTAATACTATCCATTTCAGACTCTTATTCTAAGAAAATTGAAATTCTATTCCACTTTAGCAATAATTCCCTATATCCCATTGCTTTAGCCCATGACAACCACCATTTCATTTTTTTCTGCTGTGATTGTGATTATTCTAAGCACTTTATATAAGGAGAATCATATGCTGTCTCTGATGCTTAATTGTGTGTCTTCATTGGGAAAAATTATATATATTTTCAGTAAGATTTTAAATATATATATATGTGTGTGTGTGTGTTTTCCAGAAGTAATTAGCATTTAAGATTACCAATGGATAAAGAATATCCACCTTCATCAACATGAGGAGGGCATTAACCATTCTATTAAATAAAAAGATTCATAATAAACCAAAAACACTCTCTCTCTCTCTCTCTCTCTCTCTCTCTCCTTTCCTCTTTCTCTCTCCCTCCCTCTTCCTCTTATTCTATTAAATAAAAAGATTCATAATAAACCAAAAACACTCTCTCTCTCTCTCTCTCTCTCTCCTTTCCTCTTTCTCTCTCCCTCCCTCTTCCTCCCTTCAAATTAAGGGGTCTGTCTTCACCTGCCCTTGATTTTTGGCATTCCTGCTTTTCTAGTCTTTGGACCCTCAGAGTTACACAAGTACCACCACATATCTAGTTTTATTTAGCCTCAGATCGAATTACATTAGCAAACTTTTTGGATCTTCAGCCCATATAGAAGATACTTCACTATTTTCTGCTTCTATAAACTACATGAGAAAATTTGTGTAACAAAACTCCCCATATGACTCTGCATATGTTCTATAGTTTATATTTCTCTGGAGGACACTGGTTAACATATAGTTTTTTTTATGACTGATGTATTTCCTTTAATATAATGTTCTGAGAGTTCACCCATTTCAGTACATATCAAAACATCCTGCATTGTAAGAGTAATGTCCCATTTTATGTGTATGCACACTTTGCACTTTCTCTTTCAAAGCATGCTTCAGTTTTTTCCACGTTATCTATTTGCAAAATAATGCTATAAATATTGTGTTTAAGAACATTGTTTGCTTAATTGAAAGATTCAGTAAAATAGCTGGATACAAGGTCAACACTCAGTTATCAATAGCTTTTTTGTACACAAATAACATATTATTGAGTGAAAAATTAGGGAAACAATCTCTTTCACAATAGCATCTGAAAAATGACATCTAGGATCAATCTAACAAAGAAAACAAAAGACCTCTACATTGACAATTATAAAACTCTGAAAAAAGATTGAAGAGGATATAAAATATGGAAAGACAAACCCTGTTCCTGTGTAGGAAGAACTAATATAGTGAAAATGGCCATACTTCCAAAAACTGCTATACAGATTCAATACCATCTCTACTGAAATCCCAGAGGTATACTTCACAGAATTAGAAAACATGATCCAAAACTTAATCTGGAACCAAAAGACACCTAGAATAGCAAAAGTCATTCTAGGCAACAGAGATAGGGCGGGGGGTATCACAATCCCCAATTTGAAACTATACTACAAAACCACTGTGATAAACATCATGGTACTGGCATAAAAACAGACCTGAGGATCCGTGGAATAGATTAGAATATTCAGAAACAACTCCAGACATAGCCAGCTACCTCATCTTTGACAAAGGAGCAAACTGCCCTCACTGAAGGAAAGATAGCCTCTTTAATAAGTGGTGCTGGAAAAACTGGATTTCAACCCGGCAAAGATTAAAACTAGAATCCTGTCTTTCACTCAACTAAAATTGAAGTGGATTAAAGATCTAAATTTAATAAAAATACTAATCTTGCCTGAAGATAAGTTACGTGGAACTCTTGAAGACATTGGCATAGGAAAAGATTTTATGAACAAATCCTCAGTAGCCTGGGAACTAGTACAAAGAATCAACAACTGGGATCTCATTTTACTAAAAAGCTTCTACACTGCAAGAGAAACCACCAACAGAACTAAGAGACAACCTACAATGTGGCAAAAAAATTACCAGCTCTTCCTCAGATAAATGTCTACTATCTAGAATATATAAAGAACTAAAAAAATCAGACCCCCCAAATGTAAAGACCCAATTCAAAAATGGGCATCTGAAATGAACAGTAAAGCAGCACATAAATAAACAAAAACTGTTTAACGACACTGGTTATTGGAGAGATACAGATGAAAACAACATTGAGATTCCACCTCACCCCAGAAAGAATGCCTGCTATCACAAAAGCAACTAATAACAAATGCTGGTAGGCTTGTGGGGAGAAAGAACCCTTGTTTATTGTTGGTGGGAGTGCAGACTGGTGCAACCACTTTGTAAATCAGTAAGGAGATACCTCACACAACTAGGATTGGAAGTCTGATTTGACCCAGGTACTCTTTGTCTGGGTTTCTTCCCAAAAGAATTAAAATAATCACACCGCAGTGATATATGCTCACCCATACTTATAGTGCCACAGTTTGTAATAGCTAAAACTTGAAAATAGCTAATTTGTCCAAAAACTGGAGAATGGATAAAGATGTGGGAAATATATACGTAGATATATAGATATAGAGATAGATATAGAGATAGCTAGAGAGATATATATCTCTATCTCTATCTCTATCTATCTCTATATCTATATATATGAGTACTGCACAGCCATAAAGAGCGAGAAACTAGAGAGAATTATAGCTAAGTGGATGCCCATTGAGGCCATGCTTTTGAGTGAAATTAATAGGACACACATGTGTAAGCACCAAAAAGTTTCTCTGGTGTGAAAAACTAAAAGTGTAAATAAGGATAGAAATGTATAATTGATATTGTGAAATAGAAAGAAAATATCTAAAGGAGTAGGGGAAGTCGGAGGGCTAGGGGAAAGGAAAGAAGGGAAAAGAAAAAATATGAGAAATGGGAAAACATGAAAACAAAGCCTTTTTAAGTAGAGAAATGTGGAGGGGGTGAAGAGAGGGTAGGGGAATGCTGAAAAAATAAGCATCAGGATACATTATGTAAAGGTACAAGATCTTAATGATGAATGTAACTGTATTGTACACCTAAAATACACCAATAACCTTAATGGAAAAAACGAAGAACATTTTTTGCAACATTTCTTTCATTGTTGGGAGGTGTATACCCAAGTGTGAGGCTGTTGAATCATGTAGTAGTTCTAGCTTTTTATTTTGTATGAATAGATTCCATACTGTTTTTGACACCAACTCTACTATCTTACATTTTCACCAGTACTATGCAAGGGTGTCAGTTCTTTATGTTCTCACAAATTTCTAATTTCTACATTTGCTACATTTCTTTACTAATTAATGATATTGAGCATTAAGCATTATTTCATATGCTAATTCATCATTTATCTATAATAGCTATTAAATTATTTTACCATAGATTTGTGCCACTGTTTTAGTATTTCTTTACATGGTAGTTGCTTTTGAATGTGTTATTCTTTACCATTTATTCCTCAAAGGGAGAAAATTTCTAAAAAGTGAAGTAGAGGGAAGTGCATTAGCCCTTAAATTCAATCAAGTCCCAGAAAATAGATGGATAGGACTATACTCAATTTGGCATAGAATAGTGCCTTGCTCTTTGGGCCTCATGAACAAAGGAAGTAATCAGCTATCAGAATACAGGTATTTGAAATTTGGAGACTGGATGGTTATTACCCTGGCTTTCACCATATACCCAGGAATACATGCCTGACGTATGCTTTGGATGGGGAAAGAGTAACCCCTATTAAGCTATAGTTTACACTGAGTAAAGTTAATATTTATATTCTAAACTTTACTATAGAATGTGCAAGGCTTCAATATATATAGTTTCCAAGTGGTTACATCAGATTCTGCTTCCAGGTGCCTCATATACTTCTACTATCTGAATTTGCAAGTTATCTTTAACTCAATTTTAAGTATATAACATGAAGATAATGGTATATGCTTTGAACTTGTATGATTGAATTAAATAGGAAAAAGAGGTGCCGAGAGGAAGGGGAAATGGGATAGGTAGGGGAAAAGAAAGATGGGAATGAAATTAACATGAGCAAAAGAAAACATGGAAACTACGTATTTGTAGATAGGGAGGGGTGGAGGGGTTGAAGTGAGGGCAGGAGAATAGGAGAAAAAATAAGAACCAAGATACATCATGCAAAGGTATAAATTTCTAGTGATGAATGTCATTATATTATATACCTTAAATCTACCAATAAAATTAATTTTAAAAGAAATTAATTAAACAATGCATAAAAACCCACAAGATATATGATAGGTATATTTATTTCTATACATTCATTGTAATAGAGAGTATTCACTTCCTCATTGGCATTAGACTTCACCATGTTCCTTGCTTTGTCTGATAAAATAAGAATAAAAGTGATATGTCCCATTTCTGGGAAGGAGCATTAAGAACTCTGATGTAGACTTATGTTCTATTTCTTTTAACGCTCATGATCCCTTTTGGAACTCATGGCAAATGCTTGAATATCAGAGTAAATAATTCACAGGACAAAATCACTGTCAGCTTACAAATGATTTTTCACATGTGCAAGAAAGAAGACATCGTTATTGAAAAACCAAAGATATTTTGAGGGTCATATATTATCACAATATGAACTCTTCTATTTTTTTCTTTTTGCTCATTTTGATTTTATGATGTCTGATATGCTTTTTATTGTTATACAATTGCCCTAAACAAAGGAAGTAATGTCTTTTATATGAACTTCATTCTGAAAATTTCAAAAACGATATAGAGCTAGGAAGAACTCCTTTGGCTTATCTAAAAACATATTGCCTAGTGAATATCTTAAGTCTCTGAAGTATTCCTAGTTTGAAAGACCCTGGTCCCTTGTAAATTGGGAAATTTGAGCTATATCCTTCTAGCTGAAGAGGAGACAAGGCATACAAATCCAGTTTATGAACAATCAGACTGCTATAGAAAATTTCTCAATGTGTGTGGTAAAATTCATCACAATGAAGTTTTATAATTAAATATTTTATACTAAACTGAAGAATACCAGAGGTAAAATGCAAATTTTTAGTTAAGAATAATTACAACATATATACAATACACACACACACACACACACACACACACACACATATATCCATTACACGTGTATGTATGAATGTGATTGAATTGAAACTGTAGAAAAATTACATAGAAAATAAGTTAACAGAAGAAAAATATTGATATATATTTATGGAGTATTTAGAATATGCTTACACCTAACTTTCATTATACCACTCAATTTTCTCTGTAAGCATTGAAATGCAATGTTTATGTGTTTAGTTATTCAGTTTTGTTTAGCTTTGAGAAAGAGTCTTGCTATATTTCTCAGGCTCTTCTTAAACTTTTGGGCTCTAGCAATCCTTCTTGACTTAGCCTCCCCAGTAGCTGAGATGAGAGGTGCATGCCTCTGTGGTCAACTTAAATACAGTTTTGGGTGGTGGGCCCAGGGGATCGAACTCAGACTCTAGCACCTGGGAAGAAAGCACTGCAACTGATAAGTTAAATCCCCAGTCCAAGTACATACTTGTTTTTAAAAGTTATTCCATGCAGTGCAACAAAAAAGAATTTCAGCATTAAATGCTGTATTGCAGAGTAGGTATTATATCATTAAGATTTATTAGCCAATAACAACTTTTAGATGTAGGAATAGTCATAGATATGGTAGGTTAGACATAGGTAAAACCTGCATATACATACACCTTCAAGTTTTTCTTTTTATTTGAGGATGAATATGTATACCCAGAGTTCAAATTAAATGTTCAAAATGCAAATAATTGCTAAAACATGTCAGCAGGATCAACAGTGAGAAAAAATGTGGAAAAACATGTCAATAATTGTATTTACAGAGGCTTCTTGGTGGATGAAATACAAGTGAGCATGTTCACGAACATCGTTCTCAGAAGGCCATCTCCCAGAGGCCCACAGATCTAATACAAGCCTGAAGTCAGCACTCCTCAAAAGTAAATAACAAGATGTGGGGCCACAGATGTGGAAGCCTGAGCTGAAAGATAATATTTTTCCTTATAAGATATAGAGTATTAAAACTTTGACTTGTACTGATAGTGTACTTCTTTGTTGAAAAATATTATTTATATCAAAATTACCTTTTTGTTGTGGGACAGTTTGAGCACAGAGAATTTGAATTTATCATGTCAGAAATAGACAAAGAATGTAACAAGATTTTGTTTAAATGTGGAAGTGCCTGAAGGAAATATGCTATTATTTTAAAAGAAAGAACTCTGACAGGTTCATAAAGTCCTTACATGCACTGAAATTATGACCAGTTGGCTGATAATTGACAGAATGTTAGCATTCCATAGTTTTAGACAGCATTTGTAATAAGACCAGTAAAACAAGAGGATGAAAATTGCTTCTATGTCAGTGGTTTCTAATAGTCAAAAAACTGAACTGCAAATGGTTATAACACTTTAGGTCAACACTTCATTCGTTGAAACATGGAAGCCTATAAATTTCCAGCTTTTAAGACATATCAGTAAACTGCTGGCCTAAATACAGCCTTATGATTCAAAGGAATGAGTATCTTTAGACAAAGAAAAAATTCTCTCAGTATATTTGAACTTCAACATGATCTGAATTTTTACTTGGAAAGAAAATATTTTATCAGAATTTGTAGGACACAAAAACAAAACAAAACAAAATATGAAAAAGGTATCATAACAAAAATTGCCTTTCAGTTAACTCAGCAAATTTATTATTGATTTTTCTCTATTATAAAAATGAAAGGGTAACAAAAACAAACACATGGTTTTTCTTTTTGAGGTACAGAGTATGTAATACATAAATGGTTTGATATATTTTCTCCTAAAAATATGATGGTATTTGTGCATCTCTTTCTGTTATATCAGGATATAGAGAAAGTTGTACACAATGTCTTTGTTTGCAGGCTTTGACACATTCATACCACTTTCTACTTTTCATTAGTTTGCTTTGTTTAACATGGGAACTATTTATTTTGTTGCCTAAGAGAGCAATTTTTTCTGTATAATTGGAACAACTTGGGAGAGGAAGAGATTAGAATATTGTTCTTCTGTTTTTGTGAGTAAAAATAAAAGCACATGTGGCAACTTTGTGTACATCCTACAATCCAGTAAATTTTTAAAAGCAATATACTGATAGATGATAGAAGTGTCTGTCATTGTACAAATTACTAGTATATAATGTAAAAAGACAACTCGAATCAATATATCAATATCATTATAAAATAATTTATTTACATACACATTTTCAACAAAATTCTTATAAAGCCATGGATTAGAATGAAAACAAAAGTAATTAGTTAAGAGCATCAGTAAATGAAAATAATTCCACCCATATATGCCCAGATAACTGAGTAATGCTTTATTCATTTATTTGTTAGTTGATTTCATGTTATTACAATTCTTCATTCTAGTTTTACAAAAAAACTTTTTTCCTGATTATAGTTAGGATTAGCTATTTATGTACAATTCTCAAGATCAATTTTTATTGCTTTGTCATTTACTGAAGAAATGTAATATAATAACACTCTTTAAAGTTCACTTAATTTGTAAGGACTGAAAGTTATTATATGTATTTTCTCTGTGAAGGTTCTTTCCCCACAGTTATGCCAAAAATCAACCTAAACAGAATGGAAATTTAGTGATGTATTATTCTTGGGGAGTTGTTGGAAACAACACCAACAAAAATTTAGAATTATCCTGTCAAAAACATTTCTTCTAGCTCTGCTCTCTTTTTTATACAATCCTTTTTTTTACTTTTAAACAAGAGTTATTCTTGTGGAACAGAAGAATGCAACCCAGTCAAATTTATCATTGAAGCTAATCATTTAGGGAAATCAAATATACAAACATCATAAAATCAAATAGCATAAAATTCTCTTTTATATATATATACATATTTAATTTCATAAAGAGTCACTGATCTTAGTGGCCATAATGGATGGAAACTTTAATACATGATTAAAAATTATCTAAACGTATTTAATTCATAACATACTGAAAAAAGGGAAAATTATTTGGGCCAACATTAGAATTTTCTACCCATATCATTCCTTAATTTATGTTTAATCAACAATTTATTTATTTTCAGATCAGAAGCAGAGTTATACATTAAATCTATCATCCTATTTGGGAGATCTTTAGATGTAGTGCTTGAAACAATAAGTATCAACTATAAATTCAATTTAGTACATAAAATGTGGCAGAGTCCAGTAAGAGAGCTACAGTTCCTCTTTTTTTCTTTTCTCTCATTGAGTTTATTGGTACATTTTAGGTATTCAGCAGTACAGTTACATTCATCATTGGGATCTTGTACCTTTACATGACAGGCCTTGGTTCTCATTTTTCCCCTTGTCCCTGCCCTCCCTTCACCCCTTCTTACCCTCCCCATTTATAAACACTTTCCATTTTTTCATTTTCTCTTTGTTTTTTACAGTTCATCTTTTTAATTATCAGTATTTTGCCTGGAAAAATTCAAAGCAAAAAGAAAATTTGTGCCTAAGGAGATAGAGCTTTGACCTGGAGGTCAGAAAGTTATCACTAAGCCACAATTGTAGATGGTAGGTAGTTAGAGACAATAATGTGCTATCTACTTAGACAAAGATCTCACACTAGAGGCATCATCATCTCACTTCAGTCTTGCAAAATGTTGATCTGGTAGTTAAATTACTACTAGGGTCAAATATAGTGGTAAATAAAAGGGCTGTGAGCATCTGTATATTTTCACTTAGGTTTTTCTGACATATTTTAGTGTTAAATACAATTGAAAGACTGTGTTGATGAATAGCTCTATGAAAAACTACTGTGACATTATAGTTTTTTTGTTTTGAGAATCATAAAATGGCAGGTGAAATTGCTAGATATTTTTTCTTTGACCCTGTGCAATTCTTTTTGGTTTCTAAGTGACAATCCTCCTCCACTCGTCTATGTTTGATAATAATTTATAAACATAAATGGCTCCCATCACCAATTGGAAGTGAGTACATGCCACATCCCCAAAAGAGCATACACAGTTCACCATGATTTTTGTTTGTTTGTTTGTTTTTCTCTTAATTTTATTTCAAAAATAAAAATATCAAGTGGGGTATAAAAAATACCTAAACTGGGCCAGGGATTTAGCTCAGCGGTTCGGTGGCCTGCCTTGCAAGCGCAAGGACCTGAATTCAATCCCTGGTACCAAAAACAAAAAAAACAAAAAACAAAAAAAACCCAAAAATACCTAAACTGCCTTCTAAGAACGTGCTATATATGAAGGATGGTCTTGAATAAACACTAATTTTCCTGCAAAAAACATATATGATGAGGGGATTATGTAGAAATTACCTTCAGGTGAAACTATTATTGAAATAAGATTGCTCTGAAACTCTGAGAAGGTTTTCAAATGTGTTGCATCATTTGTATATGCCATGAAGGTGATAAGCCCACATCTAAGCTTTTGTAAGGTTAGAAATCAGATGTTAACTTTGAGATTAAGAAATTTTGCTTTGACAAAAGGTAGCCTGGAATTAAATAAACTAAGATATTTATGCATGTAAAAACTCGAATTGTGATTGAAGATTATAGGAAAAGGTAAGATAAATTATAATACAGAGATTCAGTTGGAATGAGAAATTAAAGGGTTGGATGATAGCAGAAAAGAAACGTAGCAAAAAGGCTTATTATAGGTATATCATAATAAGTACTCTAAAATTTAGCATATTCAATAATGAAATACACTTGTTTAAGATCAGAAGGAAGAATATATATTTCTGCCTATGCATTTCATATTCATGAATTTTACTGTATAAAAAGGTTAAACTAAACACAGTTCAAGAGTAACTAGTAGATGGGCTCTAAAAATGGGACTTGGGAATCAAGAGACTTCTGTGCAATATCAAGAAAGCTAGGCATTTTCAGAAGGATCTAAGAGTATAAGTTTTCTGAGACAATGTGGAGATGGACAACACTTGAAGGAATTCTCAGGACTTAGAGAGTAACAATGGGTTTAACTTTAAAAACTTGAGCATGTGTAATTTCTGGCAATGAAGTGGAAAAAAACCTAAATGTATTACAATAAACTACAGACTATAAAATACTTTCCCAAAACTCTCTATATTGTAGCTTAACTCAGAGACTTATATAAAAATGTTTGGAAGTTTACGACAGGGCTATTTTTTAGATCAGACCTAGGGCAAACCCAGGCAGTTAAACTGCTAAATCACAGTGTCATGGGGATCATTTTTAAAAATAAAAATACCAGGGCCTTACTCTTAAAGACTGCACATCCAAAGGAGGCTTGAGAGTCTAGTCAAACACACAAAACTTATTCATGAAATTATTCCTCAGGTAATCCTGATTCATGGCATGGTTTGAGAAATACTAAATATATCACAGAGTTTAGGGAAATCTTTGTTTAAAAGATTTGACAGGTGACAAATGGGATGTGGTAAGGGAATGAAGAGATGGACAGAAAAAAGCTAAAACTAAAGGATCAGGGTGACTATGCATCAGTTAATTCATCAATGGCTATGGAGACATTAAAAAAATACAAAACAAGAAAAAAAATTTTGATGCACTCTTCTTGCCTGTCGTAATTAAGGCACCAGAGTAATTATCTAGGAGATTTCTCTAGAATAAGCTAGTAATAGATCATATACTGACAATTCTGGCTTAACTGTTAGTATTAACAATTTAACAAAATATATAATATTTATACCTAGGGACTCATAGAAGTCTTTGTAATGTCATTCAAAAAGAAAGATGAAATTTCCAGTCTTATTGCCCAAAGATAAATTTTCCAATATTATTAGGTAGTAGTACATTTTAGTTTTTTATTTGTTTGGATAACTTCACTGAATTAACATTTAGCAGGAACGGATTTTTTTTTAATAAATTGTTAAATTAATACAACTACAAGTAGTTTATCACATTTCAGTTGAAAAATTATTTTAAAAACTAAAGTAACATAAAGAAGGTAAAGGTAAATGTATAGGGTTCTGTGAAGGAAACTCTCAACACATTAACTCTGATCAGGTAGAGATAGGTTTAAAATCCATTTTAGGCTGAATAATGACCTTCCACTCAATATGCAAAAGTACTAATCCTTAGAATCTGTGAATAATGCTTTATATATGATAAACAGATGTAACAGGTAAATTAAGGATGTTGAGATGGAAAAATAATCCTCGATTACTTAGATGGCTTGCAAATGCATCACAAGATTCACTGTAAGAAGGAAATAAAACAAGATTTGACTACATAAGGAAAAGACAGCCAAAATGAAATGTGAAGATGCTACTCTTTTACTTTTTAAGATAGAGAAAAACATCACCAGCTCTAGAATCTCAAAAGGCAAGGAAGGAGCCGCTCCCCTAGAGCTACTAGAATAAACTTAATCTTGATGACACCGTGATTTTAGTCCACAGAAACTGAAACCCAGAACCAGGGAAAGATCTCTTTTGTTCCTTTAAGTGACTCTCTCTGCAGTCATTTGTTACAGAAGTAGTAGGAAATTAACACAAATTCTTTAAGAATAGTTGATTCTGGATTGAAGATCAAAATATATTTGACAATAAAATATGGCAAACTATTTAGATATTTTTCTTTTTTTACATTTTAAAATTTGAGATATTAAAACCATAAGAATACTTTCAGTCATATAATTTGATTTTGCAATGTGTTCCACAGAATGACTGATTCCTTTGATTTGTTAAAGATTAGGTCAGAGTTAAAGTTATTAGTAATCAGGAATTTATTTTTTCCTAAATGCGTAGAAAGGAAAGAGAAGAAAGAGATGTACAAAACCATGCAATCTGACACGAAAGGGCAGCTACCTTTTGTCCACTTCTCCCAGTCCTTGGATTTTAGAACTGCTCTCCAGTCTGCATTTCCATATTTCCAATGATAGGAAACTCTCCCCACAGCCTATTTCATCACAAGAGAGTTCTAAAGAACTGTATATAATCTTCTTATGAACCCAAATTTTCCTTACAATTTCCACAATTTAAGGCAATCTTGGTTTACATCATCAAAAAGATTTCTGTTTGCTTCTTTCCTTTGGTACAAATTTCTAGTCCCTTTAACCTCTCCTTTCTAGATCCAGCTCTGATTCTACAACTGTGGAACAACAGTGACAGAGAAGTGTTTCATTTCTTTGGCTGTATGTTTCTCTTTCATCCTTCCCCGAAGTTAAACCCCAATCTCAAAGATGTGTATTCTACAGTAGGGAGTAATCACTACTGCAATGACATCTGGACATGAAGGATACTTGGTCAACAACTTCACTAATTCACTAGACTAAAATCCCCTTATACAGCACAAAAATCAGAATTAGTTACTTTGGCAAGAACTTTCAATATCTGTCCTTAGGGTTTTAGTTGCTTTTCCTGATATTTCCTGATAACTACTCTTTTACTGCTAAATTGCCTTGAGTCTTCCTGTTATGCTCCCCCACTACCAATATATTTTGGTTTATATTTTCTCTAAGTTTAAAGTAGTTTTCTTTTATTGAATACTTATTTTATAGACTTGTTCCAGTGCATGCTGTTCAGCTAAAACTTTTCTGAACTCTCCAAAAGGAGGAAAGACCTCTCTACTCTTTCCTCTTAGTCCTGTGAGATACTTCTGGATAAACACAAGGTTTTGGGTACATTTGAATGCTTCTTTGCATTTTGAATTTTTTTATGGAAAAGATCATGCCCTTTTTCTCTAGATATGCTTATTGACTGGTATTTAGGTTCAACAAATGATGGCTTAATGGGGAAACTCCTATTATTGACACTATATATATCAGAATTAAAGATACAGTTCAGGTAATAATTTTCATTTAATTGGATCACATGACTCAGTAAAACTAAAGAGACGTGATATTCACTTGTTTTGTCATCATAAAAACTAAGGTGGTAGGCACAAGTTATTTGGGCTAGATGGTATCATATACTATGGGCTTTGCCTACTCTCAAAAATTCAGACACCTTTGATGCTCACAGTTGTTTATTTTTTCCTTCATTCTTTCTGTGATCTTCTGGCCTCAGTTCCTTGATTTATTTCTAACAGTTCCATTGTCCAAAGGTGCTAGATGCTAGAATCTCTCTCTTTTGTTGGATACTCTTGTTAGCTATTTTCTTATGTTGCTAAAGTATGGCCTGGGGTCATATGGAAAATTGTTTTATTATATTGAGTAGGTCATCAATTTTCCATTCATTTCAATAACACAACTGCGTAGTTCCCAGTGCTAACCATGCAAGCACTAACACACATAAAAATACCATGCAATAAGGTAGGTGGCCAGGGATTGAGCTCAGTAGTTCTGTCACCTCCTTTGCAAGCACAAGGTCCCAAGTTTGATTCCTGGTACCAAAAAAAAAAAAAAAAATCAATAAGCTAGGATAGACTAATCTGGAAATAGGTAGTGAAGACAGAACTATATTTCAAAAACAAGTGATTTATCTGAGAGAATATAAAAAGGATATCAGTTAAAGCTAGATAAGCAGGCCATTATTAGAATATATGAGAAATATTAGAGCTAAATTCACTAATAGGCCAAATGCTTGCTAGAGAGAACCACCCCCCACGAAAATCATAAATTCAGAAAAACTAAAAACTGAGTGGTTTAAGGTCTGTAGGTATTTGGTTATATCTGACACAAGTAGATAATTCCTGAAGTTCTTGATGCTTAATGTGTTAGGCCCAAGCAGTAGTATTAGTATTATTCAGAAACATATACAAAGGCAGACAGCTAGGCCTCACTGAAGAGCTGAATGTTAAGTAATGTTTTAGCAAGGTCTCTAGGTGATGAGTATAAGAGCTATTGGACTAAAATATTTCTGTTTAGTCTGATAAGAAAACTTTAAGAGAGCTGAGTGTCTCAATGTAAAGATGCTGCAAGGCTTAAAAGAACCATCCCAGTTTTAGCTGCCATGTCTGATCTGCTTCTTGAAAATCACTTGTGCTTTATTTCAATTTCCACTTCATTTATCTTTCTTTTCTGACTCCTCTTTCATTTTTTTCTCTTATGTAATCATTTCCTGCAATTCTTTAAGCTTTTTTTTCCTCTACATTTCCACTCATTTTCTAGGCTTTCATATTTTCTTACACATTATGCATATCTCCAGTTATAATGCCTATCTGAATGAATGTAGACATTTCAAGTACATATGGAAATTTTCCTCCTGTCTATCTGATAAGCACTTAACCCTAAAATGCCTCATTTTACTAAAGCACATCCTTTCTTTGAAAATGTTTACTTTTTGAAAATCAACTTCTACTTATAATTTTTTTCAATGTAATCATTTGCTCTATCATATTGACTATTTCCTTAAATTAGCTTCCACATACACGCATATGTCCATAGTTCCCAGCCTAAAAGCAGAGAATTCCCACCAGTTAGGTGACAGGCAAATGGAAGAAATAAAGCATTCCATATACTTCTCACAATACACCAAAGAGAACGGAAATTACATTCTACATATAAGAATATCTTAGGCTAGGGATTTAGCCCGGTGGTGTTGCCTCCTGCCTCTCAATCACAAGGTCCTGAGTTCGATCCCTGGTATGACAAAAAAAAAAAAAAAGAACATGTTGCACCTGAATATAAGAAGAATATCTCAACAATCAGTACACATCATAGCACATGCAACTATGGTATAAAATCAAATATAATATAAATAGCTTTAAAACCTGGGTCCATCCTCTACAGTACTTAAATGTGTTATATAAATGGAGAATTCTGAACTTTTCTGACTAATTTGTCCATCTGGAAGCATGGCATACTAATAACATTTTTCTCATAAATTGTAAACATAAAAAAGATGAGTTTATTGCATAACATGCTTTAACAAGTGTTAGATATTTTGATCAACATCATACTTATTTTATTGATCATTTAATTGATTATACATCATAGTTATAGGTTTAGCTTTTATTCTAATTCTAACCTCTAACATTGTTTGAATAATAGGGCTCTGGATACCTGTTTCTATGGATATCAGATATGACATTCTACTTCAGATTTGTTTGTCCCAATAAAATTACAGAATACCAGCTGAAACTCCACAATGACTCCTTTCATATTTGCCTTTTCTTATTTTTGAACACCTGAAGAGAATGTCACCTTTCTAAAGTAGTTAGCACATCTACAATTCAGTTATACCTGCATACCTTTTGCCAATACATAAGACTTTTATACTGGATATCAGTGAAGTAGAAGCAAAAATGTTATTTATACTTCAACAGTTAAAGCCTAATGATATCTCTGAACATACACAGTATGTGACAAGAAAGGCAAGTTTATTTTCCTGAAGGAAGACAGTTGATAAGTGCAAAATAACTCTTTGCAGGTATAATGAGTTTTCATTTCACAAAAATTTATGGTGCTGTGAAGACTTGGCATTAAGCAAATAACTGAGTCACTTTCTCAAACTTCCAGAACTATATAAAGTATTGCATGAGTGATCTGAGTTCTAGAATAACCCGGGTTCATATATTGATGCATACAACATGCAATGTAATGTCTAATTATGTTTTGAACTGAGCTTTCAGGAAATTACAGAATAGCATGTCACTTTATCTGTTTTGCATACTAATAATGATCTTAAGCTATCCAATAGACTAAACATAAAGTAGTTCCTTAATACAAGCCTAAAATAAGTTAATTGTTGGCTGTCATCAATAATCTTAGTAAGTAATGTGAACTACTACTAATAACTAGTTGTGCTATCTTAAAGTAGTAAGAAATAATGTTTTCAGAATAGCAAAACTCTTAAATGTAATTTGGAAAATGCAAGATATAAATAGACTATAACAAGAGGGCAATACCTTCATTTTGATACATCATATGATAAAATCATTATTATGGCTTTTAATCTAGGGAAATTAAAATGAATATATAAATTCACAAATATGAAAAAGTATAAGAAAATTATCAGATATGGAAATGATTTTGAATACTACATAGAATAGTATCCACAGACTATCATATTAATAACATGAACTCTGCACTCAGAGAAATTTTAATGCCATGATTTTCTAGAGCAAAGTTATTTCTTTCCCTTGACAGAGAGCCCATATATGGATCAAAATTATATAAAGTAAATTATATAAAGTGTATAACGGGAATGGGTAGATTTCAGAATATTATCTTAAAAACATTTTGTAGGCAAATAAAAGAAAAAATTGTTTATATAGCAATATACATATATTTAATTAAACAAATCCTGATATAAATAAAGAAGACTTTCAAATTTAAATGTAACACTAGGAGGTTTTTGTTATCTCTACTGGCTGCAAGAAATGTTCCCTTGTGTTTAATTAAATACAATGGTTCACAATCCACTGTATAATAATTATCATTATTGTTATTTCATGAAACAGAAACCTTTTTAATAAATTTCTGAGAAAACTACTATCTTTTAAAAATGTATTAGTGTTTGTTTCTTACAAATTTATAGTTAATACGTACATATGCTGTGAAAACTACTGTGTGAATCTAAAGATTACTATGATGATAAACTCGCATTCTTACGAAACTTTCATTTTAGAAGGGAACACAATTAGTGCTTTGAGCAGTATATGATTTTTAAAGGAAAACAAACAACTTGTGGATGTTATCCAAGAAAGGGTCATTTTTGACTGGGTTAAATTGGGAAAGGCTTCCCTGAAACTGATCAAGAATCAGCAAGGAAAAACAGAGAAGATGATGACAGATCATTGTTAAATCAAACCCGAGACGTGAGGGAGCGAAACTATTAAATTTCTTGTGGCCATGTTTAAGTGAACACTATATCCTGAAATAAAGCAAAATGCAATGTATTTCCTATGAATTTACTTAAAATCATACTAAACAGAGTTAGCTGGAAAACTTATGAATGTATTACAGAATGAGTGAAAGACATGTCACGGCTCTGTGCTTGCTGCATTCCATTCAGTTTATCAGCTCAGGAAGAATAAATTCACCCACTGCAATGAATTATATATGGGGCTCAGTGAGTAGAATGCTCAGACATCACCCTCATATGCTATGATTTTGTTTGCATGAAATGTTAAGAATGAGCACATCCATAGAGGCAAGCGGTAGATTAGTGATCTCCAGGGGCAGTGACATGGGAGGATAGGAAGTGACTACATACAAGATTTACTTCACTTACCATCATGCTTCCAGTGCTTATCTGTGTTGTGACATCTACAATTTAATATTTGCAGGAGGCATGTGGTATATGCAGGGTTGTTTCCACTTTGGGTAATTATAAGAAATACTGCTATGAACAGTCGTGTAAGTTTTTGTGCCGACATATGCTTTCAATTCTCTTGAGTGTGTATCTAAGCATGGAGTCAAAGATATGGGTTCACTACATGTTTATCTTTTTGAGGAAAAGCAAAAGTGGTTTCTAAATAGGCTGCAACATTTTGTATTTCCCCAGCATCATATAAATGTTCTGCTTTTTTTTTTTTTTTTTTTTTTAT
>NW_022900932.1:31717094-31748736 GCF_012274545.1 Fukomys damarensis
TTTTTTATATACACCCTTTTTGATCCTCTGTTAATGCTCACTTTGGCTGTCTTTGAAATTGAGATTTTTGTTTTTTTTAATATTCCAAATGCAAGACCTTTATTATATATAGAACTTTTATTTTCTCCCATGCTGTATTTCTCTTTTCACATGTTCTTTGTATCACAAAATTTACCTCAATGCAGTCCAGTTTATCTATGTTTTAAAATTATGTGGGCTTTTAGTATCATATCTAAAAAAGTGTTTTCTGCTTCAGAATCATGAAAAGTTATCCTCATGCATTTAAAAATTTATTTTTATCATCACATATTAGTATTTGGTGCATTTCTGTTGAACTGTTGCATTTGATATGAACAGGTATCTAGCATCGTTATTTTACATATGGATATTTAGCACCAAGATTTATTGAAAATACTTTTAATCCATCATGAATGATCAAGAAACATTTAAAAATCAATCATTACTCACAGATGTTATGACTTATTTCTGAAGTTTTAACTGCATGCTATCAATACAAATCTCTACCATTATGCCAATGTTATATAGTACTGATTACTGTATTTTGTAACAGGTTAACAGATGTGGTATAGTGAGACCTCCAACTTACTTCTTTCCAAGATTGTTTTGACTATTTTAAGTACCTTGACTTTCCAAAAGGATCAGTTTATTTCTGCAAGAAAATGCAGCTGGTATTTTAAGAGTTTATATTGAATCACAAAATCAATATGAGGGATACAACCCCTTTTTTTATTATTAATCCTTCCAAAATTTGAGCATGAGATTTTTTTTGATTAATTTGTTTCCTTTACATTTTTTTAAATAAAGGTGGTAGGATTCTTGCCTGTCTAAAATTATACAGGTAAATTTACTGCCTCAGTATTTTGTTGTTTCAGATAATGTATATTGTTTTTTTCTTACTATCATATTCAGAATTTTCTTTCTTAATAGAAATAGCACTCAGTTCTATATCTTGTGTCATGCAACTTTGCATAACTCATTTATTAATTCTGAGGTCTGTGTATGAATTCATTAGGATTTTCTACACATATGATCATGTCATTGGCAAATGAAAAGTTATTTTAATTTATAATCAGGATGTCTTATTTATTCTTCTTGTCTAATTTTCTTAGCTAGAACATCCAGTACAAAGACAAATAGAAGTGATATGAGCAGATGTCTTTTGCTTTTACCAGATGATTCGCAGAAAGTTTTCAGTATTAAATCATGAAACTCATGTTGTATTTTGCTTAGTTGTAGGTATACATAGATGTCTTTTATCTGGTGAAGAAGTTCATTTTATTTTTAGTAGGCTATTTTGTTAAATAATGAAACAGTATTTGATTACTAAAATATTTTTCTAAGTGTATTGATGATGTGAGCTATTTTTTTCTTTTAATAAGTTATAATTCACTGTCTATATTGTATATTTCCTTTCTAGTCTTCACTTCTTTCTTTTTGGATGAATTGTTTCATTTGTTCTGTATTTCCTCCTTTCCTATGGTATGGCTAAATTATTAATTTGAGATCTTTCCTTTTTTGTAATATAGGCATTAACATTTCTAAAATTATCCTCTGAAGGCTGTATTTACTGAATCATAACTTTTAGCATGTTGTGCTTTGTATTCATCTTGAAGTATTTAAGTTTTTTACTTGTAATTTCCTTAATGTATTGGTTATTTAAGAACATAAAAGCCACACATTTCTGAATTTCCAAAATTCTATTATTTTATTGCATTTAATCTATAGTAATTATGATAGTGGAACATAAGAAACTTTATACATCTACTAGCTTTATATTAAGATAAGGAGTACTTACTTCTGTATTTCTTAAGAAATTTCATGTCAAATTTCTCCAAATTATTGATAGAAAATATCTCTTAATCTCATATTATATTAGAAATAAAATGGAAATATTAATTTCCTCAGGATACTAAAAATCAGCCTAACAAACACTTCATTCCAGTGGGTTTACAGGATTTTGTCAAGATCACATACTCACTACATATAGATGGCTGGGATATAGAGCCCATGTTACCAAAAATTGGCCCATTGGTCTGTCTTAAAAATAGCCACTACAATGACTGCAAGACTCTGAAAAAGAAAAGAGACCCCAAGAAAGAAAATTATTCTGAGTTTGGTGGTGAAATGGCTGAAATGTCCTTGTTACATAGGATGCTGTTGATTTTAATGAGAAAAAAATCCTCAAATAGTAAACACTTTGTGAAGTAATTATCATTCTCTCTGGCCTGAAATGAAACATTCATAGCAACAGTGAAGTAGTTGCATTTATACCACATGATATCATTTCTACACAAACTTGATATAACTAGGCATAGACAATCATCCCAGCTAAGGCCTGCATAGTCTTTATCTGACAAGTAGGAATTAAAAGGCTAAGAAGAAGTGTGTAAAGTCTGATGATACAAGAAGTCACATCATGACAGTTAAAATGATGTGTGATGAGAACTGGTAGGGTTTGGGAAAGGAGAAGCAGAAAGGGAGTTGGCAAACTTCTTAGCAAGAAAGAATGGAATAGAACTACAGAAAAGAATGGAGACAGAGAAATGGACATGGACTCAAGAATAGTTCTTTATTTCCAGATTAATTTCATCAGAGGCCCAATAATAGGAATTCTTTATTTTTCATTTCTTTCTTTCTTTCTTTTTTTCCCCCAATATGTAGAAAGGCTACTATCATTTTGGAGGTGAATTGTTCTGCTCTGGAATATTTACTAACAAAAATCTTTGGAACATCATAGTCTTTATTGTCAGATTGCTTTAATATTTCTGCTACTATTTTATAATTCTTCTTTGACTGATGATTCACATTTGGAATCATCAATGATTTTCAGTATTAATCAGTATTAAGTGTTTCTGTTTTTCCTGTGTTTGTTCTGAACAGTCCTCCCTCGCTATACTTAAGTATTTAGAGGAAAAGTATTCACTTTCTTCTTCATATGTTTCACTTTTTGGTCTCATCAAGATTACTGTAAGTTAACAGAAAAACTAAGTCTCTCATACTACTGTGAGGGGGAAAGATCCAGGATGGCCTTGGGAACTGAGTGACAAATCAACAGTTCATCTTTCTCCATTTCTTGAGAAAACATCATTCAGCTGACTGATTGATTTGAACATCTGAACATCAAAGGAGTTGTTCTTACTAATTTTCTTTACCTCTTCATAACTCAATTGTTGTAAAAAGGACAGTAAATCTTGACAGAGGTGCTAAGGTAAGCAGACTGTTGAATTAAAAAAAATGCGTAGGAAACAGTCGATATTAGCCGGGGATTTTTGTCAGGGTAATAACCTATCATAAATCTTTATAAAAGTTAAAAAAAAGTATATGTGTAACCAGTTTAGGTTCAATATATTAAAGTATAAGGTGTATATTTCAAATTCAAACTCTCTCTCTATATATAATTATATATGTTCATACATATATTTTTAAGAATACACACTACAAACATCATCCAAAAATTATTTCAAGACTTCATTTTCCTACTTGTATTTCTAAAAACTGCTTATATTTCCTGAAATTTTTCTAGAAACTTGAGGGAGAATCACTGATATGAGAAGAGTACTTTAGTTCAGTCCATAGGCTCACAGAGAATGAACTAGTTGCCAGAACAACCATACAACCACTTCATTAACTTTGTCCATATTTCTTTCTGGAAATTCTGTCAGTCAGTGTCTTTAGTTATATCCCATTTACACAAGTGAAGAGTCATCCTCAGGTCTTATGATTCACATCAAACTGCAGTTACTGCCTATAGGTTAAAGTCTAAGCAGCCAATGCGTACCAGGAACAATTCCTAAGCTCTACAAGCCTGAGTCCTACTTTCAAATGTGGTGTATTTGGAGTTGAGTCATTTGGTGGTATTTAGAATGAGGTCAAAGGAGTAAAATTGCATTAGTTTTCTTATAGGAAGAGATGGCAGAGGTCTTACTCTCTGAGGACACAGTGAAAAAGTGACCATTTGCAGGCTAGGAAGAGATCCTTCACCAGCAACTCAATAAATCAGCATTTTGATGTTGGACTTCTTAGCATCTGAATGGTGGTGAGAAGTTAAATTTCTGTTATTTAAATCATACAATCTGTGGCATTCTGTTATGGCAGTTCAAGCCCACTAATATATTCCCCAAATATTTTTGCTATAGTGTTCTTGTTAATTTCTTATGACTGATATGTAGTCTTCATCCTGAATATTTTCATAGGAATGATTTTACATGTTTTGAAACTGAATCTTTTAGGTTTATTCTATTATCTAAATTTACTTATTTGAGCTTCTGGCAAATGTTAGACTTCTTGTATCACATGAATTATAACCCTGGACCTTCTTGACTAACTAGTCCCATATAACCCTGATTGTGATAAATTCTACACCTGTGTTGGCATCTTTCAGGACCTACTTCAAACTGAATGCTTTTAAGAATGTTTTCCAAAGCTAATTTTATCCATATTTTCATATGAAGTACATGTACACCAAATATGTCATTTTTGTCTAGCATCATGTGTAATTTTTCCTGGATCCTTTTAGTTTCACTTCCATGAAGGATGAGGGGCTTTACTACTAGGGTATAACCTCTCATATGAATCAGGGTAACTAAAAATGCTCTAGAGAAAGGATAAAGTGCTTCTTCAGTTGAGGATTCATGTTTCTGCTTCTTGTGTTCCTTTATCTGTATGGTTTCTTTTTTCCCCACTTTTTTCCACACTCCATTGTTTAACTCATTCATTCAAATCTCTCTAACATTTAGAGCAGAAAACTTTGAACTTCATCATCAAAGACTTTTAGTTTTTGTTTTCTTGTTCAATGTTGAGTTATTGGCAATAATAGTAACATTTGGGAATGGTTGGATAAAAGCCCTTTACTACTGGTTTAGGTATTTGATAAGCCCCAAACTTCAATTTGTTCTTGAAAAATAACTCTTATCCCACTGATATGTTTGTATTCTATTTATTGGCAGCATGTGTTTTATACAAATATTTACCTCCTTTTCCAATAATTTATTTTTGTACCTGGAATCAAACTCAGGGCCATGTGCTCGACAGTCTTTTAATTCTTAATAATATAAGCTGATAAATAGATTAAGGTAATGAAATAAGAACATTATCATTAAAAGTATCCTTCCTTGGAGATGACACAGAATCTTGCCTTGCCCTTCCCACACACTGGCCTTTGCTGGACATACAGAAACTAAGAATGAGATAGGACACATGATATTATAAGGTCACTCAACTAGTAGTAGAGCTATTGAAAAAGAATGAAAGTATATTTTGAAAGTGATATGTTTAAATACTAATTTTTGCCGGGGCTGCCGAGGAGCTGAGCTGCAGAGGACACTGTAGCACCACTGCTGGGCCCCAGAGAGCTGAGGAGCTGAGTTGTGCAGGCTGCTGTTAACAACTCCCCTGGGCTGCAGAGGAGGAGCAAAGGAGCTGAAACACTAGGGTGCTGGCAGCACCGCCCCCCAGCTCTGGCCCCTGGAGTGAACAACAGAAAGAGGCTGCTCTGTGGTTCCTCAATGAAAATTGAAGCTCACTGGAAAAGTGAAGAAAATCTGCGATAAAGGCACACCATACCACCATAGTTGGTAAGTTGGAGGGATCACAATCTCACTAGACTATCTTCAGAAGAAGGGCAGCTGGCACATGCATTAAAACCTTTCTAAATTAAACCCAGCAGGAGGTCAGGGAGCTCAACTTGAGCCTTGTAGTCAGAAATCAGCCCTAATCTCATGTGTCTGTTTCTGGCTTGCTGACACTAGTTGACTTAGATCTGAGACTAATTGACTTAGATCTGCTGCCCACAGTGTCTATTGTGACAGCACACACATACCCTGAAAGAGGCCCTTCGTTTGTATTTTCAAAGCTTCTTTTTTCTATTTTTAAGTTTTTTCTTCTTTTCTAATGTATTCTCTCTCTCCCTTCCTCCCTCCCTCCCTTCCTCTGTCTCTCTCCCACCTTGTTCTTCATCTCTCCCTTTTGTGCCTGTTCCTATCTTAATTTGGATTTCTTCTTCCTTTCTTTTTCTTTTCTTCTCCCTTTTTCTTTCTCTCAATTGTCATTAGTGTTAAAGGATAGTTAATACAGTTTCTAGCTTCACTATTGCTGTGAGGTTGTTCTGTTCTTATCTTTATTATTTCACTTTGTCTTCTCCCCTTGTCTTTAGCGGTTTCCTAGAGTTTGGGTGATATTCCTGAGTTATCTGGCCTCACTTCTAACCTTTTTCTATCCTTCTATTTATCTTATCCCTCCCTCCACAATTCCTTCTAAGTCCTCATTCTGACAGTAAAGTAGCTATACTGAAAAGTTTATTCACTATAAATATATTTTGGGTTGGTACTTGATTTTGATTAAATTCACATGGTTAAAGGTGATAGATTAGTAGCTACCAAAAATTGTCACTTTCTAAGTTAAATTGTCATTATTTATTTGCTGACAATATGATACTCTACATAGAAGACCCAAAAAATAAAATAAAATAAAATAAAATAAAACTCTGCAAAGACTTGTATTCTTTATTAACAGATTCAGTAGAGTAGGTGAATATAAGATCAACACTGAAAAAGTAATAGCTTTTTGTACACAAATAGTAGACTCACTGGCAGAGAAATAGAGCAACAATTCCTTTCACAATAGCACCCCAAACAATATAATATCTAGGAATCAATCTAAGGAAGGAAGGAAAACTATAGTACTCTGAAAAAAGAGATTGAAGAGGATATAAGAAAATGGAAAGACATTCCTTGTTCCTGGTTAGGAAGAATCAATATAATGAAAATGGCCATACTTCCAAAATTTCCATATACATTTAATGCAATCCTGATTGAAATTCCAACAGTATGTGTCAGAGAACTAGAGAAAACAGTTCAAAAATTCATTTGGACCCAGAAGAGCCCTAGCATAGCAAAACCATTCTGGACAACAGAGACATGACAGGGGATATCAAAATTCCCAAATTGCAACTATACTATAAAGCTGATGTAATAAAAACTGGCAAAAAAACCCCCAAACAAACAAAACAAAACAAAACAAAAACACAAAAAAACAGACCTGAGGATCAGTGGAATGAATTACAAGATACAGAAACAACTGTAGACATACTACCAACCTTTTTTGACAAAGGTATCAACCATCCTCACTGGAGGAAAGATAGTCTCTTCAATAAATGGTGTTGGAAAAACTGGATTTCAACCTGTCAGATATTAAAACTAGAGCCCTGTCCTTCGCCATGCACTAAACTAATATAAAAGTAGATTGAAGATCTAAATATTAAAAAAGAAACACTAATCTTGCTGGAAGATAGGTAGAACTCTTGAAAACATTTGCATAGGAAAAGACTTTATGAACAAATCCTCAGTAGCCTGGGAACTAGCAGAAAGAATCCACAACTGGGATCTCATCTTACTAAAAAGCTTCTCCACTTCAAGAGAAACCACCAACATAGAAAAGAGACAACCTACAATGTGGGAAAATTTTTTTCTAGGTGTTCTTCTGATAAAGGTCTACTATATGGAATATATAAAGATTTTAGAAAATTAGACCCCCCCCAAACTAAAAACCCACTTAAAAAATGTACATCTGAAATGAACAGGCACTTCTCAAAGAAATAAAAGCTGCAAATATTCATATTAAAAATGTTCAACATAACTTTTCATTGGAGAAATGCAGTTGAAAACAACACTGAGATTCTATCTCATCCCAGACAGAATGGCTGCTCTCGTGAAAGCAACCAATAACAAATGCTGGTGGGGTTGTTGGGAGAAAGGAACCCTTGTTTATTGTGGGTGGGTTGTATACTGCTGCAAACACTGTGAAAGTCAGTATGGAGATATCTGAAAAAGCTCAAACTATAGGTTCTATTTGACCCAGCTATTTTTCTACTGGATATATTTCCCAAATAATTAAAAGAATCACAACATACTACTATATGCACACCCACGTTTATAGCAGCACAGTTTGTTACAGCTAAAGCTTGGAAACAGACCAAGTGCTCAGTAACTGGAGACTGGGCAAATAAAACGTATTTTTTTTAATATCACGGAGTATTACACAGCTATAAACAATGAGAAATTAGACACGTTTGTAGCTCAATGGATACACATTGACAATATAGTCAAGTGAAATAAATAGGACACACATATATAAATACTGAATAGTTTCTCTTGTATGAAACACTGAAAGTGTATATAAAGATTAAAATGAATAATTGATAATGTGAAATAGGAAGAACAGGTACTAAGGAGTAAGGGAAGTGTGAGGGGTAGGGGAAGGAAAGAGGGAAAAGTAAAAATATAAGGCATAAGTGGAAACAAAGCTTTTGCAAATAGGGAGGGCAGAGGGGTTGAAGGGAGAGCAGGGTAATGGGGAGAAATAAGAACAAGATACATCATGTAAAGGTACAATTTCCCAATGATGAATATCTATTGTATACTTACAATGTATCAATAAGATAATTTAAAAGAAAAAATACTAAATTTTAATTTTGTGACATGCTGCACATTTTAAAGTAACAATAGATTTTATAACATACTTCATTTTTAGAGTACTAAATCTTAAATTTTAAAGAAAATAAGTACACAGCAGTATCCGATTTTTAGATTACATATATATGATTGGCAATCGTCCATAATGATTTGATAACTCCATGTGTGTTTACTTACATCCAAGTTTATCAATCTGTAAAAATTATATATCTAAAATTTTGTACAACACGTGTGTTAATAAATCACTTAAGATGACTAGATGATACATCCATCAATGATAGGTGGATGACAGTTGATGAAATAGTTAAGGCATGGATGCATGGGCTGGTAAAACATAATTAAATTTTGGAGGACAGATGAATGATAAATAGTTACATGAAACAAAACTGAAAAATAGATGACAAATACGTAGATAATGATGTTACAGTAAATGACTACTTAGAGTTGATGAGTAAACAAATGTTACACAGCATAGCTGGGTAGAATGTTGATAGATGGATACATGGACACAGATCAATAGAGAGATGATAGAAAGAGCTATTCCTCTTCTGGGTATCTTCTCAAAAAATTAAAAGCATCATGAAACATGGATATATGTACACCCATGTTTGTAGAGGCATAGTTTGCAATAGCTAAATTTGGAAATAAACCAAATGTCCATCAAATTATGAATTGATAAAGAAACAAGTGCTTTTTACTATAATGGAATATCATTCAGCCATAAAGAAGGATAAATTTGAGAGATTTTACATAAGTGGATGTATTTTGAAACCATACTCTTCAGTGAAATAAATGCAACACACATGTGTAAATATCTCGTTGTCTCTATGGTGTGAGAAACTTAAAAGGTAAATAAAGGCCTAGAAGAATAACAGATACTGTGAAACAGGAAGAAATTGTTCAAAATTTTATTAGATATGAGATATTTTATTAATAATTAAAATGTTTTATGCAAAATAGTATAGTATTATTAGGAAATGAGACATAAACTTTCAAATTAAAATACATTAAGACTGTGGTACACAATGTATTTAACATTGCTATTCTTTCATTATTTTTATTATGAAAAATTATTTTTTCATAAAACAGCTTTTATATTTTCTTTCTTAATATCTACTTGCATTACATTGAAATAAAAAAGGAAAGCCTTTAGGGTTTTTTCTTTATGTAATTAGCACACCATAAGTAGCCCAGGCACACAGATTTCAGGGATCTTTTATATCTCTGATCCTCCAGTATTATGTTTTCATGAAAACAGGCTCCCCACCCATCTATTTCATTATGGATTGCATAATAAATTTTCAATGAGACCACTATTCACAATTCAACAGCTTTTTAACATTGAGATAAAAAGGCAATTGAACTATAGAGAATCATTTGACAGATTCTCTTCATGTATATAGTATTATTAGTAGTGGTATTACTCATATGTGAGACACCTACACTGTGCATATTTAAGAAGATACTAATAAAATATTTATTTAAAAGTTTAAGAATGGGAATTGTCTTAATATTCAATTCAAGGTTGTGGCAGCCAAAGTATGAGAAAAGCTTAAACTGTATTTTTGATACGAAAAACAAGTAAGCCCTTGAAAACTGATGGGCACTTGAACACAGAAATAAATTTGAAAAAAAGTGAAAAATTTAAGTATTCATGGAAATGAATGCAAAAATCTGTAATTTATTTTGAATGATTTATGACATGGTGAGTTCAAACTGAAATAAATATAAAAAAGTTTGATGAGTTATAATATAGTTCAGTAGTTCAAGGAATTTCTTACAGAATTTATTTGCAGTGGAGCAAAGTATCCAAATAAATTATCTTATATTATCAGTCAATAGGTTTAGTTACAACACAAATTAGAATTTAGTCCTGATAAAATACAAGGTGAAGAAAACAACATCTCTTCTATGACATGCCCATCATACCTGCATACCATAAATCTAATCATCAGGAAATATTATATCAAATAAAAGGAATTATCATTTTAGTTTTATGACTTGTGTCATAATGCCAGAAACTTACACTAAAAAGTTTTTAAGGAGGAGAAAAAGTTCTTTGTATTTTACTTCCAGTGTTTCTGTGAGTCTCTGATTATTTCAAAAATCAAAAGTACAATTGCTTTGGGCTGGAGATTTAGCTCAGTGGTGTCACACCTGTCTCAGAAGCATAAGGTTCTGAGTTCAATCCCTGGTACAAAAAAAAAAAAAAAAAAAAAAATTTGCTTTGACAAAACATTCCAATTCAGAGTAAGTGAAAGTAGGTCATTTACATATGATGAAAAAGTTCATTTTAAGTAATGAAAGAACAGAGAAAAAAGGAATGGTAGAAAGTCAAAAGAAATGTTAAGAAGAAGTACTTACTGTGATTAGGAAACAATTTTTGCACACAAAAAAAAAAGAACCAAAAAGCTGTTTGGTATTGTACAACTATTTAAAAAAAGAATATCAGAGTTATTTAGATTAATTTCAAAATATTAGTAATGCATTGCTCTGTTTTGGGGAATTTTCAAGGGTTTGAGCATGTATAAAAAACTTACATTAAAAATATTGTAAATAAAAATGCATTTATTTAATACTCCTAACAAACCAAACATCATAGCTTAGCAACACCATGCAATTTGTTAGATTAATAGGTGTTTCCCCTTCTGACCTTGGAGCTGGTTTGGAAATTGTGACTCACCACCCAGTATATGGGGAGTATCGTATTGCATATTATTAATGGAAAAATAAAACAAAAAAATCAAATTTGATTTCTAACAGAGAGAGTATTGTTTGCACACATCATAAAGTTGAAAACTCTATCAAATGACTGTATTTTGGGGACCATCTTTATGCTCTGTTTTGTACATAATTACCTGATTTTTCTCACAGAAAGTATATTAAAATGTTTATTTATTTAATTAATTGTTTTTATCATGGTGTTTTCTTTGGACATGTCTTTATAAAATTCTGAACACAAATATTTAAGGAAAAAGCAATTAAATACATTGGTAGAAAAGTGACAGCAGAAGAACAGATATATGTTTAGACTTGTCTCTACATGTCAACATGAGAGCACATGAAACAAATAGTCTGACTCTGGAAGGATTATAAAAACAAAAACTAAAACATATATTTTGCAAGAAGTCCAATGCTTTTACACTCAGCTAATTTTCACACCCCACATGTCAGAAATTGATGGAATCTATTTAATGAAAATATCAATAGGAAAATAAATGAAATTCTCAGTTACTCTAATAGCTTATATTCACATTAATCCGTGATAGCCTTGAAACTACTAGAAACTTTTAGGCCCTCTCATCACAATTACAACAATGGGATTCCAAATATCAAAATATTATAAATTATAAAATAACTAAAAACTAGAAAATTCTGAGAATAACACAATAAAGAATGGAACATATTTTAATCAGTTCCTCTGAGGGAAATCTCATGAGGTCTATCTGTCATCTATCTATCTATCTATCTATCTATCTATCTATCTATCTATCTACCTATCATCTATCTGTCTATATATCTATCTTTTTTCGAGAAGGAATCTTGCTTTGTGGTCTTTAACCTTCAAACTCATGGGCTCAAATGATCCTCTTAATTCAGCTTTCTGAATAGCTAGTACTATAGATGAGCACCACTATGCCCATCTTTTTACATTTATTTTTGAACTAATCACAAATTGTAAACTAGAATACTGAAAAGTGAGAGGCTGAAAGAGACAGCACCAGTGTAGTTGAAAGAACCATTTTCTTCTTATCTTGCCTCCTCATACTGAGAATATAAGATAGCAAGAACTGAATCAAATCATAACTTTCCTGATTCTGTCAGTTAATCTGTAACAAAAGAAATTGGTTTTGAGAAATGTTTTCAACACTTCTCTGGTATATTATCCTCACTATCCATACTTTTACAAATAACACTTATAACATTGTTTCCCAACATAGCACTATTGTTCTTGGCACTCATTCCGGAATTGATGAACATTTGTAGATGCAATCTGTGGTATAGAAGAGAATAATGAACTTATTGTGGTTTCTGATGAATTGCATTGAATCCATTAAATCACCACCCAGGATTCCTGGTGATTGTAGTAACCTGTCGTTATTCCCCCTCACAGTTAGTTCAGTAGTAGAAGTCTTGCCTATCATCACTCCCCCTATCTCAGTAGATAATAGCATATTAGGGTGAATGTTTTTGTTGAAACTAGCTAATATTTTAGGTTTCAACTGTGACTAAGTATAAATGAACCAATTTGCCAAAAAAGAACAAAGATTATAGCAAAGCATTCCTAGTTCACATGTGAGTTGGAATACATCTTATATGGAAAAAAAAAATGTGGCTAAATACAATTCCGGGGGAAAGACAGTAACTCTACTTTCAAGAAGTGCTATGTCCTTTCTATAGGTATAAAGAATTTCTGATTAGAACAATTATTTACTTCAAGATACAACTTCTGAAAAATAATGGCAACATGGACAAAGACAATATAGTAAATGGAATGACATTAATAAATGTGATGAATATGATATTTCTGTGCTGAAAATTATCTAAGGCTTTATTTTTTCATAAGTTCATTAAAGTCCTCTCATTTATGGCAGTGAAAAGGAACATGACTTACTACGGATGCTATTCAAAGAATAGCTGTTGGCTCTTTAGTGTTGAAGGAGTAAATGAGTCATCTGTAATATAATTTTCTTTCCAAAGTATATAATTATGAAAGTCTTAATAAATATTAAACTTAAAAAGTACCCATAGGATTTTAACTTTTTTAATAACATAATCCCAATGCTGACAGTACTCTAAAGATTTAATAAGCTTTCTGTTTACCAAATTTAGTATGTATTATCTCACCTACCATTACTGTTTTTTATTAGCACATATTTATAGTACATAATGATTGCATATGTAGGGGCAGAGGAGAGGGATATAGAGAAAAAAACATGGGCAAAACCCAATGATTAACATTATAAAATCATCACATGCCTATCTGTGGATGATACTGTAAAAGTATCACATAATTATCAAGTACCATATGCTTGAAAAAAATGTGCCCTACTCTATCCTTATGAAAGTGTAACTCACATTTTCTGCATGTTGACCTTGTTCGTTTCCCAGAAACAAAGTCAAAGACCTTGATTAGCCCAAACCACACCAAATTAGTGAAACAGTAACTTTTAGAAACCAGCTTACCCTTGAAAGTATGATGTACACCCAAACTCACTGAGAATCTTGAGTAGAATGCCCCCTATCTTGTAGCATCACTTTGCTCTTAATATAGCTCTCTGCTTTCTCTGTTTGCCACACTTTAAATAAACATGTCCTCTACCCCACATCAGTCTTGACTCTCCCATTTTCCACTTGTTGCTGAAGGAACTGGTAAGTGATGCACACAGAGGCGCAGAATGGAAGTAAAATAACAAATGGTTAATTTTGTCAACCAAAGGCTGATTTCACTAAAAGCAGTGCCAGTGATTGACCACATACTGGGTTACAGCTTCTTTTATAGGGTTTTATAGCCATGATCTCATTCAGGTGGTTACATTTCATTTCCTCAGTTCACATTAATGATACTATGAATCAGTCACAATTAACTGTAACCCAGATGTAGCAATTCTTTGTAGTCAAGGAGTTTACCTTTAATATTCATCTAGCCATCTCTTCTGGTCCACCAGAAAGGGGTGTTCAGTGTCAGGAAAGCAAAGTTAGCAATTGTTCTTTTTCTTTTGACACTTTACAATCATGTGGTTTACAGAACCTTGGAGTTTGGGATCTTGATGTGCCCTATTATCTCAGGATGAGTACAAATGTCCAATCCTACAGTTAATGCCTCTGGTGTCTGTTCATTTTGAACTAAACAAAGCAGATTGCTGTTAGAGACAACAGAAGTCATTCTACATTTTCCTAACATTTTGTAGGTTTTTAGATTAATTACAAAAGTTCTCTCTATCACACGAAGAGCTCCACTTCATTTTTTGCTGGAGTGAGGACAAGGACCTGAAGAGAGACAGAGAGTCATATGGGGCTCCTATTCTCCTACCAGAGACCCTTACAAGACACAACACATTCATCTTGGAGAGTTGGGAATATACAAAACACATCTTAATTCTTTTTTTAATCCCCTTCCCACATCTTGTAAAACCAAGATGAGTGTATTGGCCTGATTATCTCAATTGTCTACACTAAGAAATTTAGACACAGGGAGATCATGATATTTACTCAAGTCAATTATATGGTAGACTTTATGTCACAATCTTAAATCATGTCCTTTTTGTCATGCTCAACCTGAATCAACTAAACCTAATCCTAACACATTGTGCTACTAACTCTCATAAGAAAATTTAACAAGATTGTCTTTTTGCTTTTTGGCCCATATAAATTAGGAATTAGTTTAAACATTTTGCTTTTGGCTTTATTTACAGAAATTTTCTATGAATAAAAGATGTATAAATATATTCATAACAAGTAAATATTTTTACTTTAGAACTATAAACAAAACCATGCATATATAAAAACATTTAAATGTATATTTTATAACTATTTCATAATGTATATTTATTAAGAAATTGAGATTATTATGAAATTGATATTATATAAAAGTTTAATCAAAATAAAAGTGTGAAAAAATTCATTCTGCATGTCCCCATGGTATCTTCATTTGGCCTTTGAAATAAATTATTAACTCCTACAAAATCTTATATTGCTGTAAATAATTACACAAATATTATTGGTGTGAATTTACTGTTTATTTAAAACCTAGTCATTTACACAGACAGTTCTGTATCCTGTACACTTGGCACCTTGATTTTGTTTAAGTATGTATAGGGCATTATTCATTCTGTAGCTTTTTCACTTGGATCTTAAGACTCTGGTTTTTGTTTTTTTCTCTTTGACTTCTTAGGTGATTTATTTCAAATTGTGTTCTGATTTTTACTTGCCTTCTAAATTTTGGAGTGAAAACAGTGAATCAGTGCTGGTTCAGATTGCTTTTTTAAAATTCTTTCTTTTGTGTGTGTGAATTGGTGATCCAGTCAGGGCCCCTCCACCACTAAGCTATATTCCCAGCCTCTTTTTAATTTGCTTTATTTTTTTATTTTGAGATAGTGTTTTAAATTTCTTTTCTCAGTGCTGAGACACAATAACTGACACTCAAAACTCTAAGGAGGAAAGCTGTATTTTGGCTCATGGTTTGTAGGGGTTTCAGTCCATAGGTCCTATGGCTCCAAAGCAAGACAGCATGGAAGACAGGCATGGCAGAAGAGAACTCATTCAAAGCAAGGCAGCAGGAAACATAGAGCAATCAAGGGAGGAGAAAAGAAGATACACCCTTCAAGACCACATCCACAATAACCCACAACCTCCAATAAGGCTGCACCTCCCAATTTAACATTTAGCTTTAAACTCATGAATGGACTAATCCATAGAGAAGCTTCATACTCTTATGACCCAATCACCACTCCAAAGCTCCATCAGTGAGGGCATGAGGCTTTGAGGAGAACATGTAGATATAAACCATAACAGATAGGGTATCCTTAAGTTACTCATGTGGGACTCAAACTTGTTTCTCCTGCCTCAGCCTACCTAAATTCTGAAATTACAGCCATACATTCAGATTTTTAAAACATTTCTCACTTTGATATGACCTCATTCACTTGGATTTAATGTTATTTGTGGAACTCTAATTATTTATATAATAAAACAAATATATAAAAATCCTAAGTTAACACCTTCAGACCTGATGTAACCATTGAATTCTAGATTCACAGATATTATAAACAAGTTGGAATGGTCTCTTAGAATAGTCTGAATGGGCTCCTTATTTATTTATTTTTAATATTATTTATTTAGTTTTTCAGTACAGGGAGCAAAGTCGGGCCCTTGCACTTGTGAGGCTGGCAGTGGCACCACTGAGCTATATCCCCAGGCCTGAAAGGACCTTTTAGTTGAATATGTTCCAAACATAATTCATGATTCCTACTGCCAAATCTGTTCATGTTAGAACTTACATGATCTAAGAAAGTGGTAACTTCAATCTTTCAGCTCCCCAATACTGCAAAAAAATACCTTGATAAGTTTTTATAGTTAAACTTGATTGTCAGATTGACTTCCTTGAGAGACATAGATTCACATAGCCCACTTCTGGGTGTATCTGCATAGGTCATGGAGATACAATATCACCTTGGGGACTATATTATGTTCCTGGTCCAGTCTTCTATAGCTCTCTTGACTTTTCTATGATTTCCACCAATATGAAATGAGCAGCTTTCCTTTTCCACACCATTCTATCACTATTTTTCTGTCTTGGAGCCAGCCAACCATGGAGTGACACTTATGAAGCTTAGAACTAAAATATGTCTTTCTTGAAGTTGTCTATGACAAATATTTTATCCTAATGACAAAAACTTATGAGTTCAATGTGCTTACTCCCTTACTTCTCATATTTCAATTCCAATTATTTAGGGAATTATTTTAGTTCTTTTCTCATAATACATCTAGATTTGACATATTTATAGTCAATTGATTGGCTTGCTTTAGTTTATGAGAATATCACATAGCTTATCTCTACTAGATAATAACTTTCTTACTGCTTTCATGGTTCTATTTTGGATTATACTGAAAGTTATTTCCAAAGTAGATCATTGTTACTGGAATTTAAACTTATATTCTCACAGACAGTGAGAAAATTAATCACAGTAAGGATGAAGCTTTTTCCTGGCTGGGGGTTTAGCTCAGTGGTGCTGCTGCCTGCTTTGCAAACACAAGGTCTTGAGTTCGATCTGCAGTACAAAAAAAAAAAATCAAGTTTTTTTGTATCTCCATAAATTTTATTGAAAAGACAGGATAACAGAGAAGATGAGAAGAACTACAGCTTTAATAAGCAAATTTCATTATCTTCCTCCTGTGCCCATAGTTAGGCTTTGGCTGCTTCTTGAGAATACCTATCTCCTGCCAGGCATGGTGGCACATGCTTGTAATCCCAGCAGTCAGGAGGCTGAGGCAGGAGGATCGCTGTGAGTTCAAGACCAGCCTGAGCTACATAGTGAGCTCTAGGTCTGTCTCACTACATAGTGTGATCCTGTCTCAAAAAAAAAAAGAAAAAAAGAAAAAAAGAATACCTATCTCCTAATAGCCTATAACAACAACAACAAACTATTCAGGAAGCATCATTTCCTCCTTGGAATATTTAAAAGTTTAAAAAAGAATAATTCTAATTTGGGAATTATAACTTGGGCAAGCTCAAGTGTAAAGTTTAAGAACATAAAGCTTTTATTTCACTTATTTTCTTTGTGTAGAATCATTAGAATTACAGAGAAAATCTATTCATGTGATGTTGCTATTAAAAATTGTTTCCAGTAGGTTCCATTTCAAAGCATTTGTGCCCAGGATGTAAACTGTCAATAATTATAGAATGCTTTACTGATTCAATAACGTTCCTACATTCTTTAACATATCTTAATTTACTTATTTGTTGCCTCAGTTTTATTTACATACTTATTTCTAGAGATTACTCAGATTATTTTACCTACTTTTTATAAAATTTATAATTGGGCAAAGTGCCTGTAATCCCAATCCTCTGAGAGAATTAAGAAAGAGGATGGCAAGTTTGAGTAAAGGCAGGAAAACTTAGTATCTCAGAGAGATGCTGTCTCAAAATATAAGTGAATTAGTGACTAAATAAGCACAGTAAGTGGTAGAGATGCAGGTTAATGAGAAGACCCTGAGTTTAATCCTCAGATCCAAGTTATAAATGGGGCAGATAGAGTTCTTGACTTTACTACCTTCACATTTTCACTTCTTTATGGCCTTTCACTTTCTCCACATCACAAAATTCCTGAGTACTATTTTCTTAAGAGTTTCATATTTTCCTCCCAGTATTATGCTCTGAATGAAATTTTATCTTAGAATAGCTTTTAAAATCATTGTGTGCTGAAATTATACCTGTCTTCCAGGGTCAATAGTAAACTGTAGCAGTGGTTTAGATCTACACAGCCCACAAAAGCCTCGTATATTCAGAGATGGGACGTTGGGATGGTAATTGGTCATCAGGGGGCGCTACACTCGTCAGTAGGTTAACCCGATGATGAGTTTGTAGCTGAATGTGCTGTTAGGATATAGAGCATGGTGCGAGAAGTAGATAGTTACGAGTATGACTAGAAGCATGATCTGAATTTAGTCATCTTAATTATCATGGTTTAGTTGGCAAGTGAACATTTAATAGTTTTGTAATCAAAGACCAGAAAACACATATGACATTGTTAAAAGATATATCAACTTGGAGCAGAATTTACAGCTATGTTTTAAAGCTTGCCTTACAGTAAATATACAGTAAATTGTGTGTATTGATATTTATTTATATTTAGAATTCTATGGTCAACAGGAAGTAATTCTTAAGCTGTACTACAATGTAATGGCTGTTGTAATGGTTTCTGGGTAGATTTTCTCCCAAGACTCATGAGGTTCTAGGTGGAGCTTTACAGAGGTGACAGCATCTAGTGTGGGTGAGGCTGAGATCAAGGATTTGATGCTGGGATGTTCTCATGGTGGCATGCTAGGATTAAAACTGTCCAACCCTGGATGCTTCAAGGATGGGTAACCTGGATAGGATATAAGGGACAGAAAAAGTTACTGCTTGTTTCTTGCTGCTTGCTGCTTTTTCTGCTTCCTGCCTTCCATGCCATGAACAGTTTTTGCTCCCCTGTGGTGCCCCTCTGCCATTCCACCCTGGCTTGAAGCCAGGTTACTATGAACAAAAACCTCTGCATACTGTGTGCTACAATAAACTTTTCCTCCTTTAACTTTAGGTGTGGGGTATTTTGTCTCAGCAATGAGAAAAAGTAAGACAGCTGTCTCTTCATTCTCTGTGTTACTGTGTTAATTCATAACTCTCTACATGAAAAATTTACTTTTGTAAAGAAATATGAGATGTACTGTATACTTAAAAAGTACAAATAAAGTCAATGAGAAAAAAAAAGCAATATGAGATGAGGTCTAAGTAATATAGACATTTTTCTTTTATCTATCTCTCATTTATGCATCTAGCTGGCTAGCTATTATCTATCTATCTATCTTTTGGGTCTCGATTAGCCCAAAACTCTAATATTCTTTTTGTTAGATGGAATGACCAGACATATAAATTTGAAATGGTCTTCAAGGAATTTTGGTTCAGATCATCTTTGTGGAATCCATTGATAGTTAGCAACCACTACTGAGCATTAGGACTGGTATTTTTTCTCTTCAACCATCCAGATTTCCAGTTGGTATTCTTTGTGGTATCTTTTAAATTCTTTTAGAAGTTTGTGAATTTTGTATTTCAGGTTGTGTTTATGTTTTCTTTCTTTTTTTTTTTTTGTCTCAAGGGTCCAGCACTAAAGAGAGCCTACATTAAATAATATAAACCCAGATTATTTATACATGTTCATAGGAGACTAACATCCTGAAAATGTGTGCTTATGGTCCACTACATAGAAAGGAGCTCTTTTGTCAAATCTCTTTTCTATTTTTGATATATGCTTTTCTTTTGGAATTTTATTTTGTTGAGTGCTATTCTTTTTACTCTAATTTTAATTTGACAGATAATAACTACATATTTACAAATAGATTCAGACTATATTTAATAAGAGGTCAATAAATACTGCAGAAGAGAAAATTAGTACAAGGATTTTGTTTTTAAAAGAACAAGGAGAGATATTTCCTGGAGTTAAAGCCTGAGATGAGTGGAATTTCTTGTGACTTCTGTGCTCTTTTCAATATGATGAGGAAAAAAGAAGCAGATTCCTTCTCTTTGTAAAATACATAAATTTCTTGCTGTCATTCACTAATAAGTTATCTAATATAAAAGAAACATTGACAACTGGTGTAGTGATAAAGACATAAAAAATAAGCATTGTTTCCCAGGAGTTTATAGTAAAAAGCAAAAATATAAAATATTATTTTTTACAAATGCATTGCTAATTAATATACTAATACATGGAGGCTGTTAGCTCTCTGTTTAATAGTATTAAGTTACTCTCTCAGATCTTTTCATTTTTGTAAAAGATCATAGTTACAGTACAGGCAATCCTCATAGGAACTGGAAATAATGACTCACAAACCATCAGGAATTGAAGCAGATAGAAATAGAGAAAGCAGGAGATGAAACTGCTGCAAAGATAAGTTGAATCATGTCATGTAGTAAGGTTTAGGCCACGGTGATTATTTCAGTTATTCTACATGTTTTTTAATACATGCTGTACTTGGTAATTTTTGATCCCTATTCATGTTCAGTTATTCCACCTCTGTGTCCAGTATAAGACACAAAGTGCTGTGGATGATGTCTAATGTCAGGTGGACTCTCTCTTCACTTGATGACTCTGATGACTGACTTTGTTTTCTTTGTGAATGACAGCTCAGTGCAAAAAAAAGTATTTTTCTTTATTATTCAACATATGGCTGTGATTTTCTACTGGAATCTCAAGAAAGAACACAGTAATCCTGAAGATCAAACACATCAAAGTTGTTCCTTAGTCAACATTTACTCATAATTTCTGTTATGTAAATGAATGGTCATTCATCTCTAAATACGACTTTTGTTGCTAAGTTTGGCTGTAACTTCCCCACTACTACACTGGGTCCAAAGCAGTCGTAGAAGAGTGGTTTATTTAGGTACCTTTTTATAAACCAAATAAAAGTCAAACATCAGAAAGTTAGTTGTTATTTCTCTCAACCCAAATTAAGCAAGAGCCACCAAAGCACAGTAGTCCTTACATTTTTTTCCTATCCTGTGTACCTTCCAGTTCATCATATATTATCTTTCCGTTCTCTCATTTAGCATTGTTTTAAAATTAGTCCTTTTTAATTTTTTTCTCTTTTTCCTAAAATTAAATCATCCATTTCGGGTCCTTGGCGCTTGCAAGGCAGGCCACCGAACCGCTGAGCTGAATCCCCGGCCAATCATCCACGTTTTTAAAATTTGTATTTTGTTCTTATAAGGAAAGGTTGGATTTAAATTGTGTTATACTTCTTTGGGAAGAATTTTCCTCAGAGTTAAGAGGTAAACTTTAAATCAAGAAATCCAGGTTTTCAAGAGGATCAGTAAGTAAATATTAGTAAGTGAATACTAGTAAGTAACTTGCAAAAATATTATTTAAATATATCAACTGATAATCACACAGTTCTCTAGGAGAGCAGTTATCTCAAAATTTACAATAAATTATACATGCTCTCCCATTTTACCCATTCTTTCAATATATGCTCTACAATTAATGGACATTTTACTATTGTACTGTTTTAATGATTAATCCACTATAAATAATTTCCAGTCTATGTGCTGCCAATATTAAGAACACACACTGCTGCAGCTGATTTGTTTTTGTATTGTGCTCATGGACTACAGGACAATAAGAAAAATAATTGCAATATGTAAAATGCATCATTAATTATATTTGTCATTGTAAATAATTTTATAACCCTTGTAAATGAGCCAATTAGGTAACAATTTTACATAGCATTAGTTCTAACTGCAACAATAGCATTAAAACTTCTCATAGATAGGAGAAATCAATTGTTGATTTTGGTGATTAAAAAAGAAATAACATGAAAGTGTGGCTTTTATCTGAGTTTTGAGAGATAATCAATAAAAACTGTCACAAAATAAGAACATAGTGAATCCTTCCACATAGCACTAAGATAAAGACTGGTAGCCTTTCTTCAGAGACAAACAATTTTTAAAATTACTCACCTTCTGATGTGGACTAAATTGTATCTCTTCCACCATATTTACAGGGTGAAGTCCTAAGCCCAATGTGATAGAATGTAGAAATTGGCCTTTGAGAGGTAACAAGGTATAGATAAAGTCATGAGCCAATAATGGGAATAGGGTCCTTATAAAATAGCGGGGATCTTGTTCTCTCTTTTTCCACCTTTCAAGGACAAGGTGGGAAGGCAATCATGAAGAAAGCCTTCATTAGAACTGTCATGAATTTTAGAATTGCAACAAGAAAATAAATGAATCCTAGGACCGCTTAGATAACATTCTGTAATTCTAATAAAAACTTGGTTCTGTTTCTCCCTATCCTGATTGATTTGTTTTTTTTTCTTTATTTAAAGTAGCTTCGTTTATACCATTGTTATAGGAAGAACCTAAGATAAACTCTCTACCTTCACTTGTTCTTAGGTAAAGCTTACTTTATAATCTTAAATATAACTAATATTAAAGTTACATAGCTGCACAATCTATTATTAATCCCCCACTAATTTTGCTAGAGATAATATTTCTCCCATTTAAATTATGATTCTAAGAATTCCTAGATTAGTATTCAGACACTTGAAGCCCATTTTTGATGAAAAAAACATTCTTTCATTTGAGCCCCAAAATATCTTACAAGTTAAAGGTAACAAGATAAAAAGACTTGACATCCCTGTCTTTATTTTATATGTGTCTTCTTTATAGTGTTGGGCTACAGATGCCTCTACTCACCATGATCAGAAACAACAAATTAAAAGAGGAACAAAGAGGTGAATCATAAATTCCTAGAAAATATCTACCTAGTCCTAGAATAGATATGAACAATCCTCCTCCCATTTATTAAAATTTTAAACTAAAGCAACTTCAAATGAGTACTTTGACCAGTCAGTTTGCACAGGAATTGATTATATGTAAGTATAACATTGAATACCCAGAAAATGATTTGCATTCAAGTATCTTAGATTTTTAAATTTTATTATGTTAATCTCATGTAGCCTTTATTAGCTTGAGTAAGATAATCTAGGTTTGAATAGATGTGCTCAGGTCTTCAAAGGTGGAAAATATCAGTCTGGACTTGAAATTGTTTCTATATTTCTTTTGAAAATCCAAAAAATTTATACTTCTTTGCCACTTCGGAAGGAAAGAGAGAAAATAGGGTAAGAAGAAAGGAGGCTAAAACTAAAAATGAAAGAAACAAAAGGAAAGGAATGGCAGAAGGGAGACAGGAAATGGGGTTGGGAGGAAAGACAAAAATTGAAGAAACTATTCTAAATTTATATACAAATCAAGGTGACTTTTTCTGTAAAGTTAAAAGCTGCTTTAGATTTTAATGATGTGTTTGCATATGAGCTAAAAGTGTCTCAGAAGAAATCATGTGCAAATGAGATATTTCAGAGGAATTAAAAGTTCTAAATGACCAATTACTTCTCAGAGTGCAAAAGTGCCAGTTTTACTCCATTTTCTGTCATAATATGATATATTATTTTAATTTTCAACAAAAATTTTAGAACTTTCAGGAAAGACTCTCCTGCAAAGCCTGCATTAGGGTTTTGTTTTATTCAAAAGCTCATTTTGCTTCAGGATATTTACTTTATCAGAGAAATAAGACAAAATCTGTCATTTTTAGAATGGGTAATAGTTGCAAATTTTATCATGTATTTACTACAAAATAAGGGCACATATCCTCTGCCTCAGGTAATTTAGAGAGCTCAAAATATTTATATTTTAGAAACTGTTCCAACTTAGAGGTCTCATTCCTATTAAGTATGAAATATTTTCAAATGATTCCATGGAAATGATGTTTCTTCCATAACAAATATCACATATTATGAAAGGGATTCTATTCATTCATATAATCATCACTACAATAAAACCACTTGATAGAAAGATGAAAACAAGGAGTGGTTGAACAATAGAGAAATGTATAAGTAGCACAAAAATGGATTGTTTTGAGACACCTTAAATGTCTTCCAAAAAGGTGGAAATGACAATGAATATGACTTCACTCATTGAGAAGAAAGAGGTTGCTAAAAATCTTTCAAATATTCACAAACATAGCAGCCTGTCTTTATATTTTAACCTAAATTTTTGTTTTTGGCATCCCAGAGAATATCTAGGTGGAGTTTTTTTTGTAGTAATCATACATGTTCTTTATACTAGTACATTTGCCAAACACCTGTTGAGTGCTTATGAGAAATTAGACAGTAAATACAAAATGTAATCCAAGTATAGTCGGGTAGTTATTCTATAATCGTACGTAGAATGTGGAGTTAGAAAAGTCATTGGAACTTTCTTAAAAAGGTATATTGTATGAATGATGGAGCATACTCAGATTCTGTCATGTTATGTGTTCCTATATAAAACTACACTTTCATATTTTTCATGTAGAACTGTTTCATCTCTGCAGGATAGAGTCAAAGGGATCTGCTTCTCTAGAAGACCTGCAGCTGAGCAGGTCATCTATGGTGATAAAGATGTCCTAAGTGCATCTGTTCTGTTGTACTGATAGTCTTCAGGCATTTAATATTTTTAAGTCTCAATGATGTTCAAAAATAAATGGGAAGGGGATCAAATGTGATTGAATAGAGGAGACACTTCAGCTACTCAGAGAAAATCAACTAAAAACACAGGCAATTGGAAGAAAGGGAGCAACATAAATTTTGATGCCAAAATCAATCTGAAATAAGATACTTGCAAAACTTGCAAAACAAATAGATCATACACATAGGACTTCATAAAAAATGTACCAACCCCACAGGGCTGCTAGGAGCACTGCCACTAGTACGCCAAGCAAGAATCACCATATTGGGAAGTCTCCAAGAAACTCATGGACTGTGAAAGTGTGGCTAACTTAAGCCACACAGGATAGATTTGGTATGTAAGGCCTATTTCCTCTTTTGCCTTCCTCCACACAGAAGATGCTACAGCCTGGCAGTAAGTTTCACTGCCACACAAAGGAATGAGTGACCAGGAAACTGCTTCATCTCCAACCCATGGGCCACCAGCATTTTTTTTTTCCTGTCATGAGCCCCAGTGACTAATTGAAAACCCCAGTGACAATAAAGTTAAGGACCACAATACAGATGGGACAGTGAAGGAAGGCGAGTGACTGGTAGCTTGAGAGAAACACTCAGACATATGGGACTTGAACCGCCTTGGAAGGTTGGAACTAAACCCTATGGGGAGTAGGTTGAAGGGGAACCAAACAACCTTGGGCTATATTTGCGGCAGCAACCAACTATATATAGGACTGTGAGGAGTCCTGGACTGTTCCTGCCACCACAATGCCCAAGAGACATCGGGAAAGCTGTTGGCTGGAAACTGGTCCCAGCCCTCACATCCAGTAGCCGAGATCAGCCCCATATCCAGCACTAATCCTACTTCATATTTGACAGGGTTACACAACACAGTTTTGGGACACTACCTGCCTTTGACTCTATCATAAAACTGTGGACACTGGAGAAATTTTATTTTTATTTTTTTAATTTTCCTTTTTCTGTCTTTGTTGTTGTTGTCGTTGTTGTTTAGGATCTTACCTTTATTATTTTTTTTTTGAGTCTTACCTTTATTTTTGCTTTTCTCAACTCATCTTCTTTCTCTTTTTCCTCAACTATTTCTCTTGATTTTATATTTTCAGGTGAATGATCATTATCTCTTGTTTTTCTGATTCACTTTGACATTTTCTTTCTTTCTTTCCTTCTTTCTTTCTTTCTTTCTTTCTGTCTGTCTGGTTGTCTGTCTGTCTTTCTTTCTGTCTTTCTTTCTTACTTTCTTTCCAGATCTCTTCTCCAGTTTCTCAAAGCTTGGGTAACCATCCTTTTTCCTCTAGTGTTCCTCAACTATATTTTCAGTTTCTTGGCTATGCTTGATGACATTGTTAATGCTAATTATACTATTGTAGCCAGGAGGTCATATATGTTGTAATAATTATTCTCTCTTTTATGACAGCATGGTATCATAACCATCATGGTAGTTCTGTATCCAAGGACTGAGTACTGCACCAAATATATAAGAACTTCTCATCCTTAATAAATTGGGAAGGTAGGACCTTGGAACAGACACAAACACTAAGAAAAATATACCCAGAAGATGTCTTTGAGGAATAGACATTTCTAAGGGAAGCCTTGATACTAGTGATAAAGCTATCTGCCATAAGACATTTACAAGCAACAAAACAGAAAACAAAGTAAAAAAAAAATAAAAAACAGTAAATGAGAAAATACAAAAGGAAAATGCAACCCTAGTCCACTGGCCCACCTAGGACAAGTCCAGGGGAAAATGAGATAGGGGAAGTTGGAAGCTACCCACCTGAGTTTTCTGAAATGATAGCAGAAATTGAAAAATAAAAACAGATGAGTAAAGCTATAGAGAAAATAATCTTGGCTAAAAAAGGAAATGATGATCAGAATGAAGACCAAACACATTCATGATAAAAAAAAAAACCTACAGAAAATTGGAATAGATGGTCTTTATCTCAATCTGATAAAAACCATCTATGACAAACCAATAGCCAACATCATACTAAATGGTCAAAAACTGAAAGCTTTCACTCTAAAATCAGGAAAAAGACAATAATTTCCACTGTGACTACTACTGTTCAATGTAGTTCTAAAAACATTAACCAGTGCAATTTGTTTTTGTTTTTTGTTTGCTTTTTTGAGACAGGGTCTCACTGTATGGTTGAGACTGACCTGGAACTCACTCTAGCCCAGGCTGGTTTCGAACTCACAGCGATCCTCCTGCTTCAGCCTCCCAAAACCAGTGCAATTTGATTAGAGAAAGAAATGAAAGAAACAAATATAGGGAAGGGAGAATGTAAATTATCATTATTTACAGGTAATGTGCTACAACATTATTGAAAACTAACAGAATGAATATGTATGAGTTTCTCTCTGGGCTCTCAGTTCTGCTGGTTGTGTTTTATGCTAGTATCATCTTGTTTTAAGTATTATCACATTATTGTATAGTTTGAAATTAGATTGTGAGACTTGTAGTTTTGTGTTTTTCATTTCCATGATTATTTGTTTTTTGCAGTGCTATCAGCATTTAAAAATAATATTTTTCTATATCTATGAAATCTGACAAATATTACAGCCAGTCTATTAATTGCTTTGTGTATTATGGATATTTTAACAAAATTAATTCTTCCAAATCATGAACATAGAATGCCTTTTTTTGAGTGTGTTTTCTTCCATTTTATTCATTAATGTTTTACAACTTTTAGTGCATATATACTCAATGGAATGTTGTCAATACCCAAAAAAGGTAGAGGTACTCTCATTTACAAACCCATAAATGAAATTATAGAATATTATATTAAAAAAAATAAACCAAATATAGAAAGACAAATATTGTGTGTTCTCACTGATATGTGGAATCAAAAATAACCAAACTCGGGCCAGAGATTTAGCTCAGTGTTCTGGTGACTGCCTTGCAAGCTCAAGGACCTGAGTTCGATTCCTGGTATCCCCCAAATAAATAAATAAATAAATAACCAGACTCATAAAAGCAGAGAACATCACAGTGGTTACCAGAAGTTGAGAGCAATGCAAAAATGATAATCAAAAATTACAAAATATGTTACAAAGGAGAAATAAATTTAATTTGCTTTCTGAGAATGAGAATAATGATATAGTAAAGACAGTTTACAGAGTATTATACTGTACATTTTAATATTACTGAGAAAGTAAATCTAAGAACTTATCACAAAATGTCTACTATATAAGATGAGGGGTATGTTTAGTCTATTGATTTAATTATGACATCAAAATCATAACTATGCCTTATAAACATATAGACAATAATTTTTGAATATATATTATAAAGAAAATCATTTTAAGCTTAGAAAAATAATTCAGTTAATATTTATGTTGAAGAGATTTATACAAGTTATAAAACATGGATTATGGAGGCAAACTACCTTATTTTGCAACCAGTTTTGTCAACTATAAGATATACAACTGCAGGCAAGTTAGTAAATCTTTCTGCCTTGTTGTGCTATCTGTAAAACAGAATGGGTGGCACATAAAATATGTGTCTTCATAAATCATGAGTTACATAAATGTAGTATTTAGGCCTTTAAAATAAGTGACTATCATAAAACAATCCCATGTAATAGGCTAGTATTGATGTTATTTTCTAAGAAGCGTATACATCGGATGCTTGGGTTCACTGGGAAATAAATGATATATTGAATGTAATAAAAGCTAAGATCAGTTAAGTATTTGCCTGCATGATATACTGGTAATAATCACTAATAATTTCAGTTCATTTATGAAATGCAAACATATTTGTGCAATCAATACATTTTAAAATACTAAAAGAAAAATAGAGTTACATATGGGAAAATGTTTTCATTGTCAACAATTTTTTCTGCAATAAAGAATGTTGAAAGATCAAAGCACCTAAAAGAGCAAAAGAATGTATTTTATTATGTATAGGTATGCATGAAAGTTTAATTTTTTACTAACTTTTATAAATTGTGTTTAACTTATAAGAATAGTCGCTGCTACTTCATGACACCTTTTCACTATCCATTGTAGAATAATTCTCAGGCTATCTCCAGATTTCCACTCCAATTCATTCAAAGTATCATTTCCTTTGCCTTCTTAAATAGAAAATAATGTAATCTTTTAATATGAAATTGTTCTCAAAAAATCAAATGTGTGGTGGTAATGAAGAGACAGGAGGAAGAAGTGGCAGTGAGAGGGGAATGCAAATGATTTTTGACCAAATGATTGAATCTTCTGACAATAAAATAGAAATATTTTCCTCAACCCTTGAAAAGAGTTTGCTACTGAGTCCAGGATTGCAGATAGCAAAAAAAATAAAAAATAAAAATTAAAAAAAATAAAAAAAAAGCCTTGAAAAGTAACAGGACACTGGGTAAAAAGAAATACTTATGGTATCAAAGAGCAAAGAAGGAATCTTCAGCAATCAAGTGAAATTTGCTTGAAATAAAAGCTTCTTCAGGGTGATTCAGATGAAATTAAAGCTAATTGCCTAAACAAGTATATTGGCCTTTACCATTTCTGAAATGTTAAATAAAAAGATGCTTAAATGACTAGTTGATTTAGAATTTCATTTCGGTTTTAGCATGACCTTTGTTAGAAATGTCTTAAATAGCATCATGTGGCAAAGGGCACCTGAAGTGAAGAATCGTTGAAGTATTAAAAAAAAAAAAAAAAAAAAAAAAACAGAAGGCACTGGAATTGTGTATGCTCAGAGCTAGAAATGACATGTGATTGCACTTTTTGGCATGAATGACTGGATATTACTGCCATCCACCTACATTTTAAGATTCTAAACTCTTTTATGTAGTTTTCCTCATAGATTCACTTGCGTCTATTCATTTTGGTAGATGTGATAGTTCAGAAAGTAATAGTTAATTTTTAATCTGTTTCTAGAACATTCAAATAGAACTTATGTTTTTTAAAATTTAATTGAAGCATTTTTACTATTTTTCAAAAAAACTTTGGGAAAAACACATATTTGAAAATGTAAGATTTTAGTATTCCTAAAAAAGCCTACTTGCCATATAAGGGATGAACATCTTAAGAAAAACTTCGAGGTAAAAAGATTCAAAAAAGGTAAATTACAGTTCATGACACATCTAAAATACAAGCAAAAAAAACACAGAAATATTTAATAAATGAAAAATGTTCTTATGAAATGTCATGTATATATATATACATTTTAACCCTATGGAGTGCATATAATTCATACATGGACATGTACCTCCATTTTTCTCAAAAATATTTGTTTTGGTTCACTAGCAAAACTGCACTGACACTTTGGACCAGGGAATACCATTTGGTTGTTAGAACACACAGTCATAACTTAATAGATCAGATGGAGATATGGATTATAAAACTTTCAAACAGATGAAATTTACTATAAATTATAGCATTACTTAGTAATGCTATACCAAACATACCTGTTTCATCCTTAAAATAGTTGCAAACTATTAGAATAAAGAAATGCACAATAAACATGAAATACAGATTATACTTTATAATTTTGAAATCACTTATGTGACTGCTTTCTAAAGTCTTTTTTAAAAATTTTCCTCCTTTTATTGTTCTGTGTCCTCACTTGTTTGATTATTAAAGCAAAAAGATATCAACATTTACATCAGGCTCTAAGTATATGAAATGCTTGCTGTTTAAAATTGCAACAATGGACTAGAATTGAACTACAGTGTGTGTTACTTTTTTGGGAGGGGCACGTAGGGTGTGTTCTAGGTTTATGTGCAAAGTGCTTGAAATACAACAATCTTACCTGGATCCTACAGTTGCTTTGTCCTATTTTCCTTTTAAACTATAATTCATGTTAGACCACTATATAACAGGGATTCTTAGATGAAGTGTCATTGAAAAAGAGAGCATCACTTACTCTGTGCATTTCATCTTGGGAAAATTGGTGAGCAAAGGGACACATCACTGAGTAACAAAAAAAAAGTTACTGACCACTTTCTTCCAGTTCTTTTGATAAAAGATGTACATTTTAGATTGTTCCTAAATAGTACTTTTCATAAAGTCTTTTATGAAGTGTAGATTGGCCAGTTTCCCCAACTTCTCAGGAGTCTCTCATTAGATCTTTTTGTATCTTGGATAAACACTAAGCAAAACACAGGTGTGCAAAGTACTGTATTTGAAAACTCAACTTACTTTGAGCTGCTTGATAGAAGAATATCTCTATAACCATTGGATCTAGGATACTCCGGCACTTGGATTCGGCACCGAAGTGAGCAGCATAATTTATGTTGTCTTTGTTTCAGAAACCTCACTTGGCCAAAAGTACACATACACAAAGAGTGCTTTTGAGAGGAAATTTTAGGTTGAGTGAAATGTTTCTTTTAGATGACTTGTTTAAGCATGATATGTTCAATCTATTCAGTTATTCATCAAGCTAGCTATATGGAATTATAGAATTGGGAAAAATTACTGAATATTTTAACATTCTTTAATATAAACATTCAGAAGATATGGTTGTAAAATTCTGAACTACATGAAAACATGTATTTCTTAATCACTACATCATGTTCTCATTTATATTTGCTATTTCATGAAGTTATAGTACTTTCAATAGATATTTAAATCTTTCTAATCAAAAGCTTTCACTTTGCATCAACAATTGAATTTTATATTAGGGTCTAATCACGCTTCCCTTTTTGTGAAGAAAATAGATATGAAAGAATGTGGGTGATCAATGGCATGGACAAAGCAAACACAGTTTAACTTCTTATATCAAAAGCAAAAGAACTAATGGTCACTATACCAAGACTAGTCTAAATGTGTACAATACCTACAAGTATTTGAGGTCAAAGTCTCATTGGATCCTCTATATCTGCTGTCCTCATATTTTAAAGAAAATGAAAGGTACATAAGATACACTGATCATGATATCTAGTTTAATGTCAATGTCATGCATGTTT
>NW_022900932.1:31749051-31750410 GCF_012274545.1 Fukomys damarensis
AAAGGGCTAAAGGTGTAGGGAAAGTGGGAAGGGTAGGGGAAAGGGAACAAGGGAAAGAAAAAAAATAGGAGAAAATGAAAAAATGGAAATAAAATGTTTGTAAATGGGGAGAGGAGGAGCAGGTGAAGGGAGGGCAGGGACAAGGGGAAAAATGAAAACCAAGATCTGTCATGTAAAGGTACAAGATCCCAACGATGAATGTAACTGTACTGTATACCTCAAGTGTACCAATAAACTCAATGAGGAAAAAAATCAGGGTAGTTATGTATATCAGCTCAAACATTTATTCATTTCTTTGTGGTAAAAACATTTAAAAAATCCTCTTCTCTCACACACAAAGAAAAGCCCATCAGAATCAAAGCAGACTTTTCAACACAAACCCTTGGGGCAAGGAGAGCCTGGAATGAGATATTTCAAGTACTAAAAGAGAACAACCTCCAACCTAGACTGATGTATCCTGCAAAACTCTCTTTCAAAATGGATGGGGAAATAAGACACTTCCATGACAAAGAACTCCTGAGAAACTACATGAATACCAAATCAGCACTACAAGGAATTCTAAACAAGATCCTAGAAAAAGACAATGAAGGCAACAACACCATGAGGCCCAACAGCACAAATCATATAGGCAAGGCAAGAAATTAAAAGGAGAAGGGGTGAAAAAGTAAAAAGAGTCAACAAAAGGTCAATAACATGTCAATAGTAAGTCATTGCATATCAGTTATAACCATCAAGGTCAATAGCCTCACCATTCAAGAGAAATAGACTGGCCAATCAAGAGAAATAGACTAGCAAAATGGAATAAGAAGCAAAATCCAACAATATGTTGTATACAAGAAACACACCTAGTGCAAAAAGAAGCCCATAGATTGAAAGTGAAAAGATAGAAAACAATTCTCCATGAGACAGGAGCCCAGAAAAAAATGGGTAGCAATCTTATTTGCAGACAAAGTAAATTTCAAACCTAAACTGATTATGGTTTTATTGATGTAGGACGATATTACACCATACCTCTGTGAATGCAAAATATCTTGTACCTGCTTTATGATACATAGTAGGGACTGTGCTTTATCAGAGCTACATTTAATGATATTACTCTAGAATGTCCTCTTTCCAGATGATTATTAAGATGCTAATAAAAAAAAAATGGTGCCAGGTACCACAACAGCAACAGAACTTTGCTGTTTTCAGGATATTATTATTTTCTTTGTTTTTGTTTTGTTTTGTTTTGTTTTGTTTTTGTTTTGTTTTGTTTAATGGAATGTGCTGAATGTCTATAATTTTGTTCAGATGACTGCAGAACATGGAAAAGCTGTTGCTGCTCTTGATGCATAACATACTGCTATTATTAGTTTATAT
>NW_022900932.1:31750445-31764392 GCF_012274545.1 Fukomys damarensis
TTTGGGAAACTTTAGCAGTGCTGCCAACTTTGGAAAAAGTCATCCCAATTTACTGTGTTGAGTTGGCATTGTACAGAAATGGACAGCCATATTGGTCTAGATATGTTAATATTTTTATCTTTATTTTTAATTTTTTTTCCATGTGTACAGGGGTAACACATCATACTAAATATATAAGGTCATATTTATGTGGGTTTGATTACAGAAACTAATAAAGTATTCTCTAAATAATGATAAAAAGAATAGGATAAGACTATAAGAGCAAGAAGCAATTTAAATATGTTCAGGGACCATTTTCATCTCCAGAATTAAGTATTATTTTAATGTTACATCATTGTCTTTTCTCTTTGACTTTCCTTTTTAGTTTTATTTTAGGATTCCCTATTTTTAATGTTCCTACAGAGATTTCTTTAACTGAAATACCGAATAGTTTCTTTGGTGTGAAAAACTATAATAGTACACAGGATCCTCATGAGATAATTAATAATGTGAAATAGGAAGTAAAGGGCTAAAGGTGTAGGGAAAGTGGGAAGGGTGGGGGAAAGGTAATAAGGGAGAGGAAAAAAAGTATGAGAAAAAAAATGGAAATAAAGTGTTTGTAAATGGGGAGGGGAGGAGGAGGTGAAGGGAGGGCAGAGACAAGGGGAAAAAATGAGAATCAAGACCTACTATGTAAAGGTACAGAATCCCAATGATGAATGTAACTGTATTGTTTACCTAGATTGTATCAATAAACTCAGTAAAAACAAAAAAAATCCTCTCCTCTACTACTTTGTAATACAAAGTTTATTTTTTTTGAGTATGGTTACTCTACTGTGAAACAGAACACCAGAGCTTATTCCTACTGTCACTTTGTACCAGTGAACCAACCTCCCAATGCTCCCTCCACTTTCTTCCACAGCCTCTGATAAGCTTGCTCGATGCAAATCATACAATGAAGCATTTTAAGTGACAATGAATATATTAATATTGCTCTCAAATAAAAACAGTTAATACAAAGAAATAAATACACAAATTAAAGTTTGTTTTGTGTCTAATATAAACTATATAAAGAAAAATGAGCTTCTGGAAATTTTGACTTAATCATCAAATTCAGTATTTGGAAAACATAAGCCTTTCGACTTTTAGTGTAGAAGAGATAGACAAGAAAAACTAAAACAGAATAGTTGAAAGGAAAAAAAAAATGCATTGGAAGCTCCATACAGTTCCACACCATGCAAGGCCACTGAAATTACCCTGATCTTGGCACTGAAGAAAAAATATGCCATTTCCTTTACAGTGGCCTGACTACTACTATGGATTATCTTTAAATATGAAAAGGTAGTATATCTTTATTTTTGTTCTGCAAAAGCAGAAAGCAGAGAGGCAGGAGGCCTTATGGTCAGGTGTTTGTGACAGTTTATATCCTTGGATTATTTCCTATCCTGTCTTATTTATTTTAGGAATTAATCTCCTTAGTTAAGGCTTAGAAAAATAATAGAGTACTAAGCTTGTTAACTGGGAAAACATCCTGGACTTCAGCTCATCTGATCTTGGATTGGAGTTGCCTGCCTAAATACCATGATCCACTTTGAGAGTTCACTTTTGCTTTCTCTATATCTATTCTTGTCACTCCAGAAGAGAATGTTTTGAATCTACTATGTGGATGTTGTAGGCAACATTCACTTCAATAAATTCAATAAAATGTCACACTGCTACATTTCTGACTCTGCCAGTAACCAAAATAAGCTATTTTCCTTCTTAAATGTGTTTCAGTTTCTCCAAAGGTGATATATATGAGCTTACTTCTTACCAGCTGAGAATGATGTTGTGGGTACAGAACATTTTGTTAAAGGTCAGGGAGAGGATATAAGTCAGAAATTCATGTAGTTTGAATTTCAGAAGTTTGGACACAGACATATTTTAATTGGGTAAAATAGGTTACTGTACTAGTAAATCTATTTCACATCCTTCATGGATATACTGACATACTGACTTATGCAATAAAATAGTGCAAGAATATCACGAATAGATAAAACTTAACATTTTCTCAGAGTTTATATGAAAGGTTTATCTGCCTTTGCTCATTTATAACCCATATTTTGTATTTCTTCTTTCTCATTACTTCATCATCAAAATTCAAAATTTGCCAAAGTGAAAGCGCCATACAAAAAGGAAATCATAAATTTAAGATATTGTTGCACTGTGAAATTCATAGGGTAGACATCATTAATGTTTTTTTTGTTTTTTTAGTGTTCTTTGGGACAATATTTTGTTTTAGATTTGATTGACAATGATAATTTTAGCCCTACAATATCCATTTTACATATCCAATCTCACAAATAAGAAATAAGAGAAAGGAATATATTTATTTTAATTATTGATATATAAAATAAATTTCAGTAAATCATGGTGTTCATAATCAAGGGGAATCATAAAAAAAATTAATTCCATGTTTATGTGTGTATGCACACACATAAGTGCAAGCATGACATTTTTCTGTAAATGTAAAAATTATGTTCAAGTTCAAGTAACTAAAAACTCAATTTATTAAAGCCTAATATAACAGATGACTTTTTCTTGCCAAAACAAAGTCCATAAGTAAGTGGTTCATGCACTTGTGGAGGAACTAATCCCCTGAGAAATAATTCTCCTGACATTTTTCCTTGGGATTCTTTTCTCATGTCATGAGATGCCTGTTCAAATTCCAGTCATCACACTGTCTTTGAATTAGCACAAAAAACAAAGGAGTGAAAAAAATTCTATCAAAACAGTTTATCTACATCAAGCATGGTATCTCTCTTAATATCTCTTTGACTGGATTGTATTCACTATTTCACATATTTTTCCCACATAAGACTATTGAGTGTAGAATTTTATCCTGTAAAATTGTTTCCGGTAAAAATTGAGAATTCCTCAAGAAAAGGTGAAAGAGAAACCAGATGTCTAGGGACCAGATATCTAGACCGTATATCAAACATAGTAGTATAAAGAGAGCAACAAAAAGCCTCCCAGTCTTCAATAGTTGATGCTGAGAATGAGAATATGCACAAAAAGTGGTGAAGTATTTATAAAATTATTGTTTTAACAAAACTCAAACCTGTTTTTACTCGAATAAAAAGCTGCTTTGTAATAGCTTTTTACATGCATGATGAGCTCAATTACATATCTGCACAGTTAGGTCCACTTGGGAGACTAAAAAATGCTGATGTTAGATTCTGGCCCTTGTGACACTAATTTAGTTGATTTAGCTTTGCTCGTAGTATATAGAGCTGCAAAATTCATCAAAGAAAAATGGAAAATTTTTAGTTAAAATTGCATCTCATGCAGCCGCTAAAGGACTGACATTTTGATTCATGACACAACAACAGATGAAATTTGAAAGTGATACCTTAAGTAAAGGAAGCAAGCTCCAAACATATCTTATTTAAATGTGATATTCAGAATGGGCAAATCTGTAAAAATGGAAAGTGAATCAGAGACTGAAAGGGGTTGATGGGAAAAGAGGCTTAGGAGGTGACTGCTAACTGATTAGAGCTTCTTTTGGTAGAAAAGAAATATTCTGTAACTAGATAGTGAAGAGTATGCAGTGTTTGCAAAACACTAAATTGAACACTTCAGAAATACATTTGATGGCATGCAAATTATATTTCAACAAAAATCAAAATGAAAACTTGAACAAAACAAACAGTAAGTTCACCAAATATGCTTTACAGTTTGCCAATTACCAAAAATTGTCACAAAGTATTTCTTCACATTCACACTGAGGTCAGTTGCACATCTGGACCCACTTGGGAGACTAAAAAGTGCTAATGCCAGGCTCTATCACCTATACCACTGATCAAGTTGGTCTAGTCTGAGAGTGATTCAGTTTGAAGCTGGTAATATGTGAGAACACTTGTTTGCTGTTCCACAGATGAATTAATGGTCAAGAATAGGCAAACATAGCATTTCCGATGCTTGATATAGATCCATTAACTTCTAAGCTACAGGGCCTTAAAATAACAAATATGTGAAGCACATATATATGCAAGTATTTAGAAACTGTTCACTTGTAATTCAAAACTGATTCATGCTTCTGCATTTTATTCATTGCGTCCACTTGTGTATTCATTAAAAGAAATAGTCAACTGAATAATTTCTGCATGTAAATTTATAATTGACTTGTTGACTCTTCTAATGTGCATAAAGCGTACTTGTAAAAAAGCAATTGATAGTCAATTTTTAGTGCTATAAAATCCTTGTATTAGCTTACATAAATGCAAAATTTGAAAACTTAAATACTCACTTAAAATTGAGTTTTAAAAATATTTTCCTCATTCACTGAAGGCCACAATTATAAAAGGAGAGAAACTTCCACACCTTTGTACTTCCCCTAGGGATAAATATCAAATATTGATACTCTAAATAGGTTTCAGTCACCTGGGTAGGGGGCCAAGGTCTTTGCCCAGCCTTTCCAAGAAATATCCCTGACCTCCACCCTTACTGCAAATCCTTGTACACTTGCTGTATGACCTGCTTCCCAATTTGACCCCCATTAAATATTACATGGGTGACTGTACTTGTAATATTGTTGGTTGCTCATGCATTGGCCCCACCTCATGCCCACCTTGTAATTTTCCATTGCGTGTTACAGTGTGGTCCCACTACGTACCTGCCTCACCACATGGCTTAGCTGTATAAAACAACTTTGAAAAGTGGATTGGGTGGGCATCCACTTTGCAGTCCCCCTTCTGTCTCTCTAAGACAAAAGCTTTCTTTTCCTCAATAAATTTTCCTACTCTTAAATAAATAAAGTAGAATAAAATATTTCTGTGTAAATGAAAATACTCATAATTCAAACTTGTATTAAAATTTTTGCGTATTATAAGAAATAATAGCAAAAATACCTAGTAAATATATATATCAAATTATTCTTCTGGTACTTGTTATATATATAATTACATATGAAGTTCACTTTTGCAGATAAAATAATCTCTAAATAAAATAAATATTTAAGTAGTCACTACTTTCATAAACATGACCTCAAATTTGTACTTCCTCAAAAGATAATGCAAAAAGTGAAAAGATACTAAAGTAAAATGTAATGTAAATATAATTACCTCTTTGGAGACTTAAGCCACTACAATTTGTTTATTTTAGAGAAGTGCATTTTCAAAATTTTAAAAGTGAGAGTATATATCGACATTCTTGTTATTTTTGTCAAAAGTCTTGCAGTCACGATGGCAAATATTTTTTTAAGAAATGTTAAGAAGTGTGTAGAGTTTGTCCTAAATAACTTAGCTGGCTGTGAATAAATGTTCTCTCTTCTTTTTATGAAAATTTTGTTTCTTATGAACCCTTATGAACAGAATTGTATGAAACAAAATTTAATTTCATCTTCACAGACTCATTAATTTCTTCTAAAATGATTTAAATTATATTTTCCATTATATATTTAGCAAATAAATTGACACAAAAACACACTGATGGGTTGCTCCTACCATCCCAGACATAAACAATAATGGATTACACTTTTTCAAATTTGAAAATGTAGGTTATCTTTGACTTTGAATATAAAACCTGTTATTTTAGAGTATATTGTAACTTACATTTTCTTTCCAAATTTAGGAATGGCTTTCGGCATAAATAACAAAATTTTCCCTTATTGCTTGTAGCCTGAGATGTTTTACTAAAAAATAATCTTTAGTGAAGAAGGAAAGACATCTCTGTAGATGGCCTAGAGCCACAAATCCTACCATTATAAATTCATCCTCTAATGTATATTTAAAAAGCACCAATAAATGCAATGAAAAATAAATAAATAAATAAACAAATAATAAAAACTGTGGGATGAAAAAATAAAGTACAAGGTAAAACTATTCAAGAGAGACATTTTATAATGTTAAAAGTGTCATTCTTAAGGAAGACAATTCTATTTGTGGCTAGCAGGACTGAATCAGACACAGTCAACATAAAAGCACCTATATTTCTCTGTTCAACTAAAAAATTATTAAAATTAGAATATATAGAACAATACTTCCAATAGAATTCTGAAATATTTAGGAAACTAAGGTGAAATTAAGCAAAAGATATGTTTGATCCAACAATGATATCTTTGCTGACAGAAAGTAAAGAAAGATGCCCTGAGTAAACTGACAGATACATTTGCAAGCATATTAGAAGAACTAGTATTGATATCAGTAAAATAAAAACTGATTATTGGATTAAAGTAATAAATAAATAAATATCTTGTAGTTTAAGACAGAGCATAGTAATGTTTTCTGCAGAGTGAAGGTTAATAAATATATTTGGTTTTGTGAACCAGAAGGACTTGGGTAGAACTGCTCAACTTGATACAACTAAGGCATCTATATATGAATAGGTGTGGCTCTGGTCCAAATTTTATTTACAGATGCAGTAGTGGGATATATTTTCTCTGTGTGTCTACTAAAATATTAAGCATTATTTCTTTAGAGAATCTCAAAGTATCAAACCCTTTGGAAAAGAACGATATTACATGGTTTGAGAATTAATTTTGAATCTTTGACAATTTATTATGAATTGCCTTACCAAAGTTTCTAACAAATTTCTGAAAATTGAGAAACATGCATTTGATGGAGGTTATGTAAGTTCAAGCCCAAAGGAGTATTTTTTAAAATGTGCTGTATAAACTGCCAATTGTGTAGAAAATGAACAGATATGAAGATACTCAATAAGATACTGGCTAAGAGAATGCAACAAATCATCAAAAATATCAAGATAAAATAAGTTTATATCAAGACCAAATAGGCTTCTTCTCAGTACTACAAGGATAGTTCAACATGCACAAATTAATAAATATAATTTATTATATTTTTATTATATCATCATATAAACAGAAGCAAGTGAAAAATCACAGATCACTTAACAGAGGCAGAAAAAGCATTTGACATTGTTTCATTGATAAAACCCCTGAAGAAGATAGATATAGAAGGACTTCATCTCAATCTGATAAAAGTCATTTATGACAAACATACTCGTGAAGTCATACTAAATATGGAAAAATTATTTCTCTAGAAAAGCAAGAATAAGCCAAAGATTTCAACTGTCATCACTCCTGCTCAATATAGTACTTGAAACTTTAGCCAGAACAATCAGGCAAGATAAATAAATAAAAGGGATAAATAGAGGAAAGAAAGAAGTCAACTTATTCTTATTCATGGATAACATGACCCTTTACATAGAAAACCCTCAAAATTCCCCTAAAGCCCCTACAACTAATAACCAAATTCACCGACATAGTGGAATACAAAATCAACACATAAAAATCAGATTCACTCTAAAGCAATAATTCACTCTACAAAATTCACTCTAAAAAACAGATTCACTCTAAAACAATAATGGCCTACCAAGAAAAAGACAAAGTAAAATTCATAATAGCTTCAAGAAAAATTAAATACTTAAGAACTAACCTAACCAGTAAAACAAAAGGCCAAAAGAACAAAATATATAGTACTCTGAAGGTGTCCAAAAAGGACATACAAAATGTGAAAAATAGCCAATGTTCCCAGACCAGCAGAACAGATATTGTCCAAATGGCCATATTTCAAAACTGATATATAAGATTAATGAATCTCAATTCAAAATGCTAACAACATTCCTCATAGGACTAGACAAAACAATCCTAAAACTTATATGAATCTAGAGGAGACCCAGAGTAACAAAAGCAAATCTAGGAATACAAGAGTCATTAAAATATTTGAGTTCAAGCTATATTACAAATGGATCTTACTTTTAAAAACCCAGCATGGTATGGGAACAAAAACAGCAACAAAAAAAGTCTTATGTGGATTAATAGCACAAATAGGTAAAGCAGAAAAACCCCAGTTATACCCAGTTATCTGATTTTTTACAAAAGGGCCTAAAATACACAATGAAGGCAAGATAGCCTTTTCAAAAAATGGTACTGGGAAAGCTAGCTATACATATTGATAAGACTGAATCTAGAACCACATCTCTCATCATGCAGTAAACTAAGATAAAAACAGATCAAAGATCTAAATATTAAAAGACAAACTCTTAATATGCTAACTCTTGAGGAAATGGCTATATACAAAGATTTTTTTGAAGAAAATCTCAATACACAAGAAATTACATCTAGAATCAATAAATAGAAGTATAGCAAATTAAAAAAAATTCTGTACAGTAAAAGAAACAATCAACAGAATGAAAGATAACAAATGGAATGGCAAAGATTTGCCAGATATTCCTCAGACAGAGGACTAATATCTAGACTTTACAAATAACTCAAAAATAAATTGGTCTGCTGTGACTATGAAACCCTTATTTTATATTAGTTTTCTTTGCTTAAAGATTCCTCAGTATTGGATATGGTAATGTACATTGTAGTTCTCTATGCTTGAATTTTAATATAAATTGTTTCTAGAAAAGGACCTTAGCTTTGCTGTGAAACAATTAGAAAAAAGCAATAATTAACAAAGAACTTCATCCTATCACCAATCATGTGTCTAGACACTGGTGTAAGACACAGATAGTCAAATAGTAGGAAATATTCTTGAACATGAGATCCAAAAGAGGAAGAGAGCATAGAAGAGTCAAAGGCAGAATGTCGAAAATAAATTGCTCTCTTGCTTCTGAGTAAAACTGATCTTTCAATACCAGTGTTATTGAGGGAAATAAATGAAGATGAAAAGTTATATGAACACATTTCCCCCTATGGACACTGAATGGGAATTAATTTGAAAAGTAAAGTATCTATTTCTGCAGAAAACTTAGTATCAGATGCTTTTAAAACTGAACATAACATGAAAGAAAATATATCTTGATTGAACAATTAAATATATAATACTACTATTTAACCTCTTTTAGGCAATTAATTTGTTATATAAGCAGTTGTTCTTTTCAGCCTGTGTCTAGCATAAATCTCTTTTATTCTTGAAAGAAAATTTGCTGAGATATTCGCTCAGCAGGAGACTGAGCTGAGAATTTATTGAGAAATAAATATCTTTGTATATGAATTTTTCATTAACATTTCTCTTTCTCAATTTCTTCCTTATACTCATAGAGAGAAATCAGTGCATAAATGATGCTTAGTAAGCTTTAAGAACAGAGTGCTTCAGAGAAAGCAAGAAAGGAAGGAAGGAAGGAAAGAAGGAAGGAGGGAAGGTAGGAAAGAAAGAAAGAAAGAAAAAGAAAAAAGAAAGAAAGAAAGAAAGAAAGAAAGAAAGAAAGAAAGAAAGAAAAGAAAGAAAGAAAGAAAAAGAAAGAAAGAAAGGGAAAGAAAGAAAAAGAAAGAAAGGGAAAGAAAGAAAAGGACTAGGAAGTAGAAGAGAACTTAGTAAGTCCTTTTTTGGTTTTCAAGGGCCACTATTCTACTTCCCAAACTGTATATATTGTTTACAGTACTCCTTTTGTTCAGTATGTTTGATGAAGCCTAATTGTTCTTAAGCACTGAGAATGAACTTTTATTGCCTCCCTTCTTTCAATGCTTTCTGTGACTATGTTATTCTTTATACATGCATAGAAAAATAATGTATTTCCTAACAAAGTATGCTAGCTAATATGAAAATCTTTAAAATAAAGCATATTTTTATTTTAAAATGTATATGAATGTAACTTATCTAAGTTTTTACTCTCATTTTAATCTTGATGTAATTATAGAACTCAGGAGCGGAGAGATATGCATGTTGTTTTCATTCTGATGCATCAACATTTTGTCCCCCATGTCTGATAGGCTTCTGAGGCAAGATTTTCATCTTTCATGAAATGATTCTGCAGCTTGGAACCGTGCTAGAATTAAGTACAAATACATAGAGGGAGCAAAATTTGAAATTTTCCTCAATTTTAGAAAATATTATGGAATATTTTAGCATATTTTTATTGGCATATGTGTCCTTAAAAATCTCTCACAGCAATGATTGCTTGACGAATTTGAAGTAGCTAAATGTATTAGAATGGAAAATGTCCAGCATCTACAATAAGTAAACTGAATAATTTAAGTGCTCTGAGACACTTTTTGGCCAAAAAGTCATGGTAAAAATGTTCATAAACACAATGAAATTATATAGTTTGGTAAAATATGTGATTCCAATCTTTACTTTTAAAAGAGCTAAAATAGTGTCACAGTGCTTCTTTTGTTAAGAGGTTGTAAATAAAGAAAATAAATCAATGTTAGCTTTCAGTCTCTTGTTTTTTGTTTTATAGTTATCATCAATGCCTAAAAATAATTTTTAGAAGTGCCAATAATAACAAATAGCAAATATTGTCAATAGTACATGATCTACAGTACAACTGAATAGACTATTGATTAAAAATGTTTTAAAAAATAGAAACAGCATTTTAAATCAAAATCAGTAAAGAGCACGCACATTGTAAAATTACCTAACAATATTACTAACAAATATATACCCCATTAGCCACTTGAAATCCAAAATACCTAGAAATTTTATATAACTTTATGTTTTATATTTTATATAACTCATATATATAACATAATACATTACATATTACTTATACGTTAATATACATTTTATAACTAAAAATATATCTGTATTATATAGAATATAGTATGTATTATATAATAGCTAATATAGATAGATAGTAGTTGTATAGATGTAGCAATTCACCATGAGCAACATGATCATTATGTACTACAAATATGTAAAAAAAAAAAAGAGATGTGTTCGAGAGATGGAAAGAGAGCAGGGAAAGGAAAGGGTATGAAAAAAGAATTAAAATATGTTCCGTACTTGCATCAATTCCCCACATTGAATGTAATCATTTTGTACTTCACATCTGTTCTAATAAAGTTGCCCAATGACATTAACTTTATTCAGGAAAACTAGAATTATTTTCATATTTAAAAATAAGATACAGTCCACATCAACAAAGTAAATAAAGAGTAGCTGATCATCTCAATAGTTGCGGAAAAAACAGCTTAAAATGAAATATACTGTGAACACACTGTAGCCAACAAAATTATAATGACATTATTCATGCTAGTATGAAAAACATAAACATCAAAAAATTTAGTTAGCAAAAGCTATACCTTTTAAATACTGCTAGTTAATTTAAAAGTCCAATTAGATTCAGAGATTAGATATGTCTATGTACTGGATGTCAATATTGTTAACTTAGAAATTCTTCACAAATTATAGTTTTAAAGATATTTGAAATACCAAATCTTTACAATATGTGGAAAAGAAAAAGTGCTAGACTAATAAAAACATTTTGAAATAAAACCATAAAGTTGGAGAATTTATAGTACCTCATTCTCAATTGAAATATAATAACTTTATGTAGTTATCATGTTCTTCTGAGGTGATAATTTGATACATACAATCTGTGATGATCAAATCAGGAAAATTAGTACTACAGAAATTGCTCAGTGGTAGACTTCTTTCCTAACATGATTGAGGCACTAAATTCAATGTCTTCTACCAAACACACGCACACACACAGAAATACACTCAAGCACGCATGTACACACAGTCAAGATAATTAGCATTTCTATCTCCTTAACATTTATCATTTATTTGTTTTGGAAACTTATAAACTTCTTTCTTCCAGTACTTTATAAAATTAAGTCACCCTACTGTGCTGTATAACATCAGAATCTATTCTTCCTATATAATAGTATTTTGGTATCCATTCATCAATCCCTTCTTTTTATTTACCTTTCCATGTTCTTTTTGTTTTGTTTTGTTTTTTGGTGCCAGGGATTGAGCTCAGGTCCTTGTGCTTGCAAGGAAGGCATCGGAACCACTGAGCTAAATACCTGGCCCTTTCCATGCTCTTTTGATGACTATTCTACCCTTTTAAGAATAAAATTTTCTAACAGTATTGAAACTTTCTAACTTTTTTGTGTCAGATTTATTTCACTTCATATACTGTCCCCCAATCATATTCATGTTGCTGCAAATGATAGCCTTTCAAACTTTTGATGACTTAATAATATCCCATTGTGGATACAAACCACATTTTCTTTATGGACTCATCGATTTTTGGACTCCTCATTTAGTTTCATGACTTGGTCATTGGAAAAAGTGAAATAATAAATGTCAACACTCAGAAATCTCTTTAATATAATAAGTTAATTTTCTCTGACTATAGACTCAATAGTAGGGTATCCAGATCATATGAATTTTTATTTGTAATTTTTAAAGGAAACTTCATAGAGTTTTTCATAATGGATGTTCTAATTTATATTCTCACTTATAATATTTAAATGTTCTCCTCTCTATATATTCTTATCCTTTTCCCTTTTGATTATAGTTATTCTAACAGGAATGAGATGAAATCTCACTCTGGTATTGATTTGCATTTTTCTAATGATCAGTGGCATTGAACTTTTTCACTTATCGGCTATCTGAACATTTTCTTTTCAGAAATATTCATTCAGATAGTCTACCCATTTTAATTAGATTATTTACTTTTTTCTTTTGAATTCATTGAGTTTTTGAGTTCTCAATATTAAGAATTTGTGAGTTGAAATCACAATATTTTCCCAATTTACAGACTGTCTCCTTTTTTACATTTATTGCTTTCTTTGCACTGTAGAAGCTTCTTAGATTAAATTCCATTTATATCATTACAACTTTTGTTGCCTGTAATTTTGAAGTCTTACAAAAATATTTGCACATCCCATATTTGTCATATATTTTTCCTTATGTTTTCTTTTAAGAGCTTTATAATTTCAGGTCCTATATTTAGGTATTTTTATTATTTAGAGTTAATTTTTATATATGGTGAGAGATAGTTTTTTAGTTTTATTCTTCTTTACACGGACATCCAGTTTTTACTGAACCACTTAACAAAAAGAATGTTTTCAAAATTCAATACGTAAAAATCAGTAGCATTTTTTAAAAAATGAACTTTCTAAGAGAGATTTGGTATTTTTGTTGAAAAATCTGTTGGCTGTACATAAATAAATTTATATTTTGATATTTATTATTAGTAGTAGCAGTAGTACTACTAGTAGTAGTTGTAGTAGTACCAGGGATCAAACTCAGGACCTTGTGCTTGCGAGGCAGGCAGTGGCACCACTGAGCCAAATACCCGATCCAGTCTCTCTTTATTTAATTGGTCTCCATGTCAGTTTACATGCAGATGCCATATGGCTTTGATTTCTATAGCTTTGTAGTATCTCTTGAAATCAGATATTGTGCGTGATATTTATAGCTTGTTTCATTTTCACTCTCCATATTGATTTGATTTAATTTTCTTTCTTTAGCATATTTTATTTTATTTTTGGCAGAACACTTATTGGTCAATTTTAGATGTACATTGTGACAACATCAATCATAAGAAATTCGTTCCAGTACATAACATATTTTGCTTATTTTTCTCCCTCATTTTCCCTTCCATATATACAAAAAATTTGTTTCCTTTTTTCCTTTGCATTTTTGTCCCTTCTTTCATTTCCCCCTCACCTCCCCTTGTTCCCCTTCTCATTCCTTTTCATAGATAATATGAATGATATTACTTTCTTGATTTCAATCTCAGAAAGTTCATTACTTTGTAAAAGTACAAATTTTTGCATATTGATTTTATATCCTAAAACCTTAATGGAATAATCCATTCTAAGGGAATTTTAGTGAAGACCATAAATTATTCTTTGTATAAAATTATGTCCTTACAAACAATGATAATTTGGCTGACCCCTTTGCTCTTTGTATCTCCTTTGTATTTTACATTTGTCTTTTTTGTCTGGCTTAGACTTATTATGCTATGGTAAATATGAGCAATAAAAATTCATAACCTTGCATTGTTACTGCTCACTGAGGAAACAATTTCAGCTTTCCTCCATTCTGCGTAATAATGTCTGTGGGGTTTCCTTTTTTTTTTTCATTATTGAATTTATTGGTATATTTCAGGTACAGTAAAATCCGAATAGTTTCTCTGGTGTGAAAAACTATAATTGTAAATAAGATTCTAATGGTATAATTGACAATGCCTGTGGGGTTTTCAATATGGTTTTTAGTGCAT
>NW_022900932.1:31765668-31783267 GCF_012274545.1 Fukomys damarensis
CAAGAATATATGCCAAAAATTACACAAAAATTATAGATCTAAAGAAACTAAGACAAAAATTATATGACAAAATAACTTTTATCTTTAAAAATTTGACAAAAAAATAAAGGAGATAGATTTTGGTCCTTTGGTAAACAACTACATATTTTAAACTAGAATGAAATAGTATTGAATGCAAATGAAGTAAAACTACTGGCAATTATCAAAATTAGAATATTTGCTCAATAGATAGCTCATAAAGGTTTGTTATCCAGGATGCATAAAGCACCTCAAATATATTTGAAAAAAACAATCCGATAAAAAGATCTAGTCAAAAGAGTTGAATTTTCAAGGATGGGGATTTAGCTTATCAGTTCCGCTGCCACCTGCTTTGCAAGTATAAGGTCCTGAGTTTGATCCCCAGTATCACACACACAAAAATATCAGACCCCCCAAATATAAAGATCCGATTCAAAAATGGGCATCTGAAATGAACAGACATTTCTCAGACAAAGAAGTAAAAGCAGAAAATAAATATATGAAAAAATGTTCAACATCACTGGTCAGTTGAGAGATGCAGATGAAAACAGCACTGAAATTCCAACTCACCCCACAAGGAATGGCTGCTATCAAGAAATCAACCACAGTGATATATGTGCACCTATGTTTATTGTGGCATAGTTTGTCATAGCAAAAACTTGGAAATAACCTAATTGCCCATCAGTGGGAGACTGGATAAAGATATGTGGATTTTCTATAAAATGGAATACTACTCAGCCATAAAGATTGAGAAACTAGAGTTATTCATGGGAAAATGGATGCATATTGAGGCCATACTCAAGTGAAATAAATAAGACCCACATGTGTAAATTCCAAATATTTTCTCTGGTGTAAAAAACTAAAAGTGCCAATAAGATAGAAATGGCATAACTGACAATGTGAAATAGAAAGAAAAGGATTAAAGGTGTAGGGGAAGTAGGAAGGGCAGGTGAAAGGAAATAAGGGAAAAAATATGAGAAAATGAAAAAAGTAAACAAAGTTTTTGTAAATAGGGAAGGGTGGAGGAAGTGAAGTGAGGTGAGGTCAGGGGTATGGGGAAAAATGAGAACAAATATCTGTCAAGAAAAGGTACAAGATCCCAATGTAGAATTTAACTGTACTTATATGCTTAAAATATACCAATAAATTCAATGAGAAAAAAAAGAGTTGAATTTTCAATTTACCAGTGCAAATAAGAATATAAAAAATAGTCACCATTCTTAAGCATTAAGGAAATTTACCCCAAATCCACAGAAATTATATTATCCATTTTGCTTTCCTGAAAAGAATGACTGGAAATCATTATGGAGATTCCTCAAAAAACAAAAACTAGGAATTTTATTTCACCTAGCTACTCCACTTCTTGGTATCCACTTCAGAGAGTTAAATACACCATGCTACAGTGAAACCTGAATGCTTGTGTTAATGGCAACACAACTCAGAATAGCTAAATCAAGGAAGAGGCCCATATGTCTTTGAACAGACGAATATATAGGGAACTGTGGTGTTTACATATAATATGGTACTGCTTTTCCCTAAAGAATAAATGAACCATTAGTAGTAAAACGGATGCATCTGAGACCAGAATGTTAAATGAAATAAATATCATATGGTTTCTCTTGTATGAGAAATTCAAAATAGAGATAAATTAAAGAACAAAATAAATGACAGGTAATAAGTAAATAGAGACATAGATCTTTTACAGATGGAAAGGGAGCATAAGATGGACAGGTATAAGAAGATGCATTATGTACATGTGATCATTATGTGCTGCAAATATGTACTAATAAAAATAAAAGTTAAAAATTTTTAAAAAGAGACTAGCTGTTGCCAGGACCTGAGGATTGTGGTGAACATGGGGAGAGTGAAGAGCTTGCTTGCGAAGGGGCACATGGAAACTTTAGTTGTAGTAAAATATTATACATCTTAACTCATAACTATATAAATAATTTCTGCACATTCTTTACAGTATACACTAGAGAGGGTAAAGATTGTTGTGTGTAAAACTCGTACAATTTAGGGAAATTATAATTTGTATCTTTCTCTTTCAGAATGGTTATATATGTCCAACCTAAAGGAGCATAGCTACTATTGCAATATGACCACATTGAATACAATATCAAATATACTCTTTTAAGGAATGTTTTTTTTGGTAAGGGGATTCAAACTTGGGTCTTCATGGTTGCATAGCAGGCACTACTGAATATCTTTTAAATGTGCTATAATCTGATTTTAAATGTGCTGTAATGGAATTCTAAATGGCATATTGCACTACGTATTTTTTACTTTTTTATTACCACATATGTTATGAGTTTATATGTGTAAGTTAAGCTTATATAGGTCCTTTGAAATTTTTTTTACATGAAAAGATTGCTGTTTTCTCCTTCAGTAGCCATTTTTCTCCACATAAACACATATAGTCTTCAAAACTTCTGATTCTCCCTAAAAAGATATTATAGCTTATATACATACTTGTTACAAATTTATATTCATAACCTTATATTATTTCCTTACTATCAAGTAAGTCAATGTAAGTGAATTCTTTTCACAATAACAGATAGTAATTAATTCTGTGAAGGAAGGTGGTAGAGAGAGATAAAAATCTATTACTGCATATCAGCAGTATCTGATGTTTGTTAGGTTTAGTCCCAGGACTTTTGTCTTAAAAAGTAATATTTATCTGGCGTGAAAAACAAAAAGTGGAAATAAGATCCAAGTTGTAAAACTGACAATATGAAATATGAAGAAAAAAGCTAAAGGTGTAGGGGAAGTGGTAAGGGTAGGGGAAAGGAAATAAGGGAAAAGAAAAAGTATGAGAAAAGGAAAAAATGTGAGAAAAGGAAAAAATGAAAACAAAGTCTTTGAAAATAGGGTGTGGGGAAAGGGTGAAGGGAGGGTAGGGGTATGGGGAAAAATGAGAATCACAATCTGCCATGTAAAGGTACTGATCACAGTAATAAATGTAACTGTACTATGTACTTTAAAAGTACCAATAAACTCAATTAAAAAAGTAATTCCAGGACCAGGGATTTAGCTCAGTGGCACTGCACCTGTCTTGTAAGCACAAGTTCTTGAGTTCAATTTCTGGTACTACAAAGAGAGAGACAGAGAGAGAGAGAGAGAGAGAGAGAGAGAGAGAGAGAGATATTCCAAATATCTTTTGAATGAGTTTGACAAGTAATGGATTTAATTCTATGAATTATATGCTTTAAAATAATTTTTGATGCTAATAAACATACACTTTTTAGTGTGGATTTTTCTAGTCATCAATACTATATACTTCATTCATTCAATTCATTGTTTTTAGCTTCTTTGATATATTGTACATGTAAAGTGATGTTATCTAAAAAATGGCAGATTTTATTCTTTCACTTTAATCAATAAAACTTTTATTTCTCTATCTTCTTTTATTGATCTAAAATTTCTGTGATCATGCTTAAAGACTACTAAAGATATTGGACATCTTCCAGAAAGTTTAGTGTTTCTTTTTTTAATATTTACATATTTAATCTACAAAGAAAGGCTGCTATCAAGAAATCAAACAAAAACAAATGTTGGCAGGGTTGTGGGGAGAAAGGAACCCTCTTCATTGTTGGTGGGAGTGCAGACTGGTGCAACCACTGTGGAAATCAATATGGAGATACCTCAAAGAGCTGGGACTGGAGGTTCCATTTGACTCAGCCATGCCTCTGCTGGGTACCTTTCCAAAAGAATTAAAAGGATCATATCATAGTGACATATGGGCACCTATGTTTATACTGGCACAGTTTGTAATAGCTAAAACGTGGAAACAGCCCATTTGCTCATCAGTTAACTGGATAAAGAAGATATGGTTTTTCTATAAAATTGAGTACTACTCAGCCATAAAGAATGAGAAACTAGAGTCATTCATAGGAAATGGATACATAATGAGGATATACTCCTAAGTGAAATAAATAAGTCCCACATGTGTAAATACTGAATAGTTTCTCTGGTGTGAAAAACTATAACAGTACATAAGATCCTAATGAGATAATTGACAATGTGAAGTAGGAAGAAAGGGGCTAAAGATGTAGGGAAAGTGGGAAAGTTAGGGGAAAGGTAATAAGGGAAAATAAAAAAAAATGAGAAAATGAAAAATGGAAATAAAGTGTTTGTAAATGGGGAGGGCAGGAGGGGGACGAAGGGAGGGCAGGGATAAGGGGAAAAACTGAGAACCAAGACCTGTTATGTAAAGATACAAGATCCTAATGATGAATGTAACTGTACTGTATACCTAAAAATGTACCAGTCAACTAAAAAAAAAAGATATTGGACATCCTTGCTTTGCAATTTAGCTAGAAAATATTCAATTCTATACAATTACAAAGTATTTCAGCTACACTTTTCATTGGAAGTACACATTTTTAGAGTAAGAAATATCACTTCTGTTGCTATCTTCACTGGCTAACAGTACTCACCAACCAAATCATCTTTGCTTGGTGTTTTCTCTGAACACATTTTTTTTCTTTAACTGTTTTGTTCTATTTTAGCATAATTTACTTTAAAAATAATTCATCAAACTAATTATTTAGCCATCCTACATTATAAGCTACATATATTTATTTCATTTTTGAGAAATAACCCTCACTAGCATGCTTTAATGTGATTTAAAATTCATATTGAGGACATTTGTACATAGTTGCCATAGAAACACAGACAAATGTAAGCATTGCTTCCTTATATTTCACACACCTGCATTTGTACTAACATTCATAGAGACATCTAGATATTATTATAAATTATTACAAATATTTTTTACATACGCTTCAAATTCATGTTAAATTTTTATTAAGAGCTACAAAAGTAAGATCTGAAATATTACTTGTAGTTTTGATACCTTTCATTCAATTTATCATGCAGCTTGATTTATGTTTTGCTGTATTTGATGCCATATAGCCTCAGACATTGCAAAGTAGAGAGCCAATCCATGGAATCCTGTAGCTTTGTTGATTCGTTGCATTTTGATGCTGTTGCCTCTTTGTGTTGTACAAATTTTGCATTTGTACTTCCAACCTATCAAGATTTAAAATTTTTAAAACATCTACTATAAAATGCACGTAGATGTTTCATGATATATTTATATATTTTTGCATTTTTTTTCTTTTTATATTAGAAATTTAAGGAATTAATTTAGTTTCTTTTATACATTAGATATTTAAGAAAAGAATGATTAGGGATGATATGTAGCTATAAAATACATAGTTTTAAAAAGCAAAACACTTCACGAACACTGCTAAAACTAGTATCACATAAATTTCAAAGAAAAAATAAAAAAATAGAACTCAAGAGATATTTTGCACATTTCTATGTGTGTACTTTTACAACAGAGGACAAAACTGTAACAAAAATCTAAAGAAGAAAATAATGACTTTTATTTATTTTTGCTTGAAGCAATTGGCTTGAAAGCTAAGCTTTGAAGTAGATGCTTTATAAACCATATATTAAAATTAAAAGAAAATGTATTGCACAGTTTCTTTCTAATTGCAGTACGTTTCTCTCAAAAAGTGTTATAGTATGCAAGATAAACGTAAAAGTTAGATGAACCTCATTTAAATTTGAGTTGAAAGCCCATGATTTTTCTCACTTAATGTTAAGACATAATAAACAGGTTGACAAAAATCTTCAAAGATGATTTCTAAGGGAATAATTTATTTTGAGTTTTGTTAATAATAAAAGTGATCTTTAATTCCTCCAGTAAAACGCAGAGGGCAAGACTTGCTCCTAACACGGAGCAATATCAAATATTCCTTGAAGGCATGAATGACATATCCTTGATGTTTATTGGTCAAGTACACAGTAAATTAATAAATGATACTTTAATAAAGGCAGATTAGCAAAGAGATATAGCAGTGAAAAATCACATGAAAGCCAGGAAATGGATCTGATTTTGTGTTTCCCATTCAATTTTTTAGTATAAATGTTTCTATTTCATTTCATCTCTTGATCTCTGTGATCCAAATTATTATCTTATTAAATTATTGCCATTTTGTACCTTAATTGCTTTTTGAATTTTTCTTTGCCATTTTCTCCTAATTACACTGAAAATGAGCAGTTGGATTTTGCTTCTTGGGGATGAGGAAGTCTAAATGCACTTTTTTTTTCATGAGAAAACATCTAAGCACATAAGAGTTATCTGTTTAGTTAAAATTGTTAAAAAGTTTATCTTCCTTCATATAACTTGCAATCTTTTAGTTTGTTCAATTTTTAAAGGTTAATGCATCTATATAGTGAAATTAATATATTTAGTCTGATACAATACACATATATGGGTGTGTTGTATATACATTCATGTTTATCTGTATATAATGTATATACACATATTATACATATACATAGAAATATATAATTATCTATTCCCAGAGTTATACAGAGGAAAAGGGGGGGAGAGAGAGAGGGAGAGGGACAGAGAGAGAGAGCAAGCATTCTCTGGGCATTTCTGAGGACCCTTAGTTTCTCCAAATAATAACCTTTCATTTATATTTACCTGCAATACAGAGAGACATAATTTACATTAAATACCTCCTGATATATCCTGGTTTATAGATCTGTTGCTTCAAGGAAACATAATAGTGCTTGGGCATATAATTTGGTTTTCATAATGTAACAAATAACACAGCACCAAACTTTATAGGCTGGTCAGTACCAAAGAGTTTGTTCAAATTCCTAACAATATGGGAATTATTGAAAATCTATATGAAGAACATCAGAGATAAAAAAAAATTTCACTCCCTGGGAATTTTATTATACCAAGGAAAAATAGTGTTGTTGAATCACGTAACAAGCTATATTTATGTTATCAATCATAGGAACTCTCTGGTATTATATAATAGCAAGAAAGATTTTAATATAGAGCATAACTTCAATTTGTTTTGTAGTTAAATATTTGGTTTCAAATATCTTATTGCATTGGTTCATTGTCAATCATAGGGGAAATTTCTATCAAAAACTATGCTTTCAGTAAGGAATGACAATAAGATCCTAATGTTAAATTGACAATGTGAAGTAGGAAGAAAGGGTCTAGAGGCACAGGGGAAGTGTGAAGGGTAGGGGAAAGGAAATAAGGAAAAAGAAAAAAAAACATGAGAAAATGAAAAAATGGAAATAAAGTGTTTGTAAATAGGGAAGGGAGTAGGGGTGAAGGGAGGGCAGGGGTAAGGGAAAAAAAATGAGAACCAAGACCTGTCATGTAAAGGTACAAGATCCCAATGATTAATGTAACTGTACTGTATACCTAGAATGTAGCAATAAACTAAATAAAAAAAGAGAATTAGAAAAAATTGGAAGAATTATAGAATAAATGTTAATCATAAAAAAATGATTTTAGTTTCCCACAAATAAACTTTGAACTCTTGTGATATGATTTGTGAAAAGATCCAGTAATGTTTTCCAAATATATCTGAATATAGTACTTTATACAAAGTCATCATCGCAAGGGATGTAATTGATGGATTTTAATGTTATAACTAAGAAGTCAGATAAGGTGTAGATGAACAAGATACAGTTTTAAATATTTTTTTCAAATAATAGTCTAGCTTAATCTACTTTCTGTTATCACAATTAAGTTATTTATTTATTAGCTTAATATTAATAAAATAAACTATTTTCATTATTTTATTATTATATGTTTGCAAATCTTAATCATTATATTAATTTTGAATGATTGGTATATCTGGGTCTTTTTTTATCCTCTTCCATCTTCTATGCTCTAAAGTCTACTATTCTATTTTTTAACACCTGTCTCTTATTTTGCTCTTTAAATTATTTAGATTTTTTATTTCTTACTGGGTCCCTTAAAATGTTACCAGAAACTTCTGCAATAGGCTGCAGTCTCCTACTCAGTGTACTCTGCAGGCCTGAGGGGGGAAAATACCTAAAATACAGAACTAAAAGAGACAGAAAGCATGGTTCCAATATGATCAATGCTGACACAACTAACAAAAGCACTGGCCAGTCCAAGCCACTTATTTTTATTGGTAATCAATTGAAGTAAAGGCAAGCTATTTGCAAGGGCAGAACTATGTGAAAGGATGTGCAATCATGCATTTTCTATGGAAATTAACATAAGCAAGCCTCATTAAGGGCAAGGCAAAGCATTCTTCAATTAGGAACAGAGTAGACAAAATATATGATTGTAATTAGAATACTAAGAAAGTTTTAATTGTGAGAATAGAATTTGGGTGTGAGTTTCTCTGACCTCAGCTTATAGGCTTTGGCTGAATTTACTTCTATAAATAAGCCAATTGTGAAATTAACTCTTTATAGCTTGCTTTGGATATAATCAGCATTGCAGTTTCCTGCAGTTTCTAATGTGAGAGAAACCTTGTAATATTTAGTTTTCTGTCACTGAGCTATACTGTTAGTCCAATTTTTATTCTTTAGTCTGAGGCAGGGTCTCACTGAGCCACCAAACTGTCCAGGCTGGTATTTAATTTGCAATTCCCTTACTTCAGTTTCCCATAGTGCTTGGATTATAGGTCTGTGCCACCACACTAGGCAAGGCATTTTCTATAACATATTTTTTTCCTGAGGAGCAGTAGTTGAAAACTACCAAGAAGTGGATTTTACAGTTGTTTAAGAGAAAACTTACAACTGAAATTAATTAAAAATTATGATTTCATGCACTTCTTGATATATTAAAACACAGTTTTCTAGTTTCTAATAACTTATTTAAATTAGTGAATAACAATTCTCAATTTTTACATAATTGCTAAATTTCAGTACATGATTGCAGCATATAATGATTACTCTTATCTTTGGGAGCTGGTCCAATGAACAACATACTTTATTTCTTTTTATTTCCCCATCCACTTCCCCTCCTTCCCTTCATCTTCTGTCTTCACCCTTTGCTACCTTTCTATCTCTTGGTCTCCTTACTATTTGCAAAAGATCTGTTTCTCTATTTTCTATTATCTGTCATTTATTTTGCTCTTGGACTTATTTATATGTTGGCTATATCATATGAGAAACCACAAGATCCTTTAAAAATTGTATAATTCATGGTAAAAATGCAGTATATCACTCAGTAATATAGTCAGTCAATGTTAAAGATTTACCAACATGCAAAAAGAATTATCAGTGAATTCTCTAGTGCTGAAGCAAAACATTTGTCTTTATACCTCAATCCTTTTCCTCAAAGTTAATAAATGAAATTACAAAAATATGTGCAAAAATATGGCATTATATGTAATTTGAATATTTATAAAATATTATTTTGTGTCATATATAAGTATATGTATGTTATAAATCTGCTTTGCTGATAAGAAAAACATAAGACAATTTGTTATTTCTAAAACAAATTTTGGGAAATGTTTTTGATTTTTTATTTCTACCTTTAAGATCATATAATCAAGAATGACTGTATACAATTCATTTTCAAAGATAATGCTACATTGGGTTTGGAACATCAAGTTATTTTTTTACCTGGAGATAACAGAGCAATAAAAATATAGGGATCATCAAAAAGAACACCAAAATTGTTTGAGAATTGATTTTACAGTGTTTAGAAAAATATTTGCAAATCTATTTTCCCTTTAACAGGATAGATTTACTTTCCATCTTTCAGAGAACAATTTCAAGTTATTTTCTGAAAGTTTTTTAAAGTATGTGAAAAAACAAATTTTTGAATACTATTTCCATTATCAAGCAATTTGACTATCAAAATGCTTTGGTTTACAAATATTCTGGTTATGTTTTTATTATTTTCATCTTAATGTTGGTCATCTTGCTGTACATAATATAACCTAAATTTGAAAAACTGACGAAAAAATTTAAAGGAAAGATAATTTTAAATATGCTAAAAATTAATTTATTCAAACTAGAGCTGTTACAATGATAAAGTTTTAAGAGATTAGATTAACTGATCAGTAATATTATTTCAGAAATGATAGTTTCTAATATAATAAAAGTTTCTACCTTAGTGAAATATTGTTGAAAGTGTTTGTTTAAGAGTTCATATTTAACATGTATTAGTAAATGAGTAGACAATATATAAAGATTTATTATTTTTATACCTTCTTAAATTAATAACCATGTCCTTTATCACATTTGAAAACATTTTTTTAAAATCAGTGCTAGATTTGCTTTAGTTAAGATTGGTAAAATTATAACATCATGTGTTTTAAGACCATATCTTCTGGGTTTTTGCTTGTTTTTTCATTTCCACTTGGTTGTCAGTTTCTTAGTGTTTGCTGCACATAATGATTACATTCAACAGGAAGAGTTGATATATGTCGACAACACATCTTAATATTTCCCCTTCCTCTTGTTTCATGCCTGGCTGCATCCCCCCAATTTTCTTTTTTCCCTGTTATCTATCTTTTATTTACCTCTTTATTGATAGTTTGGCTCTCTTATATAAGATAAATGGTGTGATATTTAAAGTTGTGTCTCTGACTTATTTTACTTAACATATGGTCTCAAGGTATATTCATTTTCCTTCAAATAATTCAAGTATATCCTTCCTTGTACAGAGTAACATTCCATTGTGTACAAGTATACTTCTTTATTCAGTCACCTGGTGACATATTTATAGGCCACTTCCAATATTTTGCTACTGTAAATTTTGTTGCTGTAAACTTGGGTAAGCATATTTCACTGTAGTGTGATATCTTTACTTTGAAAAAATACTTAACACAGGAATAGCTGGATCTATTGGAATTTCTCATTTCATATTTGTGAGTATTCTCCATACTAATTTTCATAATGGTTGTACTAGTTTCCCTTCCTACCAACAATGAAGAAGAGTTGCTTTTACCCAGCACTCTTTCCAGCATTGGCTGTTGCATGGTTTCTTGAGGATAGCCATTCTTTCTGGAGTAAAGTGAAATCTCAATGTTGTTTTAATTTGTATTTTTCCAGAGGTCAGATATTTTTAAGCATTTTTCATGTATTAGTTATTTCCATTTCTTCTGATAAGTTTTGGTTCACTTCAATAGTCCAATTTTTATTAGTGTTTTATTTTGGAGGGTCTAGTTTTGTGGTTCTTTACATTTTCTAGAGAGTAGTCATTTATCCAGGGAATAACTGGTGGATTTTTTTTTTTCTATTTTGTAGGTTATCTCTTCAATCTATTGATTTCATTTACTCCGCAGAAGCCTTTTAATATGAGATGATTCCATTTGTTGATTCTTGGTTTTATCACTTGTGAAACTGGGTTTTGTTTAGAAAGACTGTGCCTATCTATGTCTTCTAGAGTTTTAACTATTTTAACTTCAAACAGATTAAGTAAAAGTATCACTAATTAGGATAGCTGCTCTTGCTTTTCTCCTGGTTTCAGTTGCAGAGAACATTGTTTTCCATCATGTGATCTTTAGCTATGTATTTCTGTTTTGATTAAATATGTTTCTTGTATACTGTGTATTTTTTTTTCGTGATCCATTCAGCCAATCTGTGTTTTTTGATTGGAGAATTGAGAGCATTCCCATTGAGCATTTTTAATGAAAATTATTAATTTTTTCCTATCATTGATTATTTTCCTCTTGTTGATTTTCTTTTTAATTTACTTTTTCTGCTTAACTGCTCATCTTAATGGCATATTCATTCCCTTAGATTTTTTGGCATTGTTGATTTCATTGTCTCTTTTTCAAAATCCTTAAGAAATTTTTGTTGTGCTGACTTGGTGTTTATGAGTTTCTTGAAATGTTCTTTGTCACACAAATATTTTATTTCTCCATATACTTTGAAAGGAAATTTTGCAAAATAGATAAATCTGGATTGGAAGCCCTCATTTTTTAGAGCTCGAAACACTTCACTCCATTATCTGCTTGCCTTTGTATTTTGTGTTGAATAATCTCCTCTTTTTCTAATGGATTTAGCATTAGAAAAGAAAATCCATTAGACTCATTGCTTTTCTAAAAAAGGTTTTAAGAGTCTGTCCTTGTGTTGGACTTCTGGTATTCTGAATATAATGCAATATAAAGAGCTTGTCGTTTGTTCATGGGCACTTTGAGTTCTTTGTGCCTAAGTTATCTGCTGTTTAGTGATTTCCCAATATTTGGGAAGTATTTTGCTATTATTTCTATAAATATGTTTTGGTGCCCTTTATTCTGTTTTCTGATTTATTTCAATTAATCTTAGATTTGTCTAATGGTAATAACAGAAAGACTGGAAGAACAACCTTAGTAACTTATCCACTGCATATGGCAATTCTATAGAAATACAAAAAATTAAAAATTCCCTTGTGGTATTGTCCTCAAGGTGAGGACATCATTGGGAGTTGTGTATTATCATTGTTCCTAACATGAAAAGCTCTATACAAGAAGATTAGTCCAATCAAAGTGACCAAAAATTTAGTTAGGTTAGCAACATTTGACATGGAACCTATATAGTTGACCATCCTGGTCATAAACAGCTTTATAAAACAGTATCCATTTAAAGGGGAACATCAAGGGATAACAGACAAATTAAACAGTTCTTACATGAAGGCACAATTAGGAGGAACAAAAGCCATAGATATAGTAAATAGTCTAGTCCAGATAGTAAGAAAAGCCAATGGAATCTATAGGCTTACCATGCACTTCAGGGGACTGAATGGCAAATCTCAAAGTGGATGGAACTTTACCTGATATAGAGGAGGGATCAGTAACATAACTAACCAAGAAGGACAATATTTTGTTACCATGGATTTAAAGGACATGTTCTTTGGGATAGCTATAGATGAGGAATCTCAGGATTTAACCACATTTTTATGGCAAGGAAAACAATATTGCTTTAATAGGTTACCTCAGGGTTATAAGAAAAGCCCAGTCATAGCACACTCTACTCAGTGAGGTGGTAAGAAAAATTACATTGGATAGTCAGATATAATACTATAAGATATCTTATTAATTAACTCAAACCAATACATTTTAAGAAAGCATCTAAATATACTGGTAGCATATCTAAAATGAGAGGATGAACCATAATCCCAGTTAAGATCTAAGGACTAAGTCAAAATGTAAAATTCCTTGGAATACCATTATCAAATGAAGGGCAAATAATGCCAAATACAGTCATAGATAAAATACAAAATATATCCATTCCTAAAAACAAAAAGAAACTCTAAGACTAATTGGCCTATTTGGCTATTGGAAATTTATACCATATTTACAGTATTCCAGTCCCTTTACAGAGTGACTAGAAAGGTACAAGACTTTTCTTGGGGTGACAACCAAGAGCCCCACAAACCCTTAAAGAATACATGGGTATCTATCAAAAATTGCCACATATTATACACAATGACATATAGAATTGAGATAATATTTACTAATGAATATAGATCAGAGTCACTTTTTATCAATAAAGATGGAAAGTTATTGTCCATAGGTTTTGGGGCAAAAAATTCCCATACTCTCAAAATAAGCACTTGATTTCTGAAAGTACCATTCTGTACAGGGCACTTAAACAGGTCACCCTGTTGTTATCAAATGACCAAAAGCTGACTTTGAGATCACACTTGCACCTATTGCCGTGATTATCTCCCTGCAAAAACTCAAAGGAATCCAAATGAATGCCAAGGTCCACCTGTGGAAATGGTACATTAATTAATGTTATGTACAGCTGCTTGGCAAGTCCTTCAGACTCAAAGAAGAGATCTGTGCTCTGGAAGTAGAGCCCTGACATTCCCTTCAATCATGAATACTGCTGGGTCTGTAGGACTCCCATTTGGACCTCACGAGCCAAATGTATAGATCACAGTTTGGTTGGCATGAATGAAACATACCACAATACACTAAAAAATAATGGTATTCCACCCAATGGATCAAAACAAAAACACAAACAAAAAAACAAACAACAACAACAAAAAAAAAACAATAAAGGAGGGTCAAACCTCTTTGGCGCTAATGGCTGAGGCAATGGAAATATGGTTAGTGTTCAAGCAGCCACTGCTTGAAAACGAAGAGGTGATCCACATTTACACAGATTCATGGACCAGATATAATGGCCTTATTATCTAGTCACAAGTCTGGAAAGGTAATAACTTTGAGATTAATGGAAAACAGATTTTTCAGAGACATTTGGCAAAAGCTTAATGAGGCTGAGTGACATATCAAAATATTTTGCATATCTGAGGAGCAGCTGGTAAATTTTTTCTCCCACATTGTAGGTTGTCTCTTAGTTCTGTTGATGGTTTCCTTGGCAGCGCAGAAGCTTTTTAAGAAGATGAGACCCTAGTTGTTGATTCTTTCCGCTAGTTCCCGTGTTACTCAGGATTTGTTCATAAAATCTTTTCCTATGTCAATGTCTTCCAGAGTTCTGCCTAACTTATCTTCCAGTAAATTTAGTGTCTCTTTTTTTAATATTTACATCTTTAATCCACTTGGATTTTAGTTTAGTGCATGGTGAAAGATAAGGGTCTAGTTTTAATCTTTGGCAGTCTGAAATCCAGTTTTTCCAACACCATTTATTAAAGAGACTATCTTGCCTCCAGTGATGATGGTCGGCTCCTTTATCAAAGATGAGGTAGCTGAGTACATCTGGAGTTGTTTTTGTATCTTCCAATCTGTTAAACTGATCCTCAGGTCTGTTTCTTTGCCAGCACCATGCTGTTTTTATCACAGTGGCTTTGTACATAAGATCCTAATGAGATAATTGACAATGTGAAATAGGAAGAAAAGGGAGAAAGGTGTAGGGAAAGTGGGAAGGGTAGGGGAAAGGTGATAAGGGAAAAGAAAAAAATATGAGAAGAAAAAAATGGAAATAGAGTGTAAATGGGGAGGGGAGGAGTTGGTGAAGAGAGGGCAGGGACAAGGGGAAAAAATGAGAACCAAGACCTGTCATGCAAAGGTACAAGATCCCAATGATGAATGTAACTGTACTGTATTCCTAAAATGTACCAATGAACTCAATGAAAAAAAATATTTTGCATACACATTACTGGACATCAGAGATATAAATCAGAACAACCCAGAATACCAGTACAGTGGCCAAATTGGCATAAATTTACATATTAAAGCAGAGAGAAGATTGGATAATAACGGAATCAGGGCCAGCAAAGCTTAGAATCAAGGCCTATTGACATATAGCACACCCACATCATGATGTTACCCATTGGTTAAAAGTAGCATAATTATTGCAGCTGTGTATTATGCCGGGACATAGAAGGACATACTCTATGGGTGGTGCATAACCAGTAATCGTAACATCACCTGGAAACAAATATCAAATGCAAATCAGTATATGTGAACCATGTAGAGAAAATATCTCTAAGTATACTAAGAGAACACCCACTTCCCATTATAAACAAGACATTCCAAACTTTACCTGACAAGTTGACTTCACAAGGTCCTCTCACTCACAAATTCCCATAAAAGTATGCATGCCCAATGATTGACACACACACTTTTCATGTAGTCTAGGATTGATCTAACCATAGCTACTAAACATTTGGATGGGAAAGCCACTAGATAGGGTATTTATAAATGGCTATCAGGATTTGGGGCACTGAGAATCATAGAATCTGACCTAGGCACTCACTTTATTAACAAAATGTTTTGAGAGGCATAGTTTTTTTTTTTTCGTGCTTCTGTTCTTTTTAATGTTTGTTTTATTGTTTGTTTTGTGATTAGGTATGCAAAAGACTTTATTGCTAGCATGGCAACGTCTTTAGTCAGTCTGCATTTCACTGATTCCTCAGGATGTGACTAACTGTAGTCCTATGCCTCTATTGCAATATCTGATAACTTCTGTTAATGTAGAAAGGGGAACGCTAAGTCATTGGCTAAGCATCCAGTTATTCAAGAATGGGCTGTTGTATTGTTAATGTCACAAAAGTGGGGTATTGGCGTACAGAGAATACCTACTAACAGCAAAAGCTATGGAGCCCTGGAAATATTAAGAAAGTCAGCAAGAGCAAATACTGTCCAAGATAACTGGATATTGACACTATAAAACACAAGAATACACGTTAGAAAATAAATCTACAATTGTAGTAAAAATCCTAATACAAAACCAATATTATTATACTATAAAAATACAGTAAATTTGATAACTGTAGATCCAGTAATGATAGAAAAGAATTTAACAGTACTAATATAGAGTTAACTAACTATCTAAAGATTTAGAGAGCATGATGGTCATACCATTGAAGATATAGGAGGTTGTGAATGGGAGAATGCAAAAAGAAAATACTGAAAAATTAAACAATGAGAAATGACAAGTAACAGACAAAGTGTCCTACTATGGAATAGAAAGATATTCATAGAATTAGATGAATGTAACAGAAAATAAGAATAGTTTTGAAATACATTTATTGTAATCAATATTTTGTGAAAGTACAAAAAAAGACACCTTAAATGGAAGTTAATTTTTAGTTAAGAAATAACGGGCATTTATTTCAGATTAGAAACTTACCAAATCATAAAAAATACAAGTAATGAGATTTGATTTGACTGTGTTTATAGTGAAAAGCCACTTGCTTATGTGAAGTCCATTATTGGAAATATAAAGCTTAACCCCTCAAGGTTCTGCTTCTTTTGTAAGACTATATTTTTTATTTGAGGACCCAATTCCTGATAGTTGTCATTCAAACAAATGTATTGAGACCAATTTTAATTCTAAAATTTAGGATAAGACAAATATAAAGATAAAAATTCTGAAATAACATTTTAGTAAAATTTGAAAGCAAATTCAGTATAGATTCCAGAATATTTTCCAATATCGATTAAGGAGATATATGAAAATCATAAAGTATGGAAAGAAGATAAAGAGATAGGACAAGTGCAAAGATCTATCGCCTCATTCTTGATTATCAAGAGAAAGGAAAATTGGAAACCAAAATTTCCTCTTAGTTGAGATGTAGTTTACTGTTATTAAAGCAACACATTTCTGTTGAGTCTCAGTTTTTCCGCAAAATAGCATCTTAATGCTTCAGCTGGGAACTTTTCACTTAGGAATAGATATTTTGTTGTAGTGTGTTGGAAGATTCACACAGTCCCTACCCTTAGAATTACTACAGGTTAACTTCTTTCATGTTAGATCCACTGAATGTGTGTTGGTGCAAGGGAATTACAAAAAGTGTGTAGATGATATAGTGATGCTGACATTGAGAGATCGACAAGGTGGTGAATACGTGGAATGGCAGCAATTGGGAATCTGAGACAGGAGGACAAATTAGAATCCTGCGTTATGACCTAGTTTCTCAAAATAAAGTGCATAGCTTAAGGCATGGGGTGTAGCTCACCGCGAGGACCCTGAATTCAGTCTCAGTATCAACATGAGGTGGGTGGGGAGAAAGGACTACAAGAGACGCATGCAACACAACAGTGAGTGATGGCAAAGGCTGAATTAGCCCAATTCGTTAACTTTAACACATACTGTCAATCAGATGCCACTCAAGACAATGAGAAGGGTTAGCATACATTTTCCTCATGGGATATTATACCAGCATAGACTATCTCTGCTGTCCATCAGCTTCCTATGATTAACAGGAAGGTAGAAGATAGACATAGTATCAAGCTCACAGATTGTAATCCACAGATTTTCATGAGTTTCCTGAATCTTTGCCATGTTTTACATGATTCTGTGATATAATACTATATCAATTAAAACATTATGAACTTCATCAGAAGTGTTATTGTACAAT
>NW_022900932.1:31783925-31851567 GCF_012274545.1 Fukomys damarensis
TTGTTTTAAGGCCAGAAGATCTGATCATCATCATTGTGTAGTGTCCTGTGTAGTATCCAATTATGAAAATACAGAACAAATATTTTCCCCTTAATACCTGTTCATATATTAGATATTGTTTTTATTTCATTTATGAAATAGAACTATGCTGCCAAACTGAATGAAGAAGATTTTTGATAAAAGCAAAACAACCTATTTCTCCTCATACTCTCTCTCCCTCATGTCTGAAGTTAAGTAAATCTCATTGGCAAAAAAATAACATGGGATTTTAGGTATTAAGTTCTCATAAAGAAAATGAAGAAATAGGTAAGTTCTATCTCTTCCAACCAATTTTATATGGATAATATGAGAATTGTAGGATTAAGTTTTATTTTACCTTTAAGTTGCATTTCCTCCCACAGTACCTGGAACTACACTGCATGTATTGATTCATGGTTCTGTTACACACAAAACCACTGGGGATAGAATTCCTTCCTTTATACAATTTAGTCATTCACAAACATGTAGCAAATATTAGGGGTAGGAAAGTAGAAAAATTGGCTTTCATCTGTCTATTTAGAAATAGCACCTCCTATCATGAAATTTATTTTCAAGTGGTTTCCTCTATATATATGTCTTTGAAACTAATCTTTGTGGTCTTGATTAAAAAAAATTTCTACAGCAATAAAACTCATTTTTTCAAAGCAGTTATTAATATATTATGAAAGTAGTATTGGTGTTCTATGAATGCTTGCGTCAACTAAAATATTTATAGCCTAACACTCTATCCATGGTAACGATATCTCTTGTGCAGCCCACATTTCAAGAAAGAGCAAGATATAGCAGCTTTCTAGGTAAGTTGTGATAGCCTAAACCAATCAAAACATTCTACTTTGTTTTTCAGTTACTGGCTTTTAAATTTCAGTGTGATCTAAACTAGTTCAATAAGATTCTGTCTCTTGTTTCTTGTATTTGGAATGCTGGTTCAGAACTGATATCCTACCATTCTGTAGGAACTAAAACACAATTATTCTTAATTCTTACTGTTAAAACTCTTTTGTGTCCATAAAGATTGCTATTCGCATGAAGAAGCCAAAACTATGGTTGACAGAAGAGAAGTGGTGGGGGAAAAATATACTCTTTGAACGGTTTTAAAATAAATAATTCATTCCTATTGGGGCCTGAGTTCTCCTTCTCCTTTTATGGATTTTGGAAGTGAAAATGCCTCTTCTTTATTAGAAAACAAGGTTTACTTTGTTCTTTCAACCAAGAGTATTCTCCATTCTTGTGGAATTTAGAGTAGTGAGTGGAACAATTTAAGAATCCATTCAATTCTATTAAAGATGTGATTTTGTAAAGGAGATGGACTGAAGGCAGGAAAAGAAAATAAGGAAGGATAACATTTTTATCCACATATGTTGAAGTTGTGAATCCTTTTCCTGGTAGCAGAGTAGTGAAAGTGAGTCCTTTTGGAACATTAATTTAATCTTAGACTATGTGTCCGAGAAGCTTGGTGAGAAATAGTCAGAATATTGGAGTGAGTTCTATATGAAAAACATGGTTCAAAAGTGGCTTTTTGAAAACAGAGAATAAATATATAATTTTCTAAGAAGGATTTAGTCAGCACGTGGCCCAAATCTCCCTGAGTTTGAAAAGCCTGCAAATGCCAAGCCTTCTAGGACGTAGTTAGGAAGCTGACATTCCCACATTAAACTGACATTAATAAAAAAAGAGATGAGGAGGTGAATGATTCGGCAAAGACAGGGATGAGATTAATGAAAAAATATGCGGGCTCTCATCAAGATTATTTTCTTAATTTTTCCTTATCTGACGGATAATGGTCTGTGTCCAGATGCAAGCAGAAGCTTTCCAGAGAAGGGGAGACATTCTATGATGGATTCTATGCTCATCTAAAATTTCAGTACTTCCTTTATTATGGATCTGTTACATAAATTTTATTATTTTTACTTTAAGTCTTCTTCTGTTTTTAATCATGAGGATTAAACTCAAGGCCTCATAGATACTTAGCAAGTGTTCTATCACTGAGCTAAATTCTCAGCCTTTCATTCTGATATTTTTAAAAATTGCATTAACATATCATATCGTGTTTACTGAATTTTAAAACTGTGGCCATGGCAAGTGCTTCACTCCCTTCGCCATATTCTTTATTTTTGAAAAATTAATTTCATTGGTACACTTTTGACATGCATAATAGGAACATTCATCATAGGTATTGGGTGCCCGTACATAATATATCTTAATTCTTTTTTCCCATTTCTCTCCCTTTCCTTCAATCCTCCTTCTACTCTTTATTTAAAAAACAAAGTTTTTGGTTTGTTTTGCTTCCTTTCCATTCTTTACAGTTATTTTTTTGTTACTTTCTTTCTCCTTCCCCTTCCTCCTCCCTTGCTTCTTTCTCCACTTGGACGTTTTCTCCCCTACCTCCCAATATCTATCTTCCATTTGGGTCATTATTTACCCTTTGGGTTTCTCACACAGAGAAGCAATTCAATATTTAAATCTGTGTATCTTTGGGAAACAAAGGCAAGGCAGGGTCATCATAATCCCCAACTTGAAATTAAACTACAAAATTACAGTGATAAAAACACCATGATACTGCCCCATCCAGATAAAAGCACCTTCACCATATTCTAATACTGTATTTACTTCTTCACTTGAGTTGATTATTTTTTATTTGCTTGGAGGCAAAGATTAAGATTTTTAGAAAGAAAAGTGGAAGGAGAAGTGGGACTCTTCATTTTATTGAGCTATAAAATTTGACAAATGCATCATCGGCTAATTTTTAGATAGGCTTTACTGTTATTTGACGTGCAAATTTCCAAACATACCTGTAAACCACTCTGCTACAGTTACTTGAATCATTACTTGTCTGGCTTAGTCACCTCTGTGAAGGAGAGGTGCTGCTTAGGTTACCAGACATTGACAGAAACAACTTTTATGATGATGTAGCCTTCTCACTAAGTGAAAAATGATAGTTCTTTGAAGGTACAGAAGGAAGCTACTGTTCAATTTTTAAGATTTTATTCACTATACATCATACCACATTCTTAATGATGTTGAGATAAAGATGTATTCAATGTATTACTGTCATGAGATAGTGGCAAAAAAATCTCTTAAATTCAGGGGATTAAATATGAAGAAAGGTCAGAACTGTTCTGATCTACAGACAATATGAAGGGAAACAAAAAAGGGAAAATTACAAAATAATTTTATTTCAACAAACTTTGAGGAAATTTTTTAAAAGATATTTTCTACATGGATTAAAAAATACAATGTTTACAGTTGATAAGGTAATGTTTATCCAATTGTTAAATTAGAATTAAGACTCAAAATGTTATTCATGGTTCACTCAATAAAAGCTATTGAGTAGCAAGGACTAGCAGTCTTAACGTTGCTATAGGGTACTAAAAGATAAATCCATAAAAAATAATCCAGTTACAGTATAAGACAGATATAAACAATTTATGGCAGGTGAAATAAATTCTCTAAATAAGTATAATTTACATGGTGTGGCATTTAGAAGAAGACCATATCACAGTCAACATTGGTAAAATTGCACAAGGAGCCATTGCAGAGCAGTGGATAGATTTAAACTGATCATTGATGGTTTGTTAAATGTGTCTAGACAGACATAATATTGAGAAGTGGTTCTACCAACTCACATGTGTATTTGAATTAGAAATCTTTCTTCCCAAAAATATCAATTGTATCAGATTCTTCAACAGTAGATTTCAGGTATTAATCCATTTTGAAAATCTTTTTATGAGTTTTATTTTTTTCTTCCTGAAAAAGTAACTCAATATTTTTATTTTATTTATGTATTTATTTATTTATTTATTTATTTTATTTTTTTGTGGTACCAGGGATCGAACTCAGAACCTTGCACTTTGGAGGCAGGCAGAGGCACCGCTGAGCTACATCCCGGCTCAATATTTCTGAATCAATGAAACAATGTGGTTTGATTTTACTTTTACAAATGTTCATGTACTGAAATATGTAGGGTAATGGAAGTTGATAATGCTACAGTTAATGATTTTGTTAAGTTTTGTTCTATTTATGTTGAGAAGAAAATTATTCAGAAAAAAAGCTAATGCCAACTTATTGTGATTTGTGTTGAAATTATATATTTTGTATTTTGACCTACTCTAATTGTTGACAAAACTGTATATGTCACAGAAATGAGGTCATACATTCATACAGATTCTCTACCTCTGATTACTCTATAAAAAAGTCTCAAAGCTCACCTGAACTATGTAAAAATGAGACTTAGCCTAATTTGAAAAGTAGACTGTCTTCTGGAGCAGTACAATTACATTTCTTTAGGTGACAGTGTATAACAGTGATAGCAAACATTTTAGAGTCTGAGTAACTAAACTACAACCCAAAGCCCACTTATTTATGGCAAGATGCCAATAGTACAAACAATACTGAGGGTTAGAGAAAGCAAGCTGCTGTCTAATTAGAGTCCGTCACATTCACTAGGTCAGTTTCATTTTGCAAGGGTTGGGATGAGTGGTGTTAAAACAGGGTCTCACTGTGGAGTCCAGGCTGGCCTAGAACTCCTGGCAATCCTCCTACCTCAATCTCCCAAGCACTGGGATTACAAGGCTGACATCACTCGGGCTAAGTTGGTCAATTTCATCATAAGTTGTTCTGTTTCCAACAGGCCCTGACCCTGTGCTGCAGCCCCTCAACTTGACCCCTCTGGGTGGTGGTCCCTTTCTGTGCTCCCTGCAGTCTAACTGGCTCCACTTGATGCTGTCTTGCATGGCCACCTGCAGCACCAAGGAGGACAGACCTCGTATCCCCTCTGTGCTCCACTCCAAGCCCTTAACCACTCATACATTGACATCTTAGAAAGAAAAGAAAATAATACATGTGCCATAATTTCTTCAGCACTTGTGAAGACTGTTGTGTCAATTGGTCTTTCCTTGCTGTAACAAAATACCTGAGATACACTTTTAAAAAATGTATTTTGACCCAAATTTTTGGAATTTGCATCCATAGCCATTTGACCTCACTGCTTTGGGGCCAGTTCAAGGCAGTACATCAAGACAGGAAAATGTGGCACAGCAAGGAGGTGGAAGAGAGTCAGGAGGCACAAAGTGACAGGAAGATATTAGAGTTCCACAATCCTTTACAAGGGCACAAGCTCATGACCTAAAGTTGCCACCTGGGCTCTATCTGTTCAAGTTTCCAGTACCTCCCAATAGTAGCAACCTGCAAACCAAGTCTTTAACAAATGGCCTCTGAGAAGCATTCAAGAACCAAATTGTAGCAGTAGTCTAGGAAAATGTGAAACTTTACATGTAGTCATATTAAACAGACTAATTATTACAGTTGACATGATATCAGGAGAACAGAGCATACATGAACTTATTTATATATTCAGTGATGAATACCATAAATGATCTGAAACCTGAGTTCAAATTTAAATTTCAGATTTGGTAACCACTCCATTTTTTGCATTTTTCTACTTTCTTCATTAATATGCAAGTTTACACTTGAAGCAGTAGCAACAACAAAACAAACAAACAAACAAACATAAAACAACAACCTCACATAGCAGTATGGCAGATGGTAGGGACCTGAGGTCATTTACTAGCTTATTTTATCCGTGGAAAGTAAACAGTTATTTCTGCTGGCAGATTGTCTGACCCAGTAGAAAATGAAGACTGTATGCCTGATACTTAAATAAGTTTTCCAAGTATCAATCACTGAAGTTGGTTGAAAACATGCTCATAAGTATTCAGCAGTTCCACTTTAAGATGAAAGCTGGCAAGAAACCTCCTTCAGTGTAGAAGTAATAGGAGGAAAGTTATCAGACACCAATGGTTTCTACCCTTTACATATACTCAACTCTCATTGACTTCAATCAACTTCAACCTCTCAGCAGGAAGAATTTTGCTGCAGGATAGAAATGTGAATTTCATTAATAGTATTATAAAATGATCAAGGCTTGTAAAAAGAGTTTAATATTTTCAACACAGGAGGAATTACTGATCACAGGGGAGTCTTAAAAGATGCTATTGGAAATCCTGATGAGGATGTAGAAGAAAAAAGACCCTTCTACATGGTTGGTAGGAATGTATAGCAGTAAAGGCACTATTGAAATCAGTACAGAGGTTCCTCAAAAAAACGCAAATACAGCCAAATTGATATTCCTAAAAGAATTGATCAGCATAGTATTCATATTTGTGTTTATTGCAGCACAATTTGCAATAGCTAAATTATGATAGTAGCCTATGTGGCCATCAGCAGATGAATAGATAACATGTGGTATATATAAATAGTGGAGCATTATTCTGCCAAAAATTAAATCATGTCACTTGCATGCAAGAAAATAGATGGAACTGGAGGTTATCATGTAGAGTGAAATAAATAAAACTGAAAAAGTCACACATTGAATATTGTCTCTCCTGTGTGGACTCTACAATATATAGACAAAGGAGGACAGGAAAAATGATGACAGACTATTAGAGAAGAGTTCCCAGAGAGAGTGGAAGAAAAAATAAGGGAGGTATGCCTGGGGGGTGAAGATAAGTAAAGTATGTTACCTATGTATATGGATATACTAAAATAAAACTCATTATTCTATAAAACTTATTCTGTTAGCATGCACTAATTTTTCAAAGTTACTATTGGCTTATAGAGTGTAAAGTTTTGTGAAGATGCAAAGTTCTATAGTAAATAAAGATAGATGATAGACAGATGAAGAATATCTTTGGAATGTTATCTAAACAGTTCCCAATATAGATTCCTATACCATAAAGCAAAAACACAATGTGGGATTTTCTTAAACGTATTTCTTTTGAGAGAATTTAGTAGGATATTGAAAAAAATGGGGGGGGCGGGACAATGCCTTGGGACATTTTTAGTTGTTCCTATATTCCAATCACAGATCTAACATGGGTGAATATACAATTTAAAAACAAAAATTGAACTTTAAACTTTAAACAAGTTAAAGTTAATCTGTTACACCTGGCATCTTTAACAGATCAAGATTATCTGATTCAGAAAGAAGAGCCACTTTTAGTTAAATTTTATCTTCTATATATAAACATGTGAATAAGATATTTTTTTCTATTTCCTTATTTTTTTCAACGTGGTCTTCAAACACATCCTGTGGCTAATTTCTGATTGTTCAGGGCCTCTCAGCAAGTGTCTGAAAGCCCTGTGAGCCTCATCTAGTGCAGATATGAAATAATGAGGTTCCATCTTCAAGTGAAAAGGTTTATCAGGGTACCTCTATCACTATAAAAGCCTGACCCAGTCTTCATTTTAGAGCCTAGGATGTTTTGATTTGTTTTGTTTTGAAACTGAAATATGAATCTCAACCTATGGCTTTCGAACTAATTCTTTATGACACTCATTCCCATGATAGACTACTATGCTTTTCATTGAGATCAGTCAGTATCTCTTTTCATAAAATTAACCTCCTACAACAGTGATAACAAGAACCTTTTAGAAAGTGAGTGCCACAGTTTCTAATAGCTTAAATTTGGAAATAGTCCAAATGCCCATCAGTTGGAGACTGGATAAAGATGATGTGTTTTTTCTATAAAATGGAATACTACTCTGCCATAAGGAAGAAAAGGGCTAATAGTGTAGGGACAGAGGGAAGGGTGGGGGAAAGGGAATAAGGGAAAAGAAAAAAAATGAGAAAATGAAAAAATGGAAATAAAGTGTTTGTATGGGGAGGGGATGAGGGGGTGAAGGGAGGGCAGGGACAAGGGGAAAAAATGAGAACCAAGACCTGTCATGTAGAGCTACAAGATCCCAATGATGAATGTAACTGTACTGTATCCCTAAAATGTACCAATAAACTCAATAAAAGGAAAAAAAAAACCCTCACAAATTAAATATTTTGTCTCAAAATAAAAACACTTCATAGGTTCACCATTACTGCCCTAGAGATAATTATAATTAAAACAAAGAAAACCGAACTTGGATAACCCCAGGAGGAAGACCACATGTACTTTCATGCAGTATTTCACTTCTTTTCTTTTTTAAACTCATCCAACTTCTTTTCCACCTTTTAGTTTCCTAACATACCATTATTATTTTTCTGATTCTGCACATGTGTCTTACTTAATGCAGATTTTACTCATACCTTACTTCTTTTCTCAATCATGCCAAATTAAAATATCTGTCTCCCTCTCTCTCTATCACAAACATGTATGCACCAAGTATAAGACTTTCCTGTTATAACATATCAAGATGCAATTTTATTTTTATAGTATGAATCAGAATATTGTCAAGTAATTTTGATAATTGGTCAATTAAATTTTTCAAATAATAATAAAATTGATAAGAATTAGAGAAAACTCTCTTGTTTACAATTGTATTGCTAAGACTCATATAGCATATGGGACATAAATGGTGCTAGATACTGCTGCTAATGAATAAATGACCTGGTAATTTGGCCGTGAAAACCCTTCCGTGTCTTGGACTATGTCTCATCAGATATCTATCCTTATGTGAAGTAAATCTGCATTTATCTTCTCTTTGCATGTTCATTCTTTAAGACCAGTTCTGCACTTTGTTGCCTTCCTGGTCTCTTTTCCCTGTTTGGTCCAAACTATTGCTGAACATTTTGGCCTTTGCTGCACCCTTATATGACTTTTGAAAGGCCATGCCTCAGGCTGTTCATGTAAGAGACAGGAACTTCTGTTTTAATTTCCTCCATAGGCTGCTGCACTAGTGAAATACTTAAACATGGGACTTGGTTTGGCTAGCAATAATTTCCTAGTAGTAGCTGGCTTAGTACAAAGCTGTAGATGGTTTTCTCTTATTACCTTGAGCTATAACTCAGCTTTTAAAGGCGACATTGTCTGAAGCAGAACCAATTTGTTTGATCAAACAATAGAAGTGACAAATAGGGTGAGGAAAAAGACAGTGGAATAATAAGTGCCAACAACACAGCTTCTCCAAGTCAAAGCCCCCAGAATCTGGAAATTAACTCAGAGAGCAAAAGGACTCAGTGAATTGCAAAAGGAACCATAGGAAACAGAAAGAGGAGATGGAGAAAATAGGATCCGCAAATGAGAACCAAGACCTGTCATGTACAAGATCCCAGTAATGAATATAACTGTATTGTATACCTAACATGTACCAATAAAATCAATAAAAAGAAAAAAAAAAAGAAAATAGCTCACAGATGCAAAGGGAGACCCTCATCTTGGGTGTGGGCAGTAAAAGCAATTTTTCCCTATGCTGTAAAACAGAAACCAGACTTGGCTGGAAAGAATTTTTGTAATTGTCTCACCGAAACAGCAGTGAGAACAGGAGCGACTGCTCCCTGAGTGGCCCCTTGCACAGTCAACAACTGGTGAGCGAGGGGAAATGGAGTCACCACATAGTCACTGGGAACAGAGCAGGTGAAGGTCACCATCTTGTTTCAAAAGCTCAGATCTTGCTGTCCACATAGCCCCAGGGCTGCCTCACTGCCAACGCCCTGGAGTCGAAGAGGAAAGAGCTCCTGCACAGAGCATATGTCAATGTGAAGAGTGTAGAAAGCAATGTCACTTGCTTTCCCCAATGTAGAATACAATGTCAGTGTGTTCCCAAGAGTAGAGAGTGAAGAGAAGAGTGATATCTAACCCAGCAGATTCAATGCGTGAAACCTGACGTGTAACCCCGAGTGAAGTGTGATATCTAATCAAACAGATTCTATGAGTGACAACACCCTGTGACGTATGTACCCCCTAATATGTGTTAAGTGATAAACCCAACCAGTGCCACACACCCCAAGCTAGAATAGTATATAAGAGAGAGTGCAGAAAACCAACTGGTCCCACTCAGACGCCCGATCCAGCTCAACGGTAACCTGCCAGAGGAGATCTCTGAGGAGACCTCAGTCGAGACATCGGATGGCTGCCCGGAGTGTGCCCCCGGATTGAGGAGGAGGCAACCGGATCGACAACCACAATCACCAGGAAAGGAGAAACAAAGTCGAGCTCCTCGGACTTGTGCAGGTATACGGAGTGGCAACTGGCGGGTATGAATAACATGTTTGATGAGTGACATATATAAAATATATAAAAATGTAGTTGGCAACTACTACTGTCTCGACCTCCAGTTAGTGCACAATCCTGCTTGAGACAGCTCGTTCACAGTAGACTGAAGGCAGCTGGACAGCAGACTGAGAGCAACATCTCTGCGAAGTGGAGACCCGCAGTACAAAGAATAGCACTGGCCACTGAGGACTAGAGGCGCATCCCTTCTCTGCGTCCAAGGGTGTGGGACGGGCAAGTACACCGGACTGTGAAAGGAAAGGGACGCTTCCAGCTCTCCCTGGACAGGCAGCAAGCAAGCAACCTTAGCCAGCTGGGGCAAGACGCTCCCTGCCACCCCAGCCCCCATACAACAGGGAAACTAGAAAGAATAAGGTGGAGGAGACAGGGCGGACAGCGTGCACCGACCTGGAAGCAGCGTCGAAATGTGAAAATGGCCTCAGTGTGCAGACGTGTGAACCACTAAAGGAATTTCATTATTTCCCAATTTCTTTGATTACTGTTTTGCTTTCTGATATCTAACAGGTTTTATTTTTTTCCTTTTGTGTGTGTGTGTGTTTACCTTAATTTTTGTTCTATTCTGATGTCCTTTTTCCCCAACTATCTTTCTTGATTCTATGAGATTTTTATGTGAGTGAACAGTGTCATCTATCTTTCTGATTTGCCACAATATTCTTTTGCTTTCTGCTCCATTATTTCTCTCCTGCCTCTTGCTCCAGTCTCCCAAAGAGTGAGCGTTCATTCTGTGCCCTTCAAGCTTGCTGCTACTGTAATTCTTTTCACTTATCTCTCTGAATTGTCCCCTGTCACTCTTAAATACCCCCTACAGGGTATAACCACACTACTAAGGGGAAATATATTGCATACTAGTGGCTGGTTTATGTTGGATTTTGTTATTAAAAAGTAGAGTTTGCTTGTGTGGTTAAAGATACCAAACTAACAGATAACACAGTTAGTTGCTAGTCTGTGCTAGATGCTATTTTTAATATTAAGTTTATGACTTGTAACCAGTAGTTCTCCTTATATAACAACACTGTGATTATTTGAGTAACAACCAAATAAACATTTGAGTCCAGTACCAAAGGACAGGGTGGCTGAGCTAAATAATAGCAATTTTGCACCCTTAACAAATTGACAAAGTAGAATCTTGGGGTAGACTTGGAAACCAAGAATTACCTATACCAAGAAGTCATCTCTGAAGAATGCACACTTCCTAAAGAATCCTTAATACAGGTGTTAATGCTATATACTATAAGAAACCTGCAAACAACAACTCAAAAAATGAAACAAAAATCTGGAAAACACCAAAATGCAGAAGCAAAATGCAACTAGAGACAGCCAGCCCACTAAGGAAAAAAATCATGAAACAATATGATAGAGGAAAATGGAAGCCATGCAATTCTTTCTGAATTGATAACTGTAGAGGTGAAAAGCAAATAGATGAGGCTATAGAGAAAATAATCCTCCAGGTTAAAAAATTGGCAATTAAAATGAAGGACATACTCAATGAAGATGGAGTAGGCACAGATAAAAAATAGACAAGCTTAGGAAAATGATGGAAACAATGAATGCTCAACACTGGAAGGAAATAGAATTCTTGCAACAGATTCAAATAGCTATCCAAAAAATTAAAAACTCCATAGAGGACCAGGGATTTAGCTTGGTGGTTCTGCCACCTGCCTTGTAAGAACAAGGACCAGAAATCAATCCCCAGCACAAACAAACAAACAAAAAACCAACTCCATAGAAAGTATGTATAATTGTTGGAACCAAAATATAAGAATAGAATTTTAGATCTAGAAGACAGAAGAGTAGTTACTGACCATGAAAAGAAAATTTTCTTAAAAATAGCAAGATATCATGAAAAAATCTATCCAACAATTGCAAGATGATGCAAAGAGAAATAATATATAATTGATGGGAGTCAATAAGAATGTTGGCAATAGTGCTAATGTTATGCAAAAGCTGTTCTAAGAAGTAGGGGCAGAAAATGTCCCAAACTTGAAAAAAATTCATAGACTGAAAGTCAAAGGATGGAAAACAATGTTTCATGCAACAGGAACCCAGAAAAAAGCAAGGATCCCTGTTATATTTGCATACAATGTGAACTTCAAGCCAAGACTGATCAAAAAAGACAAAGAAGGTCACTACATATTTATAAAAGGAATACTTCAAGAAGAGAAGATAACAATTATAAATATATTTGCACCAAATACAGTTGCACACTGATATATAAAATATATATTAATGGACATGAAAAATCTAAAAATCACTAATAATTGTAATGGAGTTCCTTAATATTATATATTTGCACCAAATACAGTTGCACACTGATATATAAAATATATATTAATGGACATGAAAAAATCTAAAAATCACTAATAATTGTAATGGAGTTCCTTAATACCCCACTGTCAAAAATAGACCAATCAGTTGGACAATAAGTTGACAAATCAGAACTGAGCCAAACCTCTGAACAAATGGACTTACTAGATGTCTGCAAAGTGTTCCACCCCCTGAAATGAGAATACACATTCTTCTCAGCTGCAAATGGCAGCTGATGGATGTTGTCCAAAATAGATCACAAATTAGCCCATAGGACATGCTTAAGTAAATGCAAAGGAATTGAAATAATCCCATGCATATTATGTGACCATAGTGCAAAGAAATGAAATCAGTGGCAAAATAAAGGACCAAGAAAACAAAAAACAGCAACCATAAACACATAGAAATTACACACTCCTGAACAACAAACAGGTCACAGATGAAATTAAAGAGGAAAATGGACTGCTTTTACAATTAAATGATAATGCTAGTACAACCAGTTTCAGTTTATGCAATACAACAAAAGCAGTCCTATGAAGAAAATTTATAGCAGTGAATTCTCACATCAGGAAAACTAAATGAGAAAAAAACAACCTAATGTTCCAACTCAAGCTTCTAGAAAAAGAATGAGGCAAACCTAAAGTTCATACAAAGGTGGAGATCATAATGATCAGAAGAGAAATTAATGCAGTTAAGACTAAGAAAACAATACAAAGAATAAGTGAATTGAAGAGTTGGTTCTGTGAAAGATTAAATAAAATTGACAAGCCCTTAGCCACCCTTATCCCCCACAAAAGGAAAGAAATGACTCAAATTAATGCTATAAGGAATGAAAAGGGTGAATTATAATAAATCCTGTGGAAATCCAGAAGATCATCAATACCTAGAAAATGTATACTCTAATAATCAGAAAATATAGAAAACAGGACAGTTTTCTAGTTATACATGATGAATTACCACAGCCCCAACAAGAAGATACTAAAATTCTAAATAACCCAATATCAGCCACTGAAATTGAAAATTCAATTAAAAACTCAACAACAAAGATGTCTAGATCCTGATAGTTTCAATGCTGAATTCTATAAAAAATTTAGAGAAGATGGACTGGGAATTCCCCCTCAAACTCTTTAATGAAATAAAAAGAAGAAATTATACTCCCAGAGTTATTCCTGGAAGCAAGTATTACCCTGGTAAGAAAAGCAGAGAAGCACCCAGTCAAAAAAGAGAACTAGAGACCAATTTCCCTAATGAACATCAATGCAAAAATTCTCAATGCATACTGGTGCAACCACTATGGAAATCAATATGGAGATACCTCAAAGAGCTGGGACTAGAGTTTCCATTTGACCCAGTCATCCCTCAGCTGGGTATCTTTCCAAAAGAATTAAAAGTGTCATATAACAGTGACTTTTGCACACCTATGTTTACAGCAGCACAGTTTGGAATAGCTAAAACATGGAAACAGCCCATTTGCCCATCAGTTGGAAACTGGATAAAGAAGATGTGGTTTTTCTATAAAATAGAATACTATTCAGCCATAAAGAATGAGAAATTAGAGTCATTCATAGGAAAATGAAAACATTTTGAGGATATACTCCTAAGTGAAATAAATAAGTCACACATGTGTAAATACCAAATAGTTTCTCTAGTGTGAAAAACTATAATGGTACACAAGATCCTAATGAGATAATTAACAATGTGAAATAGGAAGAAAAAGGCTAAAGGTATAGGGAAAGCTGAAAAGGTAGGGGAAAAGGAATAAGGGAAAAGAAAAAAATGAGAAAATGAAAAAATGGAAATAAAGTGTTTGTAAATGGAGAGGGGAGGAGGGGGTGAAGGGAGGGCAGGGACAAAGGGAAAAAAATGAGAATCAAGACCTGTCATGTAAAGGTACAAGATTCCAGTAATGAATGGACCCATACTGCATACCTAGAATGTACCAATAAACTCAATAAAAAGAAAAAAAATTCTCAATAAGATATTGCCAAGTAGAATGCAATAAATCACCAAGATTACATGACATGATCATGTTGGATTCATCCTAGGAATGCAAGGATGGTTCAACATATTCAAGTCAATAAATGCAATACATCACATCAACAAAGCAAAAAACAGAAATCCCAGATCATCTCAATTGAGCAGAGAAAGTTTCTGACAAATTCCGACACCCATTCATGATAAAAACCCTACTGAAAATTAGAATGGATGGTCTTTCTCTCAATCTGATAAAAGCCATCTATGAACAACAGACAAACATTTTCATACTAAATGGACAAAAACTGAAAGCTTTCACTCTACAAACAGAAACAAAACAAGGATGTGAACTGTCACCACTCTTATTCAATATAGTTCTGGAAACATTATCCAGAGAAATTATGCAAGAGAAGGAAATAAAAGAATTAAGGAAGAAAAGGAAGCAGTTAAACTATCATTACTTGCAGATGACATGATACTCTACATAGAAGAACCCAAAACCTCCACTAAAAGACTTGTAGATTTAATAACCAAATTCAGTAGCATAGCAGGATATAAAGTCAGTATTTAAGAATCAATAACCTCCTTCTACATGAACAACAAACTCACTGAGAGAGAAGTTAGGGACACAACACCTTTCCCAAGAACACTGAAAACAATGAACTATCTAGGAATCATTTTATTGAAGGAAATAAAAGATCTCTACATTGAAAACTACAGTACTCTTAAAAAGGAGATTGACAAAGACACTAGAAAATAAAAGGATATCCCTTGCTCTTGGGAAGGAAGAGCCAATATAGTAAAACTGTCCATACTTCCAAAATTATTATACATATTTAATGAAATCCTGATCAAAATCCCAGCAGTATATCTAACAGAATTAGAGAAAACATTCCTAAAATTCATTTGGAAAGAGAAGAGACCTAGAATAACAAAGGAAATTCTGGGCAAAAGAGGCAAGGCAGGGACATCACAATCCCAGGCTTGAAATTATACTACAGAGATACCATGATAAAAGTAGCATGGTACTGGGGGGAAAACCTGAAGATCATGAAACAGACTAAATACACAGAAAACAATTCAAACACACTTAGCCATCTTGTCTTCTATAAAAGGACCAAAAGATCAATTGGAAGAAGCACAGCCTCTTCAATAAGTGGTTTTGTAAAACCATCTCTCTACATGTCAAAGACTAAAACTAGACCCATGTCTCTCACCATGCACTCAACTAAAATAAAAAAAATCAAATATCTAAATATTAAAAAAGAAACACTAAATCTGTAGGAAGAGAGAATAAGGAGATCTCTTGAGGACATAGGGGTAGGCAAAGACTTCATGAATAAAACCCAGGCTCAATGGGAAATAATATAAAAAATTAATACCTGGGATCTCACTCTATTAAAAGCTTTTGCACTGCAAAAGAAATCACCAGAAGATATAACCCATAGAGTGGGAAAAAATTCTAGTCAGTAGTTCCTCAGACAAAGGACATATCTAGAACATGCAAAGAATTGAAAAAAATCAGACCCCTCAAATTTAAAGACCCAACCCAAAAATGGGCATGTGAGATGAACATACTCTTCCCAGATTCAGAAGTACAAATGGTAAATAAATATATGAAAAAAAAAAGAAGCACTTTTCCACTTTTGGTGGGAGTTGTAAACTTGTGCAACCACTGTGTAAATCCGTTGTGGAGATTCCTCAATAAACTAGCATTAGAGGTCTCAGTTAACTCAATTATTCCTCTTCTGGGTATATTCCCAAAGGATTGATTAAAAGCATCATACCACAGTGATATAGGCACACCCCTATTTGTAGCAACACAGTTTGTAGTAGCTAAATCTTGCAAACAACCTAAATGCCCATCAACCCATGAATGGATAAAGAAAATGTGTTTTCTTATATGATGGAGTACTACTTAGCCATAAAGAAGGATAAAGTTGAGACAGTTATAGCTAAAGTGATTCACTTTGAAATTATGCTCTTAAGTAAAATAAACCAGACACATTGTCTTTCTGTAGCAAGAAAATGAAAATATAAATATGGACCAAATTGTACAATAGGCAATGTAAAATATGAAAATCATTCAATAGGAAGGGGAAACTAGAGGAAAGGATGGGGGAAAAGAAGGAAGGAAAAAGAAAAAAATGAAAAAAGGAAAAAATGGAAATAGGGCTTTTCTAGATAAGGAAAGGAAAGATGGTTTCAAGGAAGGGAAGGGGAATTGGAGAAAAAGGAATCAAGATACACCACATAAAGGTACAAATTTGTATGATAAATGTGGTCATTATGTAAATCTAAATTGTGCCAATAAAATTAGAAATGATAAAAATGTAACATCAATAAGTCAAGAAGGCCAGGGATTTAGCTTAGTGTTTCCACCACCTGCCTCGCAAGTGCAAGGTCCTTAGTTCGATCTCAGGAACAAAAACAAGACAAAACAAAATAAATGAGAAGATGAGAATGAAGTGATCATTCCATTTGACAGTATGAGTTATTGCTCTTTTAAGAAGAGATATTTCTGAGAAATGGAAGCCAAACTTGAAACTGTATTACACAGCTTCTATGAACTTACATGCTGATAGCACTCAAATCTCTCTAGTTTGCGCCATTCTCTTAAGCTTGAGAACCGTATATCCAGCTATTAAGTTGAAATCTGTATTAGGATGGCACAGCAATATTTCAAGTTTAATCTTATTGAATTGAAATCATAAATGATTTTACAACTACATTACCCAATGTATTGGCTTTCCCATGTATTAACTGAAACACGATATATGATACAACTCTAAGAGAAGAAGTTTAAATTGGCTCCGAGTTTGGGGGATTCACTCCAGTCTTCACTGCTCCTAAGGCAGAAATCAAGCGGTAAGAAGCCATGATAGAGGAAATCTGCACACAGTATGGCAAAAGAAAGCAGAGAGTATAGAGGAGCCAGAACAGGCAGCTAGAACTTTCAAAGGCACACACACAGCTACTCACCTTTTCAAACAAGCCCCATTTTCTAACAATTTATTTAGCTATGAATTCATCAACATTTTAATCCATTGATGAGTACAGCACCCCCACGATCCATTTCCAGACTGAAAGCCCCATCTCTGAACACCAGGCATTTCAGAGACATTTTATATCTAAACCTCCACATCTCAATAATCGGTATAAGATTTCCTGGGCACATGCACAAACATGTGTAAATAGATACATCTCTCCATTATCCTGTGTTTTCTGTGAGTCGATGCCACTACTATTCACATAAGTTATAACCTTGAGAGACAATTTAGAATTTCCCCACTACTTCTTCTTCAAATCTAATGTGCGCAAACACTTCTTGATTTTAGTAATGTCAACATTTGGAAGTAAACTGTATTAAAAATTTGGTTAACAATTCATTAGTTGTTTTTTGTTATAAAACTTACTGAAACTTTTCAGTGTTTCCTAATTCCCTAAATACAAATGAAAATTAGACTTCAATGAATTTACATATATTCCATTCCCAATCAATAATTGTTTAAAATGAATCTATTAGTTTCATGAATGCTAATTGATAGTGATATTAAATATAATTGCTATTATTTAATATTTGTGTTTGCCTATAATTTTCTCTTTTCTTTCTATTATCAATATTTGTAAACTTACTGCCTTGACTCAAGTCTTCATCAGAAAATAATCTTCTGTTATTTCTGCCATCTTATGAATCTCAGCTACATTCTCCATCCTGCTACTACAATGATCTTTCTGAGCCCCAAATCCTAGTATATGTTTCTATTCTGCTCACAATTCCTATTAACTGCATATTGGATGAATTCCATGCAAATTGGTCAGAAATCAAACTCGCTTGCTCTTCTCTTTCTCATAGCCTTCACTCTAGCCATTCAGAAATACTTAAAAGTCTCTAATTGTGTGATGAGTTTCATTTTTCCATGTTTTATCTGTTAATTTTCATGGAAAGTTTTTGCATGTTTCCTTCACTAGATGATCTCCATTGTATTCTGCTCTATTGGCTTTGTTCTCACAGCTTCTTGCACTTCCTTCTTAGGGTCATATATAAAATCTGAGCAGAAGCCTCCATGAAACTATAATTCTTGTATTCTGCATGTCTGAAAATCTAGCATCATCTGTATAATAAGAAGTTTAAAGCAGGACACAGGGCCCCTTGGACCACATCTCTAGTGCCCTTTGGCCTTTGAGTGCCTACATGTCTGAGCACAGTGAAATAAACTTCATGGAACCAAATTCTTCAGGTGTCCTTCTTGATCAGAGAGCTCAGGAACTCTGTTCTCAAATGACATCCTTATACATCTACACCCTTCCACCTGTGAAGGGTTGGGTCTGGTCAGGTCCTGAGATGTCTTCAAACAATCTCTTTCTACTTTAATGATGCAAAGTACTTGGCTCCTCCTTACTGCTAATCTTTTCAGCAATAATGATCTTAGTGGGTCTAATTTTATAGAAGCTTCCTTTTTTATGAAACAGAAAACATTTCAAATCATTTAGCTCTGTTCTTTCACTTGCTTCTGGCTGAATATCTGGACAAAAGCAGCCTGTAGTATCATGCAACAGCCTAAATATTGAGTTGCCTTGAAATTTCCTTCTTCAGATTATTTAGTAAACCTTCCCTAAGTGCAACCTCCTGCAAAGTTTCAGGGCAAGGGCAAAATGTGAAGACAAAACAAAACAAACAAAGAAAAAAAAAGTGCAACACATGTGGCTTCCAGTCCAGTTTCTAATATAGCTTTAATTCTCATCTGAAACCTCTGAGTTTCTATCAACAGTCTGATCTGTGCTCTGATGTGAATCACCCAGAAACCTCTGCTTACAAAATTCTAAGCTTTCTCTAGTTGATATCTCCAAAAGTTTTCAACTCTGTCCTGACAGCCTGTTCCAAAGATTTCAGAATCACATTGTAAGATGTAGTCTCAGTAATGATCTTGCTATCAGTGTCAATTTTCTCAATTAGATACTTTCCCGTTGATGAGAAAAAATACTGAACACCCAAAACCTAAAGGAGGAGAGGTACTTTTTTGGCTTATGTTTTAGAGGATTTTCGTCCGTGGTCGGCTGACTCCGAGGTCAGAACGTTATGGCAGAGGGGCATGGGAGAGAAATTGTGTTCAATCTATGGGAACCAGGAATTAGAAAAGGAAAGGAGGAGCCAGGGAGGAAAACATAACCTTCCAAGTCTCCTCCAGTGACCTGCATCTTCTAATAAGACCCTGCCTCCTGATAGAACCTTCAGTTCCCCCATGATTCAGTCACACTTCAACAACTCCATTTCCGAACATGAAACTGTTGGGGGGACATTTTAGATCTAAACCAGAACATCCTCTCATCATGAAATTTTCCATCTTCTTTTTATTCAACATTTCTAAAATTGCTTAGGTTATGCATCTGACAAGTGGTTTTCCTGTATTCTATCGACCTTTTCTTATTGCCTTTCACCATAGGAATATTCCAGCTCCATCATAGGTGTTTCTGAGATAATGGTGATTATGAGAAACATATTCCTGCTGATGTGGTAGTGTTAGAATAACTGTTTTCATGATTGATAAGGTTATATATATTTACCCAGATAGGTTTATAGTTGACGCAGTGTCTTCAGTGTTGCCGTGGATTGCTCTCAAAGAATAAGCTAAAGAAATAATGCTCAAACTTCAGTAAACATCAGAAGCATCTCCAGAAATCTCTCATTTCTGGGCTCTAACCTTAGTGGTACTTAATCAGAATGCGGGGGGAGAGTTTGTACTTTCCCCATAATTCTAATTCTACTAATCTCCATGCACACAGTGAGCACCGCTTGCAAGGATCATCACATTCTCATTTGGATACTGAAAATATAGATGGTTTTCAGTCTAGCATACTTCAAGTTAAGAGATATTTTGGGGGTTCTTTTTTTTTACTTTGTAATGGTTTAAAAGTTATGGACATTCAGTAGAAATCATATTTCAATATTTAAAATTTCAGCTATTTCTAAGTTTGCAATATTTCATGAAATTCATGATTTTCATAACTCTCAGTCAACCACATGATCATGAGGATAAGCATTGCTCTGAGTTGTTAAACTATGACATTCAAGTTAGGTGAAGTCAACTTATTTTTGACTTGTAATATTTTCATTGTCTTTGGGATTATGTGGATTTAACAAAGCAAAGAGCATCTGGTTAATGTTTTGACCATCACTAAATAATAGATATTAGCTTGAATTTGAATTATCATCTTTTTTTTGCTCTTGTTTTTTGAGACAGGGTCTCACTATGTAGCTGAGACTGACCTGGAATTCACTATGTAGCCCAGGCTGTTATTGAATTCACAGTGATCCTCCTGCCTCAGCCTCCCCAGTGCTGGGATTACAGGGTGCAACACCAGACCCGGCTTGCATTATCACCTTTTTGGAGAGAGAAGAAAGGATAAATTATATATTGTTTTTGTTCAAAAGCACTTGTTATTGTAAGACCAGAAATCACTCAATAATAACCTTAACTGAAACTAACATCAGAATGTGTTTTCTTGGCTTAAAACATATAGCACCTCTGTGACATTTCAGATTATTTTCTTGAAATTTCTGGCAATTTTGAAACATGCAGACATTTAACTATTGTATAAAATTGAAAGTTTTAATAGAAGCTCATTTTAAAAATGCCTGAGAAAATATCAGAAAATAATATATATTTTTTAATGTACTTTTCTCAGACTCTACCAGCTTCTTGACATAGATGTAACTTACATAAGTGCCTTTCTTCCTGGGCCATTGTGCTCCAAATTTAAGTACACTAGCATTAGTCACTAAGTACCTTTAAGTGTTTTGTAGAAACAAAAAAGCTAAAGAACATTTTCTGGATGTCAAAACAGCCTTCCCATCATGTGGAGAGGTGCAGCTATTAGATAATTACACATGTTCCCTCAGAAAATAAAGCATTTGGATACCACCCATCTTAAAGTGCAGAATATATGTCTAAGGACACAGAGGACGATATTTTGGAGAACGGATCTGTGCAATTGCTGAATATGGAAACATGTAAAATAAGAAATGCAGATAGACAACATATCCCTAACAGATGTGGTTTGTTTCTTTTTGGGGGAGAAATTTTTTAATGTATATGTTTTTGTTTTCAGCCTTGTGGTAAAGCCTAAAATGGCCTTACATTATAATTCTAGATGGGATAGACCATACCAACTTTAGCCTTTGATTCATCTAGGGTTTGGTTCCAGGTTGCACTGGCTTCCAACACAGATTCTGATTCTTAATCAGTGTGGACCTGTAGAAAATTCTGTAACCTTCCAATAGTTTCATTTGCTTATCTGAAAAATAGAAGAAAATACTTATAATGCTATAATGCTAGCTAATACAGTTAAACTGTATTTGATAACTCCTGATTGTTCCCAAGTTTTTGACAAATTATCCAGGAGAATAAAGCTTTGGGAAGTTTGCAAAACATCTGACCTAGCTGAGAAAAAAAAAATGTAATTTGTTATATAATAATGTGTCTTGTCTTTGGCTTGGCTTCCTGAAATGAACTTCTAAAATCCTTGGGGTTTCTCAAATGACAGAAGTATCTTCGTAAAATCAAAGTAGTGACTCACTGTGGTATCTATAGATATGTTTTGAGTTGAGGCTGTTCATTAGAAAGACAACTACAAGTTTAAAAGTTTAAACTGTGAGCTACACACACTTTCAGGAAGTGCAGGGAAATGAAGATTGTCCTAAATCATGTGGCAGAAGAGTTAATCAATAACACAGTGAAACTCCCTTAAAATTGAATACTGAAATTTACTGGAGCTTCCTGTTAGGTAAACTGACATCATAGGAGGATAGTAAGTCTTGATTCCAGGAGGAGAGGGTAGAGAATCTGCATTTCCTTCTGTATCTCACCCTCTCTCTTCATTTGGACAATATTCTTGCTTTTGTCCCTTAGTGACAAAACTCTAACTGCAGATATAGTGCATTTCTGAGGTCTTACTGTCCTTTTAACGAATTAACAAACCTAAAGGGATGATAAAAACCCCCAAACTCTGGGTGACTGGGGACTTCTGAAATATAGTTGTTGCCTTAAGTAACTTTTAAAACCTATGCTAATTCTGGATTTATATGAACCTAACTGGAGGTGAAAGAGAAGAAAAACCTTTAAACGTCCTTCTTTGCTTTTGAGTTTCATCTACAATACGATTATCGGATGTGAAAGACTTCATAGTCCTCACTGACTTTAGGGATGACTTCAACATCCTGGTCATTGTTCTTCTTAGGAAATGTTATCCCTATTTAAGTCCTGCACTTGTTACCGAGAAAATACACATTTCCCAGAAGTGAGAGGAAACCTGGTTGAAGGTGGGTGTTATATTGAAATTCTACTTAACTCATTATTACCTTTAATAATCTTGAAATTTCCAATTCAGTCTATTTTCTCCTGTCACTAACCTGTTACACCAGTTTGTCATCTTTGTTCCCCAATTCATTGCAACTCAGGTTTTACCTATTTTTCTTGGTCAAGTCCATTCCAATCAAAATTCAACTCACTGATTAGACACCTTTTTCCCTGAAAGGCCAATTAACTATCCATGCTTCTTTAGTCACATGCAAATCTTATATCAATTTCAATTAGATTATATGATTATTTTGTTTCTGGGATTTTTAAAATATTTAATTGTCTAATGTGCATTTAAGATTAAATATGATTCTTAAAAGTTTCTCATTTTTTTCCCTTTTGTTTCACCACTATGTCCATGAGTTAAATTTAGCCAAAGCGGTAGAGGGAAAGATTTCACTCAGAGGAATGATGTAAATTTTATTCCAAAAGTTATCTTTTTGATAACTTTGACTTTGGGATAATTATCCTTTAACAAATTAGCTCAGAGAAAATTGGCTGGTTCCAACTTTAGGCACTGAAGCTAAAAGTTTCCTACAAAATTTCACAAGAAAGTTTATTTTCCCTTGACTATATGTCAGCTTCCTAAGAAAACTATAGAATGACATCATGCTAGAAACAAAACCTATACACCACCAATTATTGTTCTTTGTGTGCTTACTTACAACTGTTACATATGTATTAATATAAAATAGTTAAAATAATGACTGCAGTTTTACACAATTGCAATATGGACAGGGAAAGTCTAGAGCTGAGATAAAAGCACAATATTTTATTTTAAAGAATAGTTTCTCTTCGGTTTGTGAGAGAAAATATTGGTGGAGAAATGGCAGCACAAAGTTATCCTGCAGCAACAAGCCTTTCAGAAAACAGCAGCTGCTGGTCAGAGAAAAACATTCAAACTCAGAATTTAATCAAAGTGTGGACAGTGATGACAGAAATAGAATGAAGATCTAATTTCATAAATAAGCACTATTTTGAAATATGACCATTCAAATAGAAAACTGTTAAAAATCGAGTTCATTTTCTTTTCTAGAAGTGTATTTCTGGAGACTGAAGTGTAGACTGGACTTCTGCTGATTTCAATGTTGATCACATCACCAAGAGGTAATTTTAAAAGCACCAAAAAATAATTTTGTTTACAAGTTGTAAATGTGTTACTAATGCAATGAGATGGTTACACTTTAAAATACTGTTAACTTATTTATTGACTGTGACTTTAAAAACAGTGTTGGTAAAACTCTTACTTCCCAAAAATATTCAAATAAGTTTGCAGGTTGATCTTTTGTCTCTTTCTATATGAGGTCAAATTTTGAGAATTGAATGGGAGATTCAATAGTCAAGTCTGCTGACAATTTGTTGGCAAATGATGCTAGAACTGAAATGAGGAGGGTTATGAGCTCGATTAGTGGAGTTACAGAATTTGGAGCAATCTGTCTCAAGAGTCTAACTGAATATCAAATACCAGGAACTATTATACAATGATGACTTCAGAGTATACATGATCCTTCTAGGCAGGATGCTGGAGATTGGTACTAAAGCAAACGAAAAATATTTGGATGGTTGAAAACTGTCATTTCAGAGTTTTCCAAATGATTCTGGAAGCACTCCTAAACCATTTGAAAGTAACAGAAAATTATTTCTTATGATATTTTATTGGTATTGTTGCAAACTAGATATTTTGAAATGTCCTAGATATTTTTGCTTAGTTCTTCTATTCAGGAGAGCCCTTTTAAAAACAAACAAGACAGTATTATTCTCACTCCCATGGCCAATGACAAGGAATGAATAGTTAGGATTCTTTCAGGTTATATGGATGAATGAGCAAAAGAAAAATTTATCCAAATGAACCACATTAATTAAAATATTTGTATTATCATGAATTCTTGGCAGAAAAGGAACCTTACAATATATTAGAAAATGATAATAAAATTTTGCGTTATTTAGGTTACAATACTCCATCTTTTTAGGTTTCTCTTGTCTTTGCTGTCATTTATAAGCTTATCTTCAAAAGATTGATTAAAATTCTACATGCATCCAGTCTGAGTGGTTCCCTTTGTATTCAGTTAGAAAAGTCATAAAGTTACTTTCTTTTTCCAGGTTTATACATCAATTGTAAATATCTGTTTATTTGGTTTTTCTATCATTGGCTTTGCTTGGGATTATATATACTTTCTTTATTTTCCTTTTCCGCATCCTCTTCTTACAGTGGATATTTTGACATTCCCTGTCAAGTCAATAACATTTTATTTTGATAGAACAAAGATTAGTCATGTGTGTTTATTTTAAGAAATATCAATTCGTAGAAACTTCAACACATCTCAACTACTATTCTCCTATTAGTTTTGTGTAACTTTCAATTAGAAGAATTTGCTGTAGGTAATCCAATATCTATCAAATGACTAGTAGAAAATAATTTGTAGTCTGTTTTCTATTGTCATTGTTATTGTCATTATGATTTTGTATCTAGAAAATATAATCTCATAAATGTCATAGTGTATAATAATTCACAAATGGAGATGAAATTGGACAGAATTAACAGATAGTACATGTTTGCAATGCTCCTTATTAGTCTTCCATTGTTATAAAATATAATTTACCAAGAAGGATTTATTTACAAGTTATACTAAGAACAATTGTAAGCTTGACAAGATACTGAGAGAAAGGAGTTCACAGCATTCTTGGGGAAACAGGAAAAAAAGAAAGTGAGTGGTAAATGAAACTATAAAAGTACACTATTTGTTATTTTAAAAGCTATACTATTATATATCAATTGGTGCTTTAGAAAAATATAAAAACTCCCTAAATAATATTTTTACTTTAAAACTTATTTTCTCATTTCCTATATTAATTTGAAACTTTCCCCTTCCCCTTAAATCATATTATTCGTGTGACATCTGAAATTGAGTACATTAGTTAATAGCTTGAATAAAGAAAGAGCCAGGGTAAAAGAATGCAAAACAGTAATTAATTAAAAGTAACCTGGGGGCCAGGGATGTAGCTCAGTGGCCCAGCACCTGCCTGGCAAGTGCAAGGCCCTAAGTTCAATTCTCTGTATGAAAAAGAAAAAAAAAAAGTAGGATGGGTATCAGTATGTCATCATATGGTATTTTGAATACACAGAATATTTTAAAACCATATTTTCTCAAATAGTATGTGGACCTAACTTTAGTAGAATGATCTAAGGCATACTTTACTGAAATAAGTTTCTGGCTATGAAAGAGTTTGCCTAGCATTGGTGAGACCCTGGGTTCAATCTCCAGCACTGAAAAGTAAGTGTATAAATAAAAGTAAAATAAAATATTTCAAAAGGTAATTCCTCCGAAGATGTTTCTAATTTCTATCCCAATTTTTAGGAGACTTGATATTATGGTACTTAATATGTGTAATTTGGATTAGTATTAATGTTTCTTTGAAGACAGATTATGATAGTCTCATTGTATATGCAAGTGTTTATAATCAAAATCACTTTCACAACTGTGCAAGCTATGCAAACAGTTATATGAGTATCATCACTGAGAACTTTCTACTTGGTATAATTCCAGAATTCAGTGCTCTAAATTCTTACTATTTTTCTTATGAACTTAGTTTTTTTATAAGTAAAATTAGATAGGAAAATGGAGCCTCATGTGAGTTGAGTAGATATATGCAACCCTGTAACCACCCTATCTTGCCGTTGTGTTTGTTCACAGTGTTCGCAACTAAAGATTCACAGAATCCTGTTGTAAGACTGGGTATTTAGGTCAGGGATTCCACTGTCCGCCTGTCCTGGTGTAGTGACTACACTTGGAAGTTTAGCAATGCTCAACTGCATACATGAAAAATATGTTTCTTAATCAGTTTAGGGTGCTTAAACAATAGGTATTCACCTTCTCAGGATTCTGTATACTGGAACATGAATAATTCAGGGGAAGTGAGTGATCAATATTTGGGCATTTAAGGCATATCAGTGATCCATATATGATGAGGTCTCATTGGCTTTTCAATGTATGCTCAGTATATCCTCATATGGGAGGCAGAGAGAGAATCCATATGCCCTTTCTTCTTGCTATATGAGCACTAATCCATCTTGAGGTCCCACCATTCTGACCAAAACTAAGCCTAAATTATTCCTCAAAGTCCCCATTTCCAAATAGCATCACAGTAAGGATTAGATCTTGAATTTATAGATTGGGAGAAGGTGGTAATCCAGTATTTCCAAAAGAGAAATTCTGTTCTAGATCCATTAAAAGGGAACGGGAGTTAAAGCAGAAGCAGAGTTCAGGCAAAGACTAAGTAAAAAAAAAAAAAAAAAAAAAAAAAAAAAAAAAAATTTTTTTGTGAAGGCAAAAAAAAAAAAAAAAAAAAAAAAAAAAAAAAAAGAAAGAAAAAGAATACAAAACAAAAGGTACCATCAAGGTTTTGTTTCATCAAGCGTGTCTGAAAGTGACCTCAGTCTTCCTAGTACTGTTTCTCTGTAAAAAGGCAAATTAAGATAAATTACCTGCATTGGATCTGTCTCAGTTTCCACGTGGAGATATAACTGGGTGGGAAGTTTGAATGATTTTCTTTGCATGGGTTGCAAGGTTAAGATGGCATAGGGCTTATCTGTGTCAAGATCATGGGTTCCTTTCTTGGCTCTTTTCTGGGAAAGATAAATAAATGATAAACCTGAAAGGAAGGAAAATCATTTTGGTTTGGTAGCTGGTAAACTTTCTGAATAGATGAACTTATTGTACCTGCTGTGTCTCCTCCCTTGTATCCATTAATGAAGCTAAATAGAATAGCATGATATTAAGAGCTATTTGGTTCTCCTACGTCTGATTGTCAGAATGATCATGGAAAAACAGCTGCTCTGCCATAGAGTAGAGGCAGAAATTGGCTTAGCTTCCAGACCTTTGACCATACAACCAGTCAACATGGGGCTGTGTAAAGATAGAGGTGGGAGGCCATAAAAGGAACTTGATGGTTAAGGAAGAGCCAACCACCTACGTGTTAAGGTTGCGAAAGCTCCTGTGCAAATCACAAAGTTAAATACAAACTTGTGATATCTGGATGATAGAAAAGAATTTCCTAAAGAATTGTTGAAATAAATTGTTAAAGACAAAAGTGAAGCAATAATAGTGCTAAAGATAAGTTTGAGTTTGTACTTTCAGCCTGCAGGAAACTGATAATGCTTGTAATGATTTGGATCAAAACTATCTCCCAAAGGGCTCAGAGATTCAGAAATTCAGAGGTGGGTTTTTGGAAGATCAGTGAATCATGAGGTGCTGACTCATGGAGACCACAATTAGCAAGGAAGAAATTTATAAGTTGGCTTTTCATATTAAAAGTCTGAGTCTGCCTATTAGCTCACAATGGCTTGCCTGAAAGGCCAGCAATTGGTGTGTCAGGAAGAAATGACCTCCTACACCTCTGATCACAGGGGAGGTCTCAATGCTTTGTGACACTGTGATGTCTTAGATGGCAAGACAGTAGTACAACTAAGGGCAACATCATTTGCACAGAAAACTCCTATATAGGCAAAAATTAATCTAGGCAAAGAAACAAGTTTCCCATTAATTAATGATCTGTTCCTACTAGAATATCTTGTTCCCTTGTTGCTAAGACCCTGCTCACATCAGTGCTCTCCACTTTACTGTTCCCTGCATTGCCCCTTACCCATTCTAGAAGCTGCATGTTCAATAAATAGAAGCAAGGTTAAGAGGATGGTGTCTTAGCCAGATAAGGGCTTTGACTATCCTGGGCCCCCCATTTATGCATTAAGATCTTGTCTTGTCTTTTAATCCTGCTGCTATACCCTTGGTCAGGTAATTATAAATTTGCACAGCTTCCAATAACTGACCTCACCTATGGATTGATGAATGGATGAATTCATACTTGAATGTACTTTTAGGAAGGGGAGATTGGTTGGAGAATGCATGTCATTGGGGGTAAGATCTTGAGGAGGATAACTTTTCTCTGGCTTTCTTCCTACTCTGTTTCCCGCCTTCCATGAATCATGCAACTTCTTTTTGCATTATCCTCTTGCTGTGATGTTTTCTTTTTGGAACCAACTGACAATGAATTGAAACCTCAGAAATCATTAGCCAAAACAATCCCTTTTCTCCTTAAAGTTGTATGTGTCAAGTATTTTGTCCCAGAAACTGAAAAGCTGATATAGAGCTTAAGAAAGGGGCAGATAAACCAAAGCAGTAGCATATCTCATGATTGAGACCAAAATATCCACATTATATAGCATAAGTATATACTTTTATGAAACTTTCATGAAGTATTATACTTGTATAATGAAAGCACAGCTTTTGTGAATGATTATAAATGTGGCTTTGGAACCAGAGGCTACTGTGTGATCACTTATTTCACTAAGGACAAACTTTAGATGATGGACATACTCTATTTTTCTTGACAATTTTTATTAAACTTTTTAAGAGTTCTTATTTTTGGATTTAGCAGAAACAGAAAGGAATCTTTATTCTGAGTAAGAATGTTCAATATTCAAAAGTAGTTAATATTCAGAAATTATCATCAGTGATAAGAACAATGTCACTTATGAAAGGAGAGGTAAAGAACAGAAGGAGGTTAATATTTGCAGAGGGGGAAAACTGTTCACTTTTTTTTTTAATGGATTAATGCTCTAGAACTCTGCTCCTCTTTGATCAACAAATTCTCAATCCTTCTTTGTCATTTCACCAAAGTTTCCAGCAACTTTTCTGAGGTAGAGTAATCCCCCAAAACCATGTCCTTTGCTTTTCATAAGAAACAATGCCTCATTTATTAAAGTTTAATTATGACATTGTAGCAATTCTGTCATACATTCAGCTTTACTTCTACTTCTAGTTCTCTTGCTATTTCCAACACATCTGCCATCATTTTCTGAGCTAAAGTCATGAATCCCTTCAAATCATCCATAGAGGTTGATATCAACTGACCCCAAAGTCCTATTAATATTAATAATTGACCCCCCCAATCACAAATAGTCTTAAGGGCATCCAAAAAGGTGATTTTTTTTCCTCATTGAGTTTATTGGTACATTCTAGGTACACAGTACAGTTACATTCATCATTGGGATCTTGTACCTTTACATGACAGGTCTTGGTTCTCATTTTTTCCCCATACCTTTGCCCTCCCTTCACACTCTCCTCCCTTCACTATTTACAAAGACTTTGTTTCCATTTTTTCACTTTCTTATATTTTTTCTTTTCTCTTGTTTCCTTTCCCCTGCCCTTCCCACTTCCCTTACACCTTTAGCCTTTTCTTCCTATTTCACATTGTCAATTATACCATTCAAATCTTTATTATTGTAGTTTTTCACACCAGAGAAACTATTCAGTATTTACACATGTGTGACTTAATTATTTCACTTAAGAGTATATCCTCAATATGCATCCATTTTCTTAAGAATGACTCTAATTTCTCATTCTTTATGGTTGAATAGTATTCCATTTTATAGAAAAACCAAATCATCTTTATCCAGTTAACTGATGGGTGAATAGGCTGTTTCCAAGTTTTAGCTATTACAAACTGTGCCACTATTAACATAGGTGCGCATATATCACTGTGGTATGATTCTTTGAATTCTCTTGGAAAGACACCCAGCAGAGGGATGGCTGGGTCAAATGGAACCTCTAATCCTAGCTCTTTGAGGTCTCTCCATATTGATTACCATAGTGGTTGCACCAGTCTGCACTCCCACCAACAATGGGGAAGGGTTCCTTTTTCCCCACAACCCCACCAACATTTGTTATTGGCTGATTTCTTAATAGTAGCCATTCTTTGTGGGTTGAGACAGACTGAGTGTTGTTTTCATCTGCATCTCTCCAATGACCAGTGATGTGGACCATTTTTTCATATATTTACTTTATGCTTTTACTTTGAGAAATGTCTGTTCATTTCAGATGCCCATTTTTTAAATTGGGTCTTTATATTCAGGGGGGCTGATTGTTTTGAGTTCTTTATATATTCTAGATAATAGTCCTTTGTCTGAGGAGCAGCTGGTAAAAATCTTTCCCCACTTTGTAAGCTGTCTCTTAGTTCTGTTGATTTTTTTTTTTGCAGTGCAGAAGCTTTTTAATAAAATGAGATTCCAGTTGTTGATTCTTTCTGCTAGTTCCGGTGCTACTGAGGATTAGTTCATAAAGTCTTTTCCTATGCCAGTGTCTTCAAGAGCTCTGCCTAACTTATCTTCCAGAAAGTTTAGTGTCCCCTTTTTAATATTTAGATCTTTAACCCACCTGGGTTTTAATTTAGTGCATGGTGAAAGAAAAGGGTCCAGTTTTAACCTTTGGCAAGTTGAAATCCAGTTTTTCCTACACCATTTATTAAAGAGGCTATCTTTCCTCCACTGAAGATGATTGTCAAAGATGAGGTATCTGAGTACATCTGGAGTTGTTTCTGTTTCTTCCAGTCTGTTCCACTGATTCTCAGGTCTGTTTCTTTGCCAGTACCATGCTGTTTTTATCACAGTGGCTTTGTAGTATAGTTTCATATTGGGAATTGTTATACCCACTGCCATGTGTCTGTTGCCTAAGATGGCTTTTGCTATTCTAAGTCCCTTCTGGTTCCAAATGAATTTTTTGATTATTTTATCTAGTTCCATGAAATATAGTGTTGGAATTTCTATTAGCATTGCTTTGGATCTGTATAGCAGTTTTGATAGTATGGCCATTTTCACTATGTTCATTCTTCCTACCAAGGAGCAGGGGATATCTTTCCATTTTTTAATATCCTCTTTGATCTCTTTTCAGAGTGCTGTAGCTTTCAGTATAGAGGTCTTTGCTTCTTTCATTAGACTGATACCTAGATATTTCATTTCTTGGGATGCTTTGTGAAATGAATTGTTTCCCTAATTTCTCTCTCAGTGAGTCTGTTATTTGTGTACTAGAGGGCTATTGATTTTTGAGTTTTGAACTTGTATCCAGCTACTTTGCTGAAAGTGTCAATTAAGTGTAGAAGTCTTTTGGTGGAGTTTTTTCGGTCTTCGATGTAGAGTATCATATCATCAGCAAATAATAACAGTTTAACTTCTTCCTTTCCTATATTTATTGCTTTAGTTTCTTTCTCTTGCCTAATTGTTGTGGCTAATGTTTCCAGAAGTATATTGAAGAGGAGTGAGGATAGTGGGCATCCTTTTCTTGTTCCTTATTTTAACAAGAATGCTTTCAGTTTTGGGCCATTTAGTATGATGTTGGCTGTTGGTTTTACATAGATAGCCTTTATTAAGTGGAGATATAGACTATCTATTCCATTTTTTGCAGGATTTTTATCATTAATGGGTATTGAATTTTGTCAAATGATTTTTCTGTATCTATTGAGAGGATCATATGGTTTTTGTCCTTGACTCTCTTAATATAGTGTATTACATTTATTGATTTATGTATGTTGAACCATCCTTGCATCCCTGGAATCAATCTGACTTGGTCAGGGTGTATGATCTTCTTGATGACCCTCTCTATTCTGTTTGCTAGTATCTTATTAAGGATTTTTGCATTTATGTTCATTAGGGAGGTTGGCCTGTAGTTCTCCTTTTTGGTTGGGACTTTCCCTGGTTTTGGAATCAAAGGAACAGTTGCTTCCCGGAATGAATTTGGAAATATTGCTTCCCTTTCAATTTCATTAAAAAATGAGTAGTGGCAATAATTCTTTTCTAAATATTTTGTACAATTCAGCAGTGAAGCCATGAGGACCTGGGGTTTTGTTGTTGGTGTTATTGGTAAATGTTTAATTATGTTTTCAACTTTACTGATTGTAATTGGGGTGTTTAAAATTTTTATATCTTCTTCATTCAACTTTGGTAATTCTTAAGTATCTAGAAATCTGTCCATTTCCTCTGTGTTTTGCATTTTATTAGAATACAGGTTCTTAAAGTAGGTATTGATGATCCTCTGGTTTTCTGCTGGATATGTTGCAACTTCACCTTTTTCATTCCTAATTGTATGGATCTGAGCCTTTTCTTTCTTTGACAAGGTTAGCTAAAGGTTTATCAATTTTATTTATTCTTTCAAAAAATCAACTCTTCAATTCATTGATTTTTTTTGGTATCATTATTAGTTTCCATTGTATTGATTTCTGCTCTATACTTTATAATTTCCTCTCTTGTATGAGCTTTGGGTTTTTCTTGCTTTTCTTTTTCTAGGAGTCTAAGATTCATCATTAAGTTGTTTATTTGAGTTTGCTCTGTTTTCCTAGTGTGGGCATTCAGTGCAATGAATTTTCCACGTACAACTGCTTTCATTGTGTCCCACAGATTCCTGTATGTTGTATTGACATTATCATTTATTTGTAAAAACTATGTAATTTCTCCTTTAATTTCCTCTGTGACCCACTGATTGTTCAGGAGAGTGTTGTTTAATTTTCATGTGTTTTATCACTGAAGTTTTAACCTTGACCACTTTATTGAATTAAGATTTATTGCATTAATCTTTTTTTCTGTTCTCACACATTACTCTTTGGGTGGTAGTCTCTGTGAACAACCTACATTTATTAGGGTGGGGCCAACACTCACCTCCTAGAGAACAGAGTATCTATGGATAGTATATGGGATTCATCACTAATTTGCCTTTAAATTCCTATTTATTTATTTACTTATTATTTAATCCAACAATTTATTTATATTAGTGTGGATAAATAAATATTCATTTCATACTTGTATTGCAATCCAAACTGCTTAAACTGCTTAGTTGCTCATTTTCTCTGTTGTTGATCTTTAATGCCTCTTTGGTAGGCTTATATGCTTTTAATATTCCCTTGGTTTCTGGCACTACAAAGACGTACAGGCTCTTTCTCAATTTTAAATTCTGCTTCTCTTCAAGGAACGCTGTTTTCTTTTACTGAGGCACAGCATTGAAAACTAATAGCTAATTAGAAGTACTGATTATCAATTATTTCAGGCCCTAACATATGACAGGGCAAAGCATTGCATGTGTGAAACTAAGCCTATATGCATATGTATCTATAGAGGTTTCTTTATGTCATCACTTAAATTACCATATTAAGCAAAACGTGAGCTCATCCTGATGTCTCCCACTATAATTCATTATGACATGTATCATTGTAACTTAGATTAAATTTTAATGAAAATTTAACACCAATATTTTGTGATCTTCCATAAAAAAGATTAGAGTATTCTCACTTCTTATTATGAAACTGTTAATACTGTAGTACCAATACAAGAAAAAATATATGTTAAAGGAAAAAATAGGCCAATATTTCATTTATAAAAAGACAATTATCCTTAACAAAATACCACCAAGTAGAAATCATCACTATAATATATAAAATATTCCATATATATATTTGTATATAAAATATATAATATTCCATACACACACACACACACACACACACGCACACACACACATATATATAAAACTTACCATTACTTATATTGTGGTATGATTGAAAAATACAGTGAACATTTAAATTAAATAAAATGATTACAGTAAAAGACACATTGCCATCACTTTCCTTCAAAATATTCCTCATCATTTGGTTGCTTTGAACTCATTTTAACATTATATTTTTACAATTTCTTAAGCAGTTGAGGAAGTGCTGTTTCATGAATGTCTTTAGTTTTGCTGTTTTCACTGAACTGATTCAAAATGCTTACCTTTCATAGCCATTAACTAATCATATATGAAGACTAAAAAAGAGAATTGGTAATATCGATCTATGTGAAAGACACTTTATAAAATTAGCACTCATTATGATATAAGTGCTCTGATAAATAGAATGAGCAATAACTTCTTAAATTAATCAGGAACGTTTACAAAATACACACAACTCATATTAGTTAATGGTGAAAACCCGAATGCTTTCCTCCTAGAGAAGCAAGCATGTCTGCAGTCACCAAGAGCATCTTATGCAACATAGGCTGCCTGTTCTAATCAGTGTAATAAAGCAAGAATATGGAAAGCAATGTGTGCAAATTGGAGGAAGGAATAAATCATCTGTATCTGCAGCTATGTGATTATCTAGGTAGAGTTTCTCTAGACACCTACAAAATGACTCCTATTAATAATAACTAAACAAGGTAGCAGGTAAACTTCACAAAAGTAAGTAAGCATATTAAAAAGCAATGAATAAATGGATATCAAAACTTTTATAATACTAATTATAATCACCTCTCTTGCATATATATAAATTACTTTGATGTAAAGTTAAAAAGACATGTATAAAACTTGCATTTTGAAAATGACAAAACATTGGTAAAAGAAATAAAAATATTAAGTGAAAACATGAATTTTGTTCATGGATTGGGTTTTTCATTATAGCAAAGAGAACAATGCGTCCTGATTTAATATTATAGGTTAAATGCAGTTCCTGTCAAACTTTATCAAGAATGTTTTGTAGATATAGATAAGGGACATGTCTAAAATACATCTGCAAAGCCAAGGAATTGGATAAACAAAAACAATTTTTATAAATGAATAAAGCTCAAGCAATCATTTTATCTCATTTTAATACAACATACATAGCAAGTGAAACTCACCAGTATTCACAGAGAAACAGACACACAGATAAATAAAACAAACTAGAATTTCTCAAAATTGAGCCACCAAAATGACCACAAGTGAGTCTGATAAAGAAGTAAATGCAACTCAAAGAAGGAACAAATTTCCTTTTAAAAAGTGGTACTGGAGCAAATGGATAGTAAATGAAAAAATTTGATCTAAAGCTTTCATTTCATACCAAAATTAATGCAGATCATTGACTTAAGTGTAACATGAGATTTTAAAAATTAATGTTGAAATATTTGAAACCTAAGATGAGGCAAAGATTTCTTAGTTTTGACCCCAAATGAATTGTTCGTAAATTGAAAAATTAATAACTAGAGTTTATTAAGTTATACTTTGATCTACAAGGCATATTTTTAATATAATAGAAGAGCTTCACAACGTATAATTTTTAAAATACATGTCAGACAGAAGATTAACATCTGAAACAAATTACTAGCTCAAATTCATTATTCTTTATGAAACAAGCATTTCACATGAAAAACAAAGCTGATGAGTAAAATGAATTTGGGGGGGAAATTTCACTGGAGAGGATCTGGAAATGGATAATAGCACATAAAAAGAGATTAAACACTACTAGTCATTAGGAATATGCAAATTAAAATCATAGTAAGATACAACTGCACATTTATGAGAAAAACAAAAAATGGCAAAATTAAATGCTGGCAAAGAAATGGCAATCCTGGATCTCTCACATGTTTCAAACATAGATTACTCTTGAAAATTACTTGGTAGTTATTTTAAGTTCTAAATATGCTATGACCCTATGAAATTGAATTACAGTTATTGGCATTTATCTCTGAGAAATGATACATATGTTCATACAAATATTGAACATGAATATTCATAACATACTCCTTCATAACTCAACATGGAAATAACCCAGATGCCCTTCTAGTGAGTGATTCATTAAGCAATCTGTAGTATAGAGTACTCTTGAGAAATAAAAATAAATGGAAGGCTGAAGCACACAGTAAACTAAATAAATCTTCAAGAAGTATTCTGAAATAAGTGAAAATAACCCAAGTTCAGGACATAGATCTTGCAAATGGGAAAGGGATGGAGGGAGAAGAACGGAGGGGAGAAGCAGAGAGATTGAAAAATGAATGAAGATGTGTTGTCCAGATGGACCTACTCCTTGCCAGGAATGTGATCATTATGTATCACAAACATATAATGATAAAAATTGTAACGAACAATTTTATATGGTGTTGTTCTATTTACACATTTTTCTTGAAATACCAAAAATATAAAAACAGGTGACAGATTACTTGTTTTCAAAGTTTAAAGAGGGATGTACATTTGAATATAAAATGACAATAATGTTTTCTTTTAGTAAAGAAAATATTGTATAGCTTGATTATAAATTCAGTATTTTGGTGAAAATGTCTTATAATTTTGACAATGTCTGAGGTAATTTGGACATTGGGATGTCCAGCTATTACTTCTAACAACTGCATGTAGAACTCATTTACTTTAGAGTAAAAATATTTAGCTTTAAACCAAATAATACATAGAATATCTCAAATATTTCATTTTATTTCTTTCATTTTCCTAAAAGCATTGAAGCACATTCTAAGAACCTTGGCAAATACTAAAAAGAGATATTTTTATTGTTAAGAAATTTCCAGTCCAGAGAAAACTATCATGTAATAATCATAACCACAATAAAAGTGTACAATTTTATATATATATAAATATTTAAAGCATAATTTAGTGTTTAAACAATGTTTTCATAAAATGATCACATAACACTGTTAAAATGAATTATAACTATGGCTGATTCATATTAAAAATATGAGAGTCACATATAAAAATTCACACAAAGCTTTATAGTTTATATGAATTGTTATGACTTCTAAAATAATTTCTTACACATTTATATATTGTGTATGCAATAATCATTTTATATAAGTATCTTTCACAAATTTTCAAAAGGCAAAATGTTTTCCTACATTGTCAATAATTTTAAAGTTTAAGTTATCTTTTGTCTTATATGTTCCTACTTTAATAATTATGTATTATGTAGGTATACCAAGGTTTACTTAATCATTGTCTTTTCATGGGAACATTTCACTATTTTTCTATTTCTTCTAAGCAAACAATAAAGCAGCACAATAATTTTTAATATATTAGTAAATTATATGTTTCTATTATTGTTTACTGATTTCCTTATTTGTGATAACTTTCATTTCAAAAGCAAATTATTCTTTTCAGTTTTTTTTAATTGAGTTTATTGGTACATTTTAGATATACAGTACATTTACATTCATTATTGGGATCTTGTACCTCTACATGACAGGCCTTGGTTCTCATGTTTTCCCTTTGTCCCTGCCCTCCCTTCACCCCCTCCTCTCCTCCCCTTTTACAAACACTTTATTTCCATTTTTTCATTTTCTCATATTTTCTACTTTCTCTTTTCGTACATCAAAATTGTTAATTCCACTAAATAACCCATTACCCACTGATATTAACTCTTCAACCTCCAATATAAGATAGAAAATATGGGCATGCCATGTTGTGGATAGTTCTTCTCAATTCTATACATAACAAGTAAAACATTATTTCATCTTGAACTAATATTTTCTCTGTACTATAAATCATATGAGTTATTTGCTTTCAATTACATGTGTGTGCAAATAAATAAGAAATTCAATTTTGGTTGTGGAATATACTTTATTTTCTTTCTTATAAGCTTTAATTCTCATTTCTCTGTTTTTCTTTTAACGAGTCAGAAATAAAATAGCATTACATTCCCAAAGAATGATGAAATGTGATATTTAATGTAATTTCCAAAACTTTTAAAATGCTATATAAATAAGATTAACATATGAATCAATTTTCCCATGGGCTGATAATAAGCAAACTTTCATATAGGGAAAATAGTTTCTAAGAATTTCAAAGGAATAGCATACAGGAATGTAATGCTATTTGTATACCTAAAACTTTGATGACTAATTATATCCATTTTGTATTTATCTATATAAAAATAAGGAAATAAGTAAGAATTATTGAGAAAGTCCATCATGAGGATGTTCAATTTATTTTGTGAACCAAATCTAAAGACATTTTTATTTTATCCAAATTATCTGAGAGATTGGTACTAACAGCTCTGTAATATACCCCCTTTTCTTCATAAGGACATCATTTCTATTAATCACCAATATAAATAAATTAATGTACCTTTTTCCCTTTGAGTATAGAATAAAAACAAAAAAACAAAGACTTATCAAGCTATACATTTTATATTAGCTCATAGATTGATTACTTAGAGAAATTTTACTAATGAAGCCAATAAAGGTTTTCAAAAGATAATTTCAAAATGTAAAGAATCTGTAATTGAGCTCATTTTCTTTAAACAAAAAAAAATAAAAGTTTAAAATTAATTCACGAAGGTTTTAAATGTGAGATGTTTCTTGTACAAAATTGTTCGGTACAACAAATCTCTTTACATATCAAGACTTAAGATTTCTAAGTCCCCTCAAAAACTTTTTGTATCAAGCAGTTCAGTCTATCTAGGATCCAAGACAATTGCTCAACCTCCAAATTAAATTAACTTTTCTAAGTTTTGCATATTCACCAAGGGAAATATACTTCAATGAAGCGGAAATAGTGTACTCTTCTCAATTAGTTTTAGAGACTGTGTACTATTTACTAGAGTTTCATAATGTTCTAATAAAAAGAAAACGCTATTTGACAAGTAATTAATCTTTAAATTTTCTCAAAACACTGGAAGAAGAATAAAGTAGAAAAAGTTAGGATGTAGAGTAAAACATTTCAAAAGCTTATTTTCCCTCTGTAAGAAGAAGGGAATTTGGACAAACATTTTTATGTACGTAGACATATAGTTTGAGAAAAGGGACAGAGACTGAGTTATAGCTAGATAGCTGGTGTAATCAGTTGACTTGGACATGTGAAAATTTCCAACTTACTATTGCCATTACTATTCATATAAAAAGTGTTGCTCATTAATTTCCAAAATTAAGAAAAAACAGATACATCCCCACATGTATTAAAAAGTGTCCTTCTAGTAAATGACAACCTCCTCGTGAATGCTTACGTCATTATTTGAAAATTTATATATCAAAAAATGGTGGATTCATGTTAAAAGCTGTTTTAAAAGTTCACAGAAATTTCTCTTTTCTTAATAAAAGTGTCAAGTAAAAATAAATATACAGTGTCAAACAGATGGAGAATATCTTCTCTTTTTCGTTTTGTTTTGGTTTGGTTTTGGTTTTCTTGGTACCAGGGATTGAACTTGGACTCTTGCTCTTTCAAGGCAGGTGGCAGAACTACTGAACTAGATCCCAGGTCCTTAGATGGAGAATATCTTGTCTGAGAACCACAATAGTAACTGAAACAAATTTGCTTGCACAACCCTTCCCCGCTCCCTATTTCCACTCCCAGGAACTGGCCAGAGTTATTAATCTCTGTCTTAGACCTAATCATTCCTTCAATTCCTAGCTGGGGAAACAAAACTATTCTCAGGAATAAAAATGTATAATAAAGACAATTATCTTTTACCATGAACAAAGGCAAAGTTTACCAGAATGGGCCAGTCAGATAAGGTTTTTTCAACTCATTTGTCCTTGACACTTCCTTCAGCATTGATCAATCCTTCCCGGGACCCCCAGTTAGAGATTCATAGCATATAGCAAAAAGGACAGACAATAACATTAATAAAAGGTATTTACCCAATGAGAATGTTTTCAAGTCTTTTTAAATAATTCCTAAATGTTTCTCTTTCTAAAGAGACACAATTAAATTAGCATCTAGGATTAGAGGTTCCATTTAACCCAGCTATCCCTGTGCTGGGTATCTTTCCAAGGAATTGAAACAGTCAAACCACAGTGAAATATGCACACCCATGTTTATAGCGGCACAGTTTGTAATAGCTAAAACTTGGAAACAGCTCAATTGCCTGTCAGTTGGAGATTGTATAAAGAAGATGTGGTTTTTCTATGAAATGTAGTACTATTCATCCATAAAGAATGAGAAACTAGAGTCATTCATAGGAAAATGGATGCAAATTGAGGCCATATTCTTAAGTGAAATAAATAAGACCCACATGTAAATACTGAATAGTTTCTCCGGTGTAAAAAACTAAAAGTGTAAATAAGATCCAAACTGTATAACTGATAATGTGAAATAGGAAGAAAAGAGCTAAAGGGATAGGGAAGTGGGAAGGGTGGGGGAAAGGTAATAAGGGAAAAGAAAAAAATGAGAAAAGGAAAAAATGGAAAGAAAGTCTTTGTAAATGGGGGGAGGGGGGAGGGGGGTGAAGGAAGGGCAGGGACAAGGGGAAAAAATGAGAACCAAGATCTGTCATGCAGAGGTACGAGATCCCAGTGATGAATATAACTGTACTGTATGCTTAAAAACTACCAATAAACTTAATAAGACAAATAAATAAATTAAGTATCCAGATGTCGTAGAAGGGAGGCAGTAAAAGGAAAAGCGAGAAAGAAGAGAAGCGGAGGGGGAGGGGAGAAGAAAAAAGAGAAAAGAGGAGAGGAGAGGAGAGAAGGAAGGGAGGGAGGAAAATTTATACTTAATTAGAGACTGCCTCATTACTGTATTCAAAAAGATATCTAAAAAAATACCTCAGGACTTAAGTTGCATACTTAATTAGAGACTGCCTCATTACTGTATTCAAAAAGATATCTAAAAAAATACCTCAGGACTTGCGACCCTCAGGAAAGATCAAGTTGGCTCAGGGAACCATGTTTTTCATAGGTGAGGAATTTGAGCTCTGAGAACAGAATGTCAGTGAAATCTTATTTGTCAGGTGGCAAAGTTTCAAAAGCCAATCAACAAAACAATTAACGGAACAATTACGCAAAACGAATTGAATAAACAAGGCTAATTTTATTACTCTCACTGCAGAAGTGTCCGAAAAGCAAAGCAAGAGGGGAGGTAATGTATAAAATGTAGGAGCCTTCCTTTAATAATTTTAAGGTAACTGTTGCAAGGCAGAAATTTGATTGCGATTTTATAGTTTATCACATTAGTTTTGGATTTCTGGGCACTGTGAGTAAGCTGTATTGCTCTCTCAGCATCTCACCTTTCGAGAGCAAGTACTTTCGGGCTGTAAATGCTAAATTGGCAATGCTTAGTCTCACTAGTTAAAACATAGATGGTAAAGTGTGCTCAGTATTCTCCAATAGTGAAACAGGAGTTACACTGACTTCAGCTTTCAAGTTATGCAATTCGTAAACTTTGGTTTTTAACTTAGATGTTTTTCTTAAATTAACTTATGATTAAGCATTTTATCCAAGCACTAAAATACATTTATTTATTGAATCACAAGAAAATTTTTATTTTTGCTATTGAATAACTGAATAATTTCTATCCTAATTTACATATTGAATTTGATGAACCACCCACTCAATGTCAGCAAGTAAATATGGATAAAAAGAAAGAACAGCCAGGGATTTGGCTCAGTGGTTCTGCTGCCTGCCTCGCAAGCACAGGCCCCGAGTTCAAACCCGGTATAAAAATCAATCAATCAATTAATTAATGAATTAAAAAAAAGAAAGAAAGAACAGGTGCATAATTTAAAATGTATGCATTTATCACTTTTTTCAAAAGTAAAATCATAAAATATGATGGACTGCTATGTGTGAGATGAAAGAACAACAGTCGTTTGCTTCACTTGATACTCCAGTGGCTGTCAGATGGTTTTTAAATGTTTATTCATTTTTAACCCCATAAAGTAGAACTAAATTAATACTTTGTAAGACACCATTTTATTGAAAATGTTAGCCTAGTGTTCTGTGATTTTAATCAAGCTATTCATGTCTTTGTGTATACTACTTACAACAAAATGTTTTTACATACATAGAGCTTCATAAAAAGAGCTTCTACTTACAACTTGCTTACACTTGAAATTTATGTAGAAGATAGTAATTGATGGTCTTATTGTATCTACAAGGCTATAATTCACTTCAGAGCTTTGCTGACTTTATACATAATAAAAATATCTTTTGAATGCTTTCTAACTTGTTTTAAAATCCCAAGTCTAAATTTAATTTTTGGAAAATATTCACTATATATACATATATTAGTTCCTTAAATGTAAGTATTAAAATGCTGAATAGATATTAAAAGTTATTATGTAAATTCTTACATAATTATAATAGAAAGAAGATACATTTCTATTATGAATTTTAGGTATTAATTTCTGCAAAAAATGCAAATGACAGATAATTTTTAAAAAATTTTAAACATATTTCTTATAACGTTGGTCATTTTAAAGGATGGAAAATTAATTCTAAAATAAACCTCAGTTGTTCTTATCTCTGGGAAAGATGCTGATGTTGCTATAACTCAAGGAATGGTGACAATGTGAGCTTCATGATGCCAGGCCCTCAATGCTCCTCCCAAATGTGCAATTGTATTAGTTTCACTTTCTTACACTATAGGTAATTCCATCTTCACAATGGGAAATATAACCATCAAGAGTTGACGATGAATGCGTTCTGTATGCCTATAAAAGCAATATCAAAGACGATGTTGTTTTAGGGTATCATTGACGATGTGATCTACTATATAAACCTCTTCAAGTTCTGACAGTCTTCCCTCCAATTTGTCATTCTTGTTGCCCATACATTTAATTAATTTTTCATATTCAGTATTTCTGCTTTGCATAATCTTTAATTTTTTATAAAGTTGGTCATTTATATACTTTAATAATTTGATCAAAGTTTTGTGTGTGCCTTCTTTAACCTTGTTAAACATTTGGCTTAGGGCCTTCATCTGTTTATTTACATCCTCTTTAAACTCACTGAAAAAACTTATTGGTCGGCTTATTAGTTTCTTTGATCTCTTCAAACATTTTAATAATTTTGTTTTAGAGTTCATTGCCTGAAACTCTCTTCACCTCACTTTCCATGAGATTATCTTTTGATAATTTAAATTTTCTGAAGTTAAATCCTCTGAAGCCAACTTGTCTTGCTTTCTCATGTTTGTATGATTTTTGCGTTGCAGTTTGAGGATCAAAGTAGATAAACCACCACAAGTGTAGACTATTTTTTTTATTTAGAGTATGTCTCCCTGTGATGACACTTTGGCTTTGGTTATATTTTAGTGATCATGTACATATTTAACCTACTCAACATAATATATTACTCTTGGTCACTATTTCAAGGTGAGAATAACCATTATTTATATCATCATCTAAAAAACCAACCATATATTGGTCATAAGTTTCAAAACTTTAAAGAACTTTTCACATTTTTCAACAGCCAAAAAAATAGTGAAATAACAATGAGGACAAGTAGGATAGTATGTAGAGGATGTGTAAAGGAGAAAAGAAAAGGAAGAAAATAGTTTGAAAAGAAGGAAAAAAGAAATAATAGCGAGTGAAATAAAGGGTAGAGATAGGTAACAATTTCTTTGTATGTGGACTGAAAGGAGTGGGGAGAGCAGGCCTAAGAAGTTACTTGTGGCTATTAAAATAAGGAAGAAGAGTGGGGAAAATATAATTGCAGATGATTTGGGGTTAGCTGTAGGAAGTATAGGAAGGTGTAGCCAATTGCTACACTGATAGAAAGCTTGCTTTTGAATCTTTCATATAGGTTCTTCTAAGAGTTGACATGACCATGACAGATATTATGTATTATGCAAATTAAAACACTAATTCTTATTATCATTTCACATATACAAATACCAAATATATTCCCCACAATTTGGGGGAAAAATCATTTCACATTAAATTATGATTAGACCTAGTCTCCTTGCCTACAGGCCAGCGATGCCTTGATGAGACATAACTCCATTTTTGCCTCTGGTCACAGCTGAGATCTCAATAGTCCCATGATGCAGTGACACTCAAGGTCAAGATTACATCAGACCTCCTGGTTCCTTTAGAACCCAGTAGCATGAAAAAGGATTCACCTGGGTGGTGGGGGGACAATTTCCTTGTGCGTTTAACTCTTCCCACCCACTGTTACAAGAATGTCTTTGCTCATCTTACCACCCTAGTCAATTTAAAATCCTTGTGAACCTAAGATCCTCATCAGCATAAAAGTTTCACTTTCATAGGATTACCACCATCCTCCAAGACACCTGATACTTCCTCCAATTATAAGACCTTCATCAATCTAGGATTATCCCTACCCTCGGATTCATTTGCTACTCCACATGAGCGCCATAAATAGTCGCAAGCTTGGGATGCCTTTGTCTTTGCTGCCCAGAGCAGAAATGATCAGGCCCAGAACCCAGCTTCTTTTCTAAGTCTTGTATCCAAATACACACACATTATACTTCAGTCTAAATTATACCAGTGTGCTGCTCTTTTTTAGTCATAAAATGAAGATATCTTGTCTTGAGAAGGCTCTCTCCTGGAAATTCCTTGCTTATTGGGTTCTCTCTCCATGAATAGACAGGTAGGACATCTGGGCAGTGGGCTGTGACTGCTGGACTGGTTGTCTAGTGCAACAGTCCAATTGCTACTGCTCTACTCAATTTATTCCCTCAGTGCTTAGATCCTTTCCCTAGCTAGTGTATTCATTGCACTGGGATATAAGCAGTGCTGCGGTTAAGAGGGGATCCTGCTTCTTTCTCTAAATACCCCTGATACTGGAATTGACTTGGTGGGCTTCTCCTTCAACTTGTCTCTCATTTGGGCTTTTGTCTGACTCCTTCTTCTAAGTATCTCTGGATACAGTTATTTTCCAAGTGATTTTGGAGGGCTGCTGTCTAGTCCACCACAGTGTCTCTCCTCTACTCTGTTAGGTCTTAAACATGTAATTCACTCTTCCTTTCAAGGAAACCAAACAATAATGAAATTCTGATTTCTAGAGTGACAAATTTTAGTTCAAAGCTCAAGTAAGTTACAATTGAGACTGAATTTTTCCCATATAACCAGACCTCTAGAAAGAAACTAACTCAGTTTACTCTTTTCATTTCAGGGTTTAGGATAGCCAGTTTGTATTAATACAGAAGTTGAAAAGAGAGAAAGTGCTATAAGAGAGTGTGGAGCTACAGCACTGTGACATATCCATTCATGCTGATTTCTTCTTTCCCAATGGGAAGATATCTAAAAGAGATAAAGAGAAAGTAAAAGATTTCTCCTCCATTCTGCTGCATGAGATATGGCTGAATATTTCTATGTCCAAGTTTTCTGTAAGAGAAAATAATCTCACACATTTTAATTATATCTCCACTTCTTTTAGTAGCATATTTTATATCAGGTAGGAAACTACAATTTTATATTTCATATATTTTTTTTTCTCTGTCTTTTATCCTCTGTAAGTGGTTCATGTCTACAATCGCCTTGAATTTATATCTATTTACTGACAGGTATAGAGTGGAAAATAGAAAAGAAGATCAATAATTGAGCTCACTGAAATGGGACCTTTGCTGGAGTCAGAGTAGGAAAAAGGTAAATAGGGAGAAACAGATTTGTCAACCACTTTATTTACTGTATTGATTATGTGATGATAAACACGTGTACGTTTTTAGTAGGAACAGTTTATTCCCAGGGCTTGGGAGTTTATTGATCAATTTGAGAGTGAAAAATTTAGTGAACAGACTTAGTTACTTTTGTTTGTTCTCATGTTTTTGTTTGTCTTTCTTAGGTGTAATCCATCAATAAAACCCATTTATATGTGCAGTGGGATTATGGTATTTGGTTAAAAAATACATAATCAAACATTGAACAAAGTCATGATATACAATTTAGCTCTTTTTCACACCTTCTGACAATTTTTAGATTTTATATATTTATTGTTTTATTATAATCATTGTTTTTAAGGGCAAAGTAAAGCAATAAATCTAGCCTGTCTAGACCACTAAACAATTATTTTGTTAGGACTGAGCAATCAAGACCTTGTAAAAACAGTTTAGAAAAAAAGTAGAAATTCCATGTCTAACTATGTACCATGCTGTTTCATATCTAAGATTTCTCATAAAAAATGAGGAAACATACGCCCTCTTGTTTTAAGTCCATAGGGCACACTGTAAGACTTCCTAGGTCTTGTTTCTTGGTGCTAGAGCCAAACATAAAAAAACTCACAAGTCAATTTGTATTTCCCCATCATTTCACTATTTTTGTGAGGTCCTTGTCTAAGGATAGAATTTCTCTGGCCCTTTCAGGTTAGCCATAAAGTACCTTGATGGTCTACCTAATAAATCAATATTTTTGCTCTTAGATGTAAATTTCAGGAAAGATTTATCCTCCCAGATACATATTTCTCAAGGGATTGACTGATGTGTCAATTTAGTATCACACAGTTATATGCAGAAGGTTATTAAATCTAAATATAAATATAGACAGTTAATTTTAAAATAGAATTGGAAATGAGTCCAGGTAGAAAAGTTAACATCTGCCAACCCACTCTGATCACTGAATAAGTTCATTAACAGAAGAGGGCAATGAATGAATACATAACTCTAGTGAGTTGTGTGAGAATGTGTCAGAATACCTTTAGGTTTGGAGTTTATTTGTAGAACTTGGTAAATATAACTAATTAGAAATTTTGGCAATTTATTACAGTGTTTACTTTAGACATCTTCAGATCTCTGTATATTCCCTTTCCTTTTCATATTTCTGTATATTTTGTATATCTGCTTTCCTATGAACCAGGGCAAATTCTGTGACTTGTATGAACTATTAAGCTATGAAGAAAGCAACACTTTCCCAGTTCTGGACTAAAGAGAAACGAAGTCTTGGAAGTTTGCACTTATGCATTTTGGGAAGTCCTGAAAATCCATGTAAGCAATCTAGGCATCCCATTGGAAATACAACAGGGAGAAAAACTCCATGATGAAGGCAAACTCTGAGACTGCAGTGGAGACAGAGAGAAGTTCAGATATTGGAGAGACCCGACACCTCTTAGCCACAGAATTGACCAATTGATTTCAATGCATCCTAATGATGAACCATTGGGATAGAAATATAAAGAAATATATCCATTTTCCTATGAATGAATCTACTTTCTCATTCTTTATGGCTGAATAATATTCCATTTTATAGAAAAAACACACCTTCTTTATCCAGTTTCCAACTGATGGGCAAATGGGCTGTTCCCAAGTTTTAGCTATTACAAACTGTGCTGCTATAAACATAGGTGTGCATATATCACTGTGCTATGATTATTTTAATTCTTTCGAAAAGAGTCACATGTGTAAATACTGAATAGTTTTTCTGGTGTGAAAAACTATGATAGTACATAAGATCCTAACGAGATGATTGACAATGTGAAATAGGAAGAAAAGGGCTAAAGGTGTAGGAAAAGTGGGAAGGGTAGGGGAAAGGGAATAAGGGAAAAGAAAAAAATATGAGAAAATAAAAAAATGGAAATAAAGTATTTGTAGATGGTGAAGGGGGGATGGGGTGAAGGGAGGGCAGGGACAAGGGGGAAAAATGAGAACCAAGACCTGTCATGTAAAGGCACAAGATCCCAATAATGAATGTAACTGTACTGTGTACCTAAAGTGTACCAATAAACTCAATTAAAGCTGAAAAAAAAAGAAATATAAAGAAATAATCTGTCAGTGTAATCATTGCCATTTGAAAGTTATGGTATTTTCAGGGGAAGATTTGCTAATTAGAAATAAATAAGTAACTAGAACAGATAGAAAAGACAAAAGCTGCGTATCTTCCACTTTATGTTTCCATTCCCATCCTAAGCCTTGTGGTACACAGATGTAGGTTTTGATGTTTTTCAAAGGCAGTTAAAGCAGTTGGTGTTTTTATGAGCTCGGAGTGCAAAATTGATGAAGCAACCTCATTGGACAAAACTGGGTTAGAAATGTCATTAAATAAACTGGAGCTATTAAATGTTGAATTGCTTATCCTATTGAGCCTCCCTTTAAGAAGCTTCTTCAACATTTCATAGAGTAGTTATAATTTTGGCCTGAGAATGGTAGAAATTACAGCTGAACAGAACATTGTTGGTTGTAAACTCCTTTGTGCGAGTCACCTCCCCACAATCGTGTATCTCTGTCTGCTTTCTCTGAGTTAATCTTGAAAGGAACATAATCTACAGTTTCCGAAAATCTTAACTCCAACTTGCCTCAGTTTTAATTTGAAAATATAAGATCATGTATTAAGTATTTATTCATTTTATTTAATAATAATTAAATGTTTACATTGGTTTTAAACCTTAGTATTTATATTACCATAGAAGTATTTTAGTTTGGCATATTGAAAATGTTTGGAGTAATGATAGTAAGGACCTCTCTTACTAATTACAGGATCTGTCTACAACCCCTCAGTGTATAATTTCTGCTACTATTTGTTCTGTCTACAGCAGAAATCCCTTATGTTGCTCCTAGTACTGCATTTCAGGAAAGAATGAAATACAAGATACTTGTTTCAATAAAAATACAATCTCTAAAAGGGCCATTGAATTAGCTCCCTGTCACTCTATAGTTTGTGCTATTTTGTGACCTTGCCAGTGCTCTCATTAAATCAATTCAAGATCTAGTTGTTTGTAAAGGATTTTTAAGAAGACATAACTATTAACCCAAAAAAACTGAATTTCTTCTAAAAATATGAACTTTAACTTTTACATAGATGAATCAGAAATGAGTATAAATAACAGGAGATTCAGTTTTTGCCAGTAGAGTCAAGTAAAATTATAAAGATTTTATAGGTTATCTCATATTTTGTACTAGAATAAGGGGGGAAAATTTAAATTTAAAAGCTTTGTATAAACTATGTATATAATATCTATCTATCTATCTATATATTTATTTATATAATCATCTTACTTTTCTTCCTATGAACTGGTGTATGATAATTTCCCTTCCAGCTTTAAAATATTTATTTAAAATTTAAAGTATGAGCAGTATGTTCCCAATGAAAACAAGTTTGCTTGTTGAAAAATTATAAACTTAATGATATACCCTTTGAAACTTTCCAAATAACATGTCTTCCTCAAATAATTATGGGTGAAGACATAATTTTACATGAATTTAAATAATTTTTAGCTGATCTTGAATCCAGGTTACTGGACTGAAAGGTATGCATTTTTTATTTTCAGCCTCTATTTTCCATTACTTATATTTTTATAATCTGTCTAATATTTGTCTGTTGGTCTTTTGTTTTGTTTAGTCTTTTAATTATGAGCCCTTTGCACTCACTTTCCAGTTAACAATAGTGACTATTTCTTCCCTAAAGTCTACGATTTTCTCCAAATGGTACACCAGCAAAACTTGAGCTATTTTTAGAAATTCTAATTCTCAGGCCAAACCCAGAACAATTAAATCAGAAAATCTGGAAGCAAGACCCACATCCACACTATCTATTGATTTCTTTAGAAACATTTTTCCTCTCTGTCTATTTAGTAAATTTTCATCTTTCTTCCTTATGATTTAGTTTAGTTAGCAGCCATTTATAACATAAGTGCAACTTCTTCCTCCAAAGGAGAACTTTTGTCTTATTAATGTCCTGTTTTTCCCAAGTGCCAAGGCTATCCCTCCAAGCACAGAGGATTAAATTAACAATGAGTAGTTATAAAACTTTACATCTTTAAATTACCTATATAGACCATAAAATGTTAAACAATGCAATCATTCAGGCAATTGTATTAAAAGTATAATATATCACACCCAAGAACTCATTGTCATCTATCAAGAAAAGTAGGAGGTAGATCATGAAGAGCTGAGAAATTTCATCAGGATTAGACTTAGTCTGATAACTCTGAATAAAACATTGCCCTGGGCAGAATGTTCAGTTGATTAGTGTTATGCCAAGATCACATCATTGTAGTGCTAATCATGAAGACAAACTAACTACACCTGAGAAATATGAGCTTATGTACATAAAATATAGGAAGAAGTTATTCAAACTCTTCATTCTCTAAGTTCACAGAAAAGGGCACTAAGCAGTAGAAACCTAAGGATTATCTTATAGTATGTAAATTTAAGAAGGGAAATTTATCAAAGGAAGACAGAGATAAAATATTATTTTAGAAGTAAAGCTGGATGTCGTGGCAAATGTCTGCAATCCCAATATTTAGAGATGCTGGAGAAGGATCACAGCTCTGTGTCCTGCCAGGGTGACTTAGTGAGACCTTATTTCAAAATTAAAATCAATGAAAGGGCTTGGCGTGGTTCAGTGGCAATCTTCCCCTGGGTTTTATGCCTGGTACTGGAAAAAAAAAGTCTGAAAAACCAAAGTCACGTGACAAATCAAATGTCATGGTCGTTGTTTTGTCTTCTTCCATTCCTGAATGTAAGAAGACAAAATCATGGTCCGCTTTAAGGACAATGGAAAATACGAATCAAGAGTAATCTAGATGTTTGTACATGTGGGTAAAGTGAGTGTAGATTGATAGGATCCTGATGAATTCACCTTGATTGCTGTCCCTCAATCTGTAAATGGGATTTTGTGTGCTGGCATTCATATATAATGCATATATAAAATTGCATTCATGGTAAAGAACTAGTCAAATCTGAAAAAAACTGATGCATCGTTGTCAAACATAATTGATAGACACAGGTGGTATGAAGTGAGGAATTTCAGAGCCTCATGGGCAAAATAATAGCTGACCATGTAACTGCCACCTTGAGGAAAGAATCTGAAAATAGATGTGCTGGCATTCATATATAATGCATATATAAAATTGCATTCATGGTAAAGAACTAGTCAAATCTGAAAAAAACTGATGCATCGTTGTCAAACATAATTGATAGACACAGGTGGTATGAAGTGAGGAATTTCAGAGCCTCATGGGCAAAATAATAGCTGACCATGTAACTGCCACCTTGAGGAAAGAATCTGAAAATAGATGGACAAACAGTTGTTTTATAATGTTGGTCACATGTTTGAAAAAGTAACCTGTCAGAGGATAAAAATTTGGTAAAGTTCAGGTTGACAACCTCAGAGCTGATAGGGGTGGCTAATGTCAAGACACTTGCTTTTATTGGCAATGAAATTTTAAAAATTGCCACTGAAATTGTATCTATCAGTAATTACACCGGTAGGCACATGTAACAGCATAATGATACTCTGAGTTTTCATACTGTCTTCTAAATGTGTTTTCATGGCAGCATCTTTATTCTAAATTTATAGATTGAAAGTGGCATGTACAGCTGTCAGAATGAACAAGTAGATATCGAGACTGGCTCTGAATAGCACCACATTGATGGCATAAATAACACTTATAAGGCCACAGCTTGTCCTAACGTTGCTCTGAGATTTGCCTTCTTGTTCCTTGTAAATTTCTCATCATTCCCATCTTAGAAGGAGCCCTGGAACTCTTATGGATCCCACAGCATCTAAACAAAGAAGGATGGAGAGAGAGAGTAGGGAAAGGGGTTGAAAAAAAAGTATTAAGATACATTTTGTACTTGTACCAACGCCACCAAGGAAATCAGGACTATGAACATTATGTACTGCAACTATGTACTAAACAGTTAGTGCGCAATTGCTGTAACAGAAAGATGCCTCTAGGCATATAATTTTGAGAGAACAGTTTGACAGGACATCGAGTCTTCTATATTTTACTCTATGTATTAATAATTTTAACCTCAGCTTTCCATGTTCTTGCACTTATTTATATTACTTGTATGCATTGGTTTCAGAAGCTGTATTTTAAATGAATAGGGAATGTCTAAAATGTTCTAGTTTATTTTTTATCATATTAAGAGCACTGCAGAACACAGAGTAAAAATATTTTAGTTGAGTTTTTTCCCCTTTTGTTATCTTGTAGATCTGTCTTCTTATTTGCCACAAAAGTTTCTCCTCAAAGTCATAAGGTCAATTAGTAGACCATGTTTGTCTTCTTGTCTCATGATCTCGTGAGACTATGCATTCATGAAGGCAATTGAAGAGCTTATTTTAGATTATAATATCACCAAAAAGCAGTATGTGCAGTTGCATTTTTCCCCACCACCTGGCAGAATTGATTGAAATTATAGTCACTTTCAGACTCTTGTTCATTGAAATGTACAAAAGACATAGATTTCTATATAGCTCATTGAGTATATGACAAATTTTTATTTGTGCCAGATCAACTTCCAGGCTTTAAAAAAAAAAAAAACTATCTAAAAACTCAGGTCTATGAGTTTTATGAGTTTTCTCTCTGTTGACATTTGGCTCCTAACAAAGTGGTACTAATAGTGAGTAAGCTGTTATCCTCCTAATTTTATTTGAGACTTCAATTCAAATAAAATTCTCTATGGTTTTTAAGTTATTTATTCAGTGATCTGGGTTTCCTTTATACGAAGAAGCCTTTGAACAACTATAGACGCATTTCTGATAAAATGGCCATAATCATGTGAAGAAATGGATCCACAGTAAAACACATGGGAGGCACAAGGCACTTCAACATTGCTAAACAATTCAACTAGGCTACTGTTTAACTTTTCTTCTTTAATTTAATTATAAGCCTTATATATAGTTTTTGATACTAGGTCATGTCACCTTGTAATATAAAAAATGCATTTTTATTTTTAGTCACAGCTAGATTAAGATGAGGAATAAAGCTATTAATTATAATGTCTACTTTATTCTTATTTAAAGACTCAGATTGATGAGATTTAAATGGACCACACTTAGAATCAGATTTATTTAGGAGGCTACATGACAAGAAATAGAACACAACTGCATGGTAAGAGCAGGATCTTCATAGTGGAAGTATTTAGAGCAGAACATAGAATGGTCAGTACCGGGATTATATTTTGACATTTTATGCTATGGCTTAACAGTGAGTAAAAGAGCCTCAGCTGATCAGAAGTGGGGTCAGGTTGGCCTAGCTGCATACTTTCCAAATAAAAAACAACCTTTAAGGTATAGGTGAAGTGGGAAGGGCAGGGGAAAGGAAATAAGAGACAAGAAAAAATATGAGAAAAGGAAAAAAATGGAAAGAAAGTATTTGTAAATAGGGGAGGATGGAGGGGGTGAAGGGAGAACAGGGGTATAGGGAAAAAATGAGAACCAAGATGTGTCATGTAAAAGTACAGGATCCCAATGATGAATGTAACTGCAGTATATACTTAAAAAGTACCAATGAACTCAATAAGATTAAAAAATAAAAAAGAAACAAACTTTAACATAGCAATCCTATTGTCATAACTACTGAGGGATCTACTAAGGGAGATTCCTCATTGAAGGCCTCTCAGGAAATTCTAAGATATTGCTTTGTATGAATGTAACTGCAGTATATACTTAAAAAGTACCAATGAACTCAATAAGATTAAAAAATAAAAAAGAAACAACCTTTAACATAGCAATCCTATTGTCATAACTACTGAGGGATCTACTAAGGGAGATTCCTCATTGTGAAGGCCTCTCAGGAAATTCTAAGATATTGCTTTCGACAGTGTATTTTATTCCTTTCATATCTTTCCATATGCTGCAGTATATACTTAAAAAGTACCAATGAACTCAATAAGATTAAAAAATAAAAAAGAAACAACCTTTAACATAGCAATCCTATTGTCATAACTACTGAGGGATCTACTAAGGGAGATTCCTCATTGTGAAGGCCTCTCAGGAAATTCTAAGATATTGCTTTCGACAGTGTATTTTATTCCTTTCATATCTTTCCATATGCAAATGAAATTTACCAATTAAATATTATTTTTAGAAAACTAATATTGAAATGGCATTCAACTTTTATCAATGTTTAGGGAAATGGAGTAAGCAAATTATCATGTCCTAAATTTGTCAATAAAACAAACAAAATATTGGTAACACTTCTTCCAGAGGAAAAGGACCAATGTAGATTTACTTGTGAATATCTTTCAATCTTCACAAACACTTTACCTTGTTCATTTTCAGACTGTGATTATTGAAATATGATTGCCATGTAAAAAACAATGTATTTTAACATGTGCAACTCAGTGAGTTGGTAACAAATAAACCCCCATGAAATGAATCATTACCACCAGAATAAGAATAGAAATCCATCATTTTCTAATACTTATTCCCACTCCATTTATCATTATTATGTTTGTGGTATCAAAACTTAAAATATCTACCCACTTAGAAAATCTTAATTTCATAATACGATATCATTAGCTATTGCCACTATGCTTTATATTAGATATCCAGAACTTTTTATCTTTTAGCCTAAGTGAAGCATTATATCCTTTTTTAATCATCATTTTCAAATTTTCTGTGTCTTTCAGGCCCTGAAAACTACCAATATTTCTATGAGTCAATTTTAGACACTAAGCAATTTTTCTTCCATGACTGGTTTATTCACATAGCATTATATCCTCCAGGTTCATTCATACTGTCACAGATGATATGATTTAAAAACTGAATACTTTTCCACTGTGTGTTCATGTCTTTGTATATATCTACTGCCTATCTATCTATCTACTCTGTATCTATCATCTTCTAAGCCATGTTTTCTGTATGCCATATTGTCAATACAGATGGAATAAGCACAGAAGTCTATGTATCTCTTCAAGATGCTGAATTCATTTCCTTTGGAGAAACATAAAATATGGCCCATTGAATTATATGGTAGTTATATTTTATTTTTTTCTGAAAGGAATTTCTATAATTTTTTGTAAAGACTGCATCAATTTTCATTCCTGCCAACAATGTACAAGGGTTCCTTTATATCCATGTTCAGCTAACATATGTTTTTGTTTAACTTATTTCTTTTTGCTCTTAAATAAGTCCTCCTCATAGTGTGAAGTAATGGTTTTGGTTTTGACTCATATTTATCTAGTGGTTGGTGATGTTGAACATTTTAGAGTATGTACTTTTTAAAGAAATGTCAATTCAGGTATTTTGCCCATTGTTTTTTAGTTAGGGCTTTTTTATCATTGCATTGAAGGATTTGCATATATTTTAAATATTAACCATTTACTAATGGTTTAACAATATTTTGGCCCATTACCTATGTTGTTTCATTTTGTTATTTCCTTCATCATGTAAATTTTCAGTTTGATGTAATCTCATGTCTTTAATTTTCTTTAATAGCCTGCGTTTTGGGTCATATAAAAATCATTGCCAAGGCTAATGCCAAGGGACTGTTTGTGTACATTTTCTTGTAAGACTTTATGAATTTATGTTTCACAGCACCTTTTCAAGTCACTTGTCATCATTTACATTTTACTGACTAGGAAGCAGAGGTAGAATTAAATTATTTTGCTCAAAATTTTCAAAACTTAAAAATTGTTCCAGTTTTTTTGGCCCTAAACACGCATTTTTTTTTAAATTGAGTTTATTGGTACATTTTAGGTACACAGTACAGTTACATTCATTATTGGGATCTTATACCTTTACATGACAGGTCTTGGTTCTCAGTTTTCCCCTTCTCCCTGCCCTCCCTTCCCTCCTTCCTAACGTACAGTTTTTATGTGAAACTGTTTTCAAAAAACTTTAACGTATTTCTTACTGAGAGTTTTATGGTTGCTATCTTTATTACAGCGCTAAGTTTAGAAATACACGCTTAGATTTCTCTTTTTCAGACTTTGAAAAGAATAGCCATAATTATTTTGTTAACAGTGATGCCAAGCCATCAACTTGACTTTGTGTGATTTCCTTGTCCTTAATAAATCCATAAAATTTGTCACTGTAATCTGCTCAATGCTGCCAGTTGCACTGCAAGTTCCTAGTTATATATATTCCTACTTAGGAAAAATATATTGGTTCTGTCATTATGTAATTGGTTGCTTCAGGAAAACCACTGACTATGCTTTGGTACTGTGTAGAAAGTGAGCAAATTTGCCCCAATTTACCTGTCAAAATGTATCAAACTTGTTCAAGAAACATGATGCAGTGTGAGTATATTTTTTGCAGGCCTTGCCACATGGAAAGAGAACCAGAGAATTACTATTGTGACCAAGTGGAATTGCTTTTGCAAAGTTGTATGAAACAATTTGAAGTAGTCTGTGATTGTAGCTGAGTACATGCTAACAATAATTTGATATCTTGAGCCATGCTACCAAGAATTTGCCTTTTAGTGGTTAGAAATAAATAAAAAGGTCACCCTCTAAACCATTTATTTTAGACTTCAGGCAGAATGCTCCACAGCATTGTCAAATGGAGTTCTAGTATCATGCCGGATTGCTAAATATACTTATGTGAAATAGATTTCCTTTCTACTACATAATCCCCTGGAGCAGGCCTGGAAGCCCAAATTCTGAACTCTTTTATTTTACAGGGACAAATTGGTGTCCTTTCCTGGGTATTAACTCAATAGATTCCATTAACAAGCAAATGTCATCTAACCATTTATGTAGTACAGTGTATTTTGGTTTTATTTTAGTGTAACAATTCAGTTAATATTATACAGGATCCTGTATTGTTAGATGAAACACTCTGAAGTCCTGGAATATATAAATTACAGTTGAGCCTCTATCATCAGCAAAGGCATACTGTTGTCCATAATGTAAATGAATTAAAATTAATACGGATTTTTACTTCTTTCAATGAGGAATGGGTCTAATCCCATCAACTTGAACTTGGAAATTGATTGATTACCCTAATGAACTATTTTAGATCAGAAGTTCAGTATGGATCACTGTGGCTGACGCAGTTGCAGCTTTGGGTAGATTAGCCTTAGTGAAGTAAAATTCATATTGTTTGGGCCCATATTGAGTTTCTACTCCTATCACCACAAAGACAACACTCATGTGTATATTACATAAGAAATGGATTAACCAGTGGCAGAGGCTGCTATGTATAAACAGGGCTATTGATTCTAATTATTTCATCAATACTTGGCTGTTTGAACTACTATTTAGTGAACTTAGCATAAGCTTCAAAAGGATTCTTTCTTTCCTTATTTCTTTCTTTCTTTCACTCTTTTTTTCTTTCTTTTTGCATTTCTTGATTTTATTTTCAAGAGGAGTTGAAACAAATTTTAAGAGTGTTTTTCTTTTTCCACGAAACATGATTCATTCAAGTAAAATTAACTTCATTATAGAAATGTAGCAAAGTAAAGGAAAACTACAACAATCCAAGAAGCAAAGTTTGAGGGGAAGAAGAGGGTACAGGCCACATATAACATATGCACAAATACTCAAGATGGCCCCCTCAGAAGGCAAGCCCAAGGACCCATTGCAAGAGGATGTTTTCCCCAAAACATCTGAGAATGTTCCAACTTAAAGTTTAAGATTAAAAATGAGTCTGCTTGCCTCACAACATGAGGACCAGAGTTTTATTCCCAGCACACACACCAAAAAAAAGATTAAAAAATGAGAAAAGAAAATAAATCAACGAAAAAACACAACTCAAGAACCACCATTCAGTCATAACCACCTTCCTTAATCAATCATAGATATTTCTTTCATTTTATAAGAAGATTAATAAAAATATTTAAAAATTATTTCCTTATATTTGTAAAGATAATAGAATTCAGAAGTATTTCTGAAAACTGACCAGAAATTACTCTCCAGTTTCCACCCCTGGTGCTGAGAATCGTTGGGACTAGAAAGTTTGGGTCCCCAGAGCGGCTACTGCAGAATGGGAAGCCCAGCCCAGAAGAAATCGGAAAATAATGGAAAAGGGTGCATGGGAAATGGTGAGCAGCAACTCCATATAACACGTGGTGAACAGGAAGTGGGAACCCAAAGTGGACAGAAAAGCCTTAAACTCCTCCTTCACATACAACACCAGATTTTATAAAGATCCAAGGAATTCAGTTTCAGACTTTAGTGAAGAATTCAATGTTTATTTACATGCTTTGCTTTCTTTTTTAAGGATCAAAGTTGAACAAATTAAATATTTCTATTAATATTACTACATATGCCTTAAGAAATAATCTTAATAAGAAATAAAGGGAGAAGAGACTGAAAAATCATCAAATTTGTCCCTTTAGCTCCAAGTGATATTAATATTAAAAACAAAACTGTTGGTTTCTAAAAGAAAACAACAATAAAATCAGGCTTTGCTGTTCCTCCTTTACTTTATTCCTTACCCCATAGACCAACAACAAATGAGAAACATAGCTAGAGCTCAACATATTGTGTTCTGCTGAGAGCTGGGCCTGATCCCAAGCTTGGCAGTGGCCTCCTTTGTCCAGTGGCACATAGCACCAGTCTTTTTTATCTCCAATATTCTAATCTTTCTCTGTCCATACACTACAAATCCAATTTTCTCACCAATTCCATGAATAGGACTGTAATACTAATTTGGGCTATTCTTTCTAAGCAAATGGTTGGAATAGTGTCTGTTGGGAGGATTTGTTTTCCTGACCATTTCTCTTTAGAACTACTGATTTTGGATTTTTGCAGCAGCAGTCTTTTCTTAGCTTGAATTCTGTACTGTACTGAGAAACATCAATTAAGTGACATTTGCCTTTTTTTCTCCTACACAGGTTAGCCATAAAGTAATCCTACTGGGACTTATGTTTAATCTGAGGAATAAGCTACATCATTAGAGTGAGATATGAATGGACTTACATTGGGTAAAGCTGTTCTTCTTTGTTAATCTTGCAGAGTACATACCTAAAAGAGGGTTTGGCTGGCAAACTGTGAGCTTTAGTACAACTTTAACAGACTCCATGAGAATAGGAGGATAATAAATCTCCACTATTAATACCAAAACTTTATCCATCAAACATGTGCATAGATCAGACACAAAGTAACCAAACTGTCATGGTTGGTAAAAAAAAAATTAACAATGGATATTTTCTTCTGAAGAAACTAATGCTAGAATTGTTGAGAGCTATTCACATACTAGAGATCTCAAAATAATATTCTTTCCTAAATTACACATCTAAAAAAATTACATATTTAAGACTTCACTGTGTGCTTTCTGCACTAATTTTCATCTCACTTATTCTTAAAAGATTCTCATTGTATGCCCATTTATAAAGATACATGAGTATCCCTTTTTCCAGAATAGATAAGCATTTATAAGACCATTGTTGCCAAAATCATTACAAGAGGATGTATTATCCTTGAGTTTTTCTTCTGACTTGTTGGTGGCTTGAAAATGTTTTCATTATTATTATCAAATTAATATAATAAACATATAATCTGTAACCTGATCTTGATGTGGGGCCCACTGTTATTCAATTCCTATTCTAAATAAAATAATTATTATCATTTCTAATTCATGTAATTTGTTGCAAGGATATTAGGTCAATTAAATTTATAAAAGGCAACATGTTTTGAATTATTTGAACACTACACTAAAATTTATAATAGGGAAATTTATACTAATAATTATACAAAAATTTATCATTATCTGTAAAATCCATATTTTACCATATTTTGGACATTATGAAACATTCTTATTCTGGAAGAATATATTCATTTTATTTTCTCTTTTATATTTTTCATACCATGACATTTAAAAATCCAAATTGGATTTCATTTGGAAAAACATATATTAAAGTAAATCTTTCTATGAGTATATAGATGGTATTATGCAGAGTTGTATTTCATTTAACTGAACTGCGTTAATGCATGCAGTTGACATAATCCTACTGCACTCCACATTTATGGAAAGAACAAAACACAATACTTCACTCAAGTCACTCTTCCAGAGCAGACTGCATTTAAATGTAAAATCAATTTTGTAATATTTTAAAAATATGACTGTTTTGGACAGGCAGAAATTTTAAAGGGATGATGAAATCAATTAATACAAAGTAGAACAAAAATAATGCTTCAAATCTTGATTAGCTAAAAAAGGATTATTGCTTCTTAAAAGGAATATTTATGCTGAAGCCAGAAATAATTTAAATGTCACTAACAAAAACAAAACAAAAATTATGTTATTATATTCATAAGAAAATAAAATGATGAGTAAATTATTATGGTAATTCAGTTGCTAGAATCTTGTGTAGGTACATTTTAGCAATATCATACTAATTTGCATATATCACATCTATAATTCATAAAATGTATTTAGTTTTTTAATACTAAAATGATACTGTGTCAGTACTACAGGCTATGTCCTATGCAACAGGATGAGTGTTTCAAGGAAAGAGTAAAATCTGGCTTTATGTGCTTAGTTGAAGAGAGCTAAAAATAGTAATTATTATCAATAATTGGAGATAGCAAAGTAAAAAACACAAAATAAAACATTCAATGGTTTATATATTGATTAAGATATACTCAGCAGGACTGATAGTCTAAAACTTTACAAAGCCTGCTCATTTTTTCAGTGGTGATATACCACTTAATTTTTTAAAAAATGTATAATATTTGCAGATAGTATTAAATCCTACTGTTGAAGCCATTTACCTGTTAAATGAGATAAATGAATTGATATTACATTTGGATTCTAAGAGGAAAAGTGAGAGATCATTCTAAAAACATACCATTACTCTCTCCTATAGTTACATTCAGCATTTTTAGATTAAAATTTCACTTATACAGATTTTATCATAAGGGTTATTAATTCTGATGACAAATGTCAGGCTTTCAGTTTATGGAAACAATTGTGAAATCTACCTTTTTCAGTGATATTTTTGTTTCAACTGTTTTGCTTCAATTGCTTTGTTTCACAAAGTCATCCAAGACCATGAAGGGCAAGAACCTACCATGGTATGAAAATAACAGTACACTTTTACTGTTTTACAATTCTTAGTTGTAGTATTATTGGTTAATATAACACACACATAAATTTGGGGCAATTGAATTAAGCTGTCATAAAATCAGAATAACCAATTTAAAAGAAAAAGAAAAATAGATTTTGTGTGACCATTAAACATAAAAAGCCAGCTTCATGTGTTTATTCCTATGTTTAAAATATATTTCAGTATTATAGTTTAGAATTATGAAAGCAAATTTTCAAAGCATTTATATTGACCAAGACATCAAGATCTTTGCTTTTAACATGTCAAACATAATTCACAGAAAGTGCCAAAGTACAATAAAGTTAAAATATTCAAAACTCATGAAAATTTATTCACTGACAGTTCTCCACTTTTGTGAACATTTTATATCACGGATATATTAATGTACATCCTGCCATTTGTGAGGAATAATATTGTAGTCAACAGCTGGAGCCTCATAAATTACAATGTGGTAATAGAAAAAATGGGAGATTTAGTAAGTATTCCTGGGGCTGAGGTTTTTCCCTTCAGTGAGCTCATTCATTTTGGTATGAAAAGACTTATGGATGTTTGCTATCACTAAGATTTTTGGTAATTCTGAGGTTAACAGATCAGAGGAATAGAGTTTTAATAGAAGGTTTCTATTTTGGGTTGATTATGGTTCATTATTTAATATTATGACCTGACACTGTTGTAAATATGTGGGTTCAGTTCAGAGGTCTGTCTTAGGTATGTTGTCATCATATAAAGAGTAAAACTCATGAATTTCTTATTTAATGCCACATGTCTTTTCTTTTTGAAATGTCAGGGTAGGGCTTCTGAGTAAAACTAATAGATTGAATAGGTAATTTCACTACTGCCAATAAACAACTTTCTAAAAAAATATAGCATCTGAAGAAAAAACAAAAAAATATTTTGGAGACTGAAAAATAGGTGATGATGAATTCTGAGAAACTTAGTATTATATTTTAGGTGTAACATGTCCCACAAAAGTCACTTACGGGGTCTTTTTAGGGCCTACCAACAATGAACTGAACCCACATAATCTATGAAACAAAGAAAATTCTCCTCCTTCAAATACTGTATGTCACATATTTTTAGCCAAACAATTAGAAAGTGACTAATATAAAAAATGGTACCAGGAGTGGGGTTGTTTTTGTAGCGATTTCTATCCATGTGGCTTCGAAGTCTTTGGAACTGATTGAAGGGAGGAGTTTGGAAGTATTTTGAGAAACCAGGTAAGGAAATCTTACAATACCACACACTGAATTTGACAAGTGATTCTGCTTGGATGGAGCTCAGAATACCAAATTGCTTATAGGAATATGGACAGAAAAGATCGAGGTCATTAGGTTTCACAAGAATTCATACATGTTTCATTCTAGTAAAGAATTAGGTTACATTTTGTCCACTCCCTAACACTTTGTATAAGGCTGAAGTTAAAGTGGCAGACTAATCTGGTTTAGGAAATTTTAAGTCAGTTCAATTTTCAGACTATGGCATAGTTACTGCTGACTGGTTTTATCCAGATCTAGAGTATAAATAAGGAGCAAAACTCAGATGTGAAGTGTCTGGTGTCACCAGAGAGAAGTCTTGACAAAGTTGGGGGAAAGGAAAGCATGTTTGCTGAAAATATTAGCATTAAAAATAAACCAAGTACTTTCATTTAGGACAATAGAGTTCCTGGCCTAAAGGTATTTCAGGAATTTGCCAGACCCCATCCTTACCAGACTCCAGTATATAAAATGGTAAATACATTTTAAAGACTTTATTTAAGAAGAGATCCTCAGAGAATCCTGCTCATTCATAACCACAGAGGCCACAGCATTTTCAAGTTTAGCCATCTAGGCACTGCTAGGACACTGAAGCCACAGTTCAAAAGAATAAGCCTGCTATTTGAATCAGTGGCAGAATTTGACATCATTCATATGGCTCTGGTTTTACTGGCATGCAGAATGAAAGTGTTGCATGCTCAAGGAGACTTCCATCCCAATATCAAGAAAATTCCAAGAGGCCAGGCAATACTCCCCTAAGTGGGCATTGTATGAAGTTGTGGCAGTGGAAACAAAGGCGCAGTGGCAAACCTAGGAATACAAAGATTTCAGGAATATGAATTGTCTGCTAAATAAAGCAATTGGCAAAGAGCTGAGCCAGGCCAAGAAAAAAAAAAACACAAAAAAACACCCAGCTCAAGAAAAAGGCCAGCTGGACTACAATCATCAGTCTAGGTGTGGGGACACATCAGCTCTTTGGAGGTAACATCACACCACAGCTGGTACTGGGTACTGGACACAACACTATACAATTTGCCCTGATTTTTAGTTTTGTTTTTGCCTGTTTTTTTTTTTTTTCTGTTCTTGTATTCTTCCATTTCCCATTATACATTAGAAGCATTCAATAGGGTCTCATGGTTAAGAGTTTACTTTGAGGCTCAGAGGATAATTTAGACTTTGACTTTTCAGCAATACTGAAATCATTGACATTATGCTAACTCTTAAAGATAGACAACACATTTTGCATAATAATATGAACATAAGCTTGTTTAGGGCTAGGATTGAAAGCTAGAGATGAGTCCCATTAGGGACACAAGAATCATATTTTCAAAGGTGGGGCCTCATTGCAAAGGCAGGTAACTAGGGTTGTGACCTAGTATGATGTATTCTGGTACCAAGTTTTGCCTTTTCTTCTCTCCTTTGTGATCTATATGACTTGAGCAGCTTTCTCTTACCGTGAGTTTCACTATACCATCTCTGCCTTGGACTTGCTGACCAAGAACAAAACCCATTGAAACTATGAGATAAAATTATTAAAAAGCTTCCTTTAAGTTGCAAATGCTATATATATTTTCCCCCATTGGCCAGAAAGTGACTGATATATCTAGCAATTTCTGATTTCAAAGTCATCAATATGTAATGCTCAGTGATTTACCTATTCTCCATATCAGCAAAAGGCTCAGAAACTATTAGAATCCAGGACAAAGGGATGGGTAAAACTGGAACTACAGTGACAATATTAAGTTTTTGAGAAGCTAATTCCCCATAGTTAGTCCCTGTTTAGAGAATCTTGTATGGTTATTCCTATTTTGTTCTGGCAGAATACAGGAGTTTTGTTTTATAGAGTGTATTAAATACAGTGAAAAAGCACTCTAGAAATCAAAATATAATAAAACACATTGTGAATATTACATTCCCACCCATTCACTTGATTCCCAAAATAATAACTACTAGACTTATAGCAACAAGTTAAAATATGATATTATGGGTTGATGTTCTAAGTAAAATAAAAACATCTACCCCCCCCCAAAAAAAAACACACACACACAAACCCTCAAGGTAGCAAGAGCTTGGAGTGATGTATTTCAAGCCCTAAAATAAAACAACTTCCAACAGAGTGATGTACCCTGAAAACCTCTCTTTCAAAATTGATTGTGAAATAAGATAATTTCATGACAAAGAGCACCTTAGGAACTTCATGAATACCAAACCAGTACTCCAAAACATTTTAAACACTATCTGAGGGAAAGACAATGCAGATCACAACCTCAGAAAGCCCAACAGAATGAATCCATCAGGCAAGGTAAAAAATTAAACACAAAGGGGGAGAATCCAGCAAAAAAAAAAAGTCATGACTAGGATAAGTCAATATATATCATTTATAGCCATCAATGGTAATGGTCTCAATTCACCAATCAAAAGAAACAGATTGGTAGAATGGGTCAAGAAGAAATATCCAACAATATGCTGCATAAAAGAAATATACTTAATTAAAAAAAGAAGCTCAAAGACTGAAAATTAAAGGTTGGAAAACAATGCTCCAGGAAAAGAAAAAGCAGTAGTAACTATGCTCTTTCCAGAACAAGTGGATTTCAAACCAACACTGATTAAGAGAGACAAAGGATGCAACATCCTTGTAAAGGGAACAATCCAAGTGGAAGAAATGACAATCATAAATATATATACACCAAACATTAGTGTGCCCAACTATGTGAAACAAAGACTAATGGACATGGAAAATGGAATAAGCACTAATACAACTTTCATGGGGAACCTCGATACCCCATAATCATCAATATATAGATAAACTACACAGAAAATAAAAAATGAAATACTAGAGCTCAATCAAACTCTTAAATGAACTTAACAGATGTTTACAGAGTTTTCCAGTCCCCCAAATGTAGAACGCACATTCTTTTTAGATGTACATGGATTGTTCTTCAAAATAGATGACATATCACTCATAGAACATGTTTAGGTAAGTGCAAAGGATTGAAATGATTTCCCGGTATATTATCAGACCATAGTATGAAGAAATTGGAGATTAATAGCAAAACAAACTGTAAGAATTTCTTAAACACTTGGAAATTGAACAACATACTTCTTAACAACCAATAGGTCACAGAGGAAATTAAAGTAGAAATCTGACAGTTTCTACAATTGAATGACAATGTCAATACAACATATGGGAATCTATGGAACACAATGAAAGCAGTCTTACAAGGGAAATTCATAGCAGTGAATCCTCATATTAGGAAAACAGAGGAAGATCAATTCAACAACCAAATGCTGAACTTCGAGCTTCTAGAAAATCAAGAGCAGGACAAACCCAAAGTTCATACAAGGGAGGAAATTATAAAGATCAGAGCAGAAATCAATGCAATGGAGACTGAGAGAATGTACCAAAAACTCAAAGAAACAAAGAGTTGGTTCTCCAAAACAATAAAGAAAATTCACAAACCCTTAGCCAAACTTATCAAAAAAAGGAAAGAAAAGGCCCAAATCCATGGAATTAGGAATGAAGAGTGTGAAATTACAATGGACCCAGCATAAATCAAGTATCATCAATACCTACTTTGAGAACTTATCCATCAATAAGTTGGAAAATACAAAGAAATGAACAGATTCCTAGATATGTATGAATTACTAAAGTTGAACTAAGAAGACTTAAAAATCCTAACCAACCCAATATCAATCAATTAAATTGAAAATAATTAAAAACTTACTAAGAAAATCCCGAGTTCTGGTGGTTTCACTGCTGAATTCTACAAGTCATTTAGAGAGGAATTATTGCCAATATTGTATATACTCTTCAAAGAAATTGAAAGGGAAACAATGTTCCCTAATTCATCCCGGGAAGCAAGCATCACCTTGATCCCCAAAGCAGTGAAAGACCCAACTGAAAAAGAGAACTGTAGGCCAATCTCAATAATGATCATAGATTTAAAAATCCTTAATAAGATACTGGCAAATATAATGCAGATCATCAAGATCATGCACACTGACCAAATGGGATGAAACCCAGGGATTCAAAATGGTTCAACATACACAAATCAATAAATACAATACACTGTATTAATAGAGCCATGGAAAACAATCATATGATCATCTCAATAGATGCAGAAATAGCATTGGACAAAATCCAACACACATTCATGAGAAAAGCCCCCCAAAATTGAAGTAGTTGGTCTCTATCTCAATCTAATAAAGCTGTCTATGAAATACCAACAGTCAATATCATACAAAATGGTGAAAAACTGAGATTCTTCAAGCTAAAATTAAGTGCAAGACAAGGATGTCCACTATCGCCACTCATATTAAATATAGTTTTGGAAATATTAGCCATGAATAAGAAACAAAAGGAATAAAGACAGGAAATTAAGAAGTCAAACTGTCATTTCCATATAACATGATACTCTTTATAGAAGACCCCAAGAACTCCACCAAAAGTCTTCTACACTTAATAACCAAATACAGTAAAGTAGCTGGATACAAGGTCAACACACAAAAATCAATAGCATTACTGTACATAAAAAACAGACTCACTGAGAGAGAAGTGGAACAAACAATTGCTTTTACAATAGCATCCAAAAAATTGAAATACCTAGGAATCAACCTAACCAAAGAAATCAAAGACCTATACTCTGAAAACTACCAACAAAAGAGATTGAAGGGAATATGGGAAAATGGAAAGACATCTCTTATTTATGGGTAGAAAAAAACAAACATAGTGAAAATGGTCATACTTCTGAAACTACTATAAAGATTTGATGCAACCCCAATTGAAATCTCAGCAGCATATTTCATAGACCTTGGAGAAAGCAATCCAAAAATTCTTTTGGAACAAGAAGAGATATAGAATAGCAAAAACAATTCTAGGCAATAAAGACAATCCCCAATTTGAAATTATACTACAAACTACTGTAATAACAACAGCATGGTTCTGACAGGAAAAAGACCTGAGGACCAGTGGAAGAGATTAGAAGATGCAGAAACAAATTCAGACACACTTAGCCACCTCATCATCAAGAAAGGAGTCAAACACCTTCACTGGAGGAAATATAGCCTCTTTAATAAATGGTGCTGGCAAAACTGGGCTTCAACTTGTTAAAAGTTGAAACTACACCTTGAACTAAACTAAAATAAAAAAGGATCAAAGATCTAAATATTAAAATAGAAATACTAAAGCAGCTGAAAGAGAGGTTAGGTAGAACTCTGGGAGATACTGGCATTGGGCAAGATTTTATGAACAAAAGCTCAGTTGCCCATGAACTAGTACAATCAACAAGTGGGATGTCTTCTTATTAAAAATCTTCTGCACAGCAAGAGAAACCACCAACAGTGTGAAAAGACAACCCACAATGTAGGAAAAAATTTTCACCAGCAGTTCCTCAGACAAAGGTCTACTATCTAAAATATATAAAGAATTTAAAAAATCAGACTTTCCAAATTAAAATACTCAGTCCAAAAGTGGTCATCAGAAATGAACAGACATTTCTCAGGCAAAGAAGTAGGATCAGCACATAAACATATGAAACAATGTTACACATCACTGTTCATTCAAGAGACCTCACCCCAGGAAGAACGGCTGCCATCATGAATTCAACCAAAAAACAAATGCTGGTGGGGCTGTGAGGAAAGAGAAAACTTGCTCCACTCATGGAGAGTGTAGACTGGTGCAACCCCATGGAAATCAATATAGAGATACCTCAAAGAACTAAGATTGGAAATCCCATTTAGCCCAGCTATTATCCCTCTGCTGGAATTATATAT
>NW_022900932.1:31851596-31915632 GCF_012274545.1 Fukomys damarensis
ATATATATCCCATGTTTATATCAGCAGAATTTATGACAGCTAAAACTTGGAAGCAGCCCAACTGCCCATCAACTGGAGAATGGATAAAAACAATGTGTGTTAAAAAAAAACAAATGGAGTACTATTCACCCATAAAGAATGAGCAATTAAAGACATTTATAGCTAAATGGATGCAATACTGAAGTAAAATAAGTAAGACACGTGTGAATACTGAATAGTTTATCTAGTGTGAGAAACTGAAAGTGTAAATAAGGACTAAGTGTAAATAAGGACTAAGAGGTAATGTAGATAATGTGAAATAGGAAGTCAAGGGGCAAAGGGGAAGGGAAAGTGGGAGTGGTAGGGGAAGGGAAAGAAGGGTATGGAATTAATATGAGAAAAGGAAAAAAATGGAAACCAAGTCTTTGTAAATTGGAAGGGGTGAAGGGATTGAAGGGAGAGCAGGAGAACAGGGAAAAAATCAGAGCCAAGATGGATTATGTACAAGTCCAAATTCCCAGTAGTGAATGTCATCATATTATATATCTAAAATTTACTAGTAAAATTAATAATATAAAAGAAATAACAACAACAAAAAGGCTTAAAAGAGCTAATATAAGAGCTCCCTAATTAACAAATATCCAGTAAAACTCAACTTCCTCAAGCATAGATATAGATCATCCCATCAATTTTTTCTGACTTTTCCTGAAAAAAGGAAGATAGAAAAATACTCTAAAATACTTATCATATATATCATAATCAAACATAAAACAAAAGGAAAAGTTGGACAAGGGGGAATAAATACTTCAAATATGTTTGAACAATATTTTCAGAGAGAAAAAACATAATCTCATAAGAATGAACTGCTTTATAAAAACATTCAACAGGGCTTGTAGTCCTGGCAATCAGCTGTTGAGACTGGAGGATCACTGCAAATCTCAGGTCAGTCTGTGCTTACAGAAGTATTTAGTGAAACACTGTCTTAACTAAACAAAACAAAATAAAAGAACAGCAACAAAAAACAAGGAAAATGGTCTTTAAAATACAAATTTCAGGGCCAGGGATTTAGCTCCATGGTTCTGGCACCTGCCTCGCAAGCAGAAGGACCCAAGTTCTATCCCCAGTACCCAAAAAACAAACAAACAAACAAAAAACAGTAAAGTAAAATACAAATTTAAGAACATAAATTAAAATATCAATGAATGCATTAATTAAATTGAATAGGGGTTGAGAAAAGACAGAGAAGTACATGGTGAATAATTAACCAAATGCTTTCAGGAAGGACTCAGATGCTATGGAGGAGATCCTAATTCTGGTTCTCCTTCCCTATCACCCAACACTTGAAATGGCTATCGTCTTTGCTAATGAAATACATATACACCATTGAATCAGAAAAGACAATGCCTCTTCTCCCCTGAAAACTCAACACTAAGCTATCCTGCATGGGATCATACCCCTTACCAGCATTTAGGAAGTAGATAGTGGGAGACTTCCAAACTAGACTAGCTTGGCAGTTGCTAGTTAGGACAGATGAGTTGGGCTGTTTTCCTAATCTAAGTAGAGTCATGTACAACATATTTGCCAAGGACACACCGTTTCCATCTGTTATGACAGAGTAATTATAAATAATACCACATTTCACATTCTTGTGCTTCAGTTTGAGAAAAATAAATAAAATTGTCTTCTAACCCATAGGGAAGTCCATCTGTTTTTAGGTTCCATCCCTGGAATCTGTGAATGGGAAAATATCAGAAATTATATCATGGTGGTGCAGGAACCTAGACCTAGAATTCTTAAAAGAAGATATATTTTGCTTAGGGGGCACATTTTAAGTTCATTGAAAAGGCTGTGAAAGTAAGAATATATAGGATTAAAGCTGCTTTACCATAAACTGACTTCCTAGGAAGTGAATTGATTTCCTATAAATCTTCATAGAAACTTCTGTGGCTTGGAATTTAATACTGATCAAGCAGAGTTTGTAGAATGCAGCTTCCTGATTTCATCAAGTTTCTGCCATCTTGAATTGTTATGGTGTCCTATCCATAATTCCCCTAGGCAAGGATGGTGCCATTCTTACTGGGCATGTTATAATCCTTGGTGATATATGGAAGTATAAGAAATAAAGGAGCCACTTAAAGAAAAGAGTTTGAAATTCTGTTTAAAAGCTTAAAAGCTGAAGAGAACAAATGTATAGCTGGTTGATTATAGGGACTAAAATAGAATCTGGGATTAGAATGAAAACTGCCTATTTAATAAATGACGAAGACAGGACATTCAAGTGGAAATAAATGGAAGATGCGGGACACACATTTAATGAGGACACTTGTACAAACACTTCATACCAATGTAACAAAAATTCTATTATGTTTAATAAAACCGCCTCCATCTTGAATTTATAGTTTTAAAATTAAGAAAGGCTGCCAAATCTTACCAAATGACTTTCAGCATCTATTGATATGATCACATTATTTAAATTTGTTATTGTCACAGATTCTGTTGCTATGTTTCCTGATACTGAGTAATCTGCATTCCTGGAATAAACCTTTTAGATCACGGAAAGCAAAAATAAGTCTATGATAATCTTCTAAATGTACTGAATGACTTTCAATACCTTAAACATGCAATGCTCTCAGAATCTGAAACACAGTAGAGCATAGGTCAGCACACTGTTGAACACTTCATAGTAGGAACTTTCTTAGCCAATGGGGTAAAGACTTATATTTTCCAATCATTTAAAAATGAGCTCAAATGGTAATTTTAAAAATTTATATTTAAATTTTAATCATTCCAATATTTGAATACGAGACAAAAACTTTGATTCTAATTAAGCTTTCCTCCAGATAAGTCATATCCAGAAATCATTTTCTTTAATGGCTATTTCAAGTTTCTGTAAAATGATTCACAATTAAAAGTCATTTGTGAATAAATATGATAACAGACTCCTTTAAGATGATATAAAGTTTTTTCAATTATAATTATCTTCAATTTAGGAGTAGCATTTTATTTAAGATTATCTTATTAAATCTTTCCATAGCATTCATAGGAATATTTCCCTGCTATTTTTGTATATAAATTTTATTAGTATGTATTATTGTGCTAGACATCATATTGATGTCCTAAATTTTTATCAATCCCTAATATTCATGTCTTATTCCACATAATCTTGTAGTGGCTTCCAACATGGACTCTGAATCCAGCTATGTTCCCATTTTGCTTTATCATATGAAGGATGAATCATTGTGACAACAATAAATTTAAAGAAAAAACTCACAAACTTTCAGTTGCACTATTTACTCTACCTCTACCTCTGTAATGAAAACGTGCCCAGGTTAGCCTGTTAGAAGATCCGTGGTAAGTTGTTTTTATTGAAAGCGCCAAGGCCATTCTAGATAACCCCACAAACATTTGAACTCTGCTGTTAAGGAAATCAATAATCTTACCAGAGCTGCTTAGCCAAACCACAACTGACCACAGATGCTTGAGATATAGTTAGTGAGTTTGGCAGTGATGAAACAAGAGCAGCTCAAATAAGTCAAACCCCATTGAACCATAAACTAAATATTTATATTGTGAAATGCCACTGAAATTGTGTGGCTGTTTGTCATTCATTATTAAAATTGTGATTCTAGGTATTGTATAAAGAAATTGGTATGAGGAAGGAATGCTAATTAAAACAAACAAAAACTAAAATATATAGCATGAGCATTGAAACTGGGTAGTATGCAAAAGCAAGAAAATAGTAAAAGACCTCTTCTAAGAGGCAGGAAAAAAAAGTGAGAAAACTGTTCTAAAAGACTAGAAGATTGTCTACCCACATATTGTACTGTAAAATATGTGTAAAATTTCTCAACTCTGCTAGAAATATTGCACCATACAGGATAAGCAAGCACAAGCCAATTTTATTCTAACACGTTTACCTTTAAAAAATGAAGAGGGAACACAAAAGGATGAAATCTAGATTCTCAGCTCCACTAAACCACAGGCAGAAGAGTTGTTTACAGCTGGGTGGGATTTAGTAAGCCATTTGTGTTCGTTAATTGGCTTAGTCAGAGCCAATTTCTCTTATCTTCAAGTGAGTATGGAGCTTTACAACTGGGAAAGAAGAAATCACTGTCATTGAGCTTCTACACCTCCCAAACAGTGTCCCTATTGTTTTAAATGATTACATTTCAAAAGGAGGACTCGCATTTCTTCAAGTGAGTATGGAGCTTTACAACTGGGAAAGAAGAAATCACTGTCATTGAGCTTCTACATCCCCAAACAGTGTCCCTATTGTTTTAAATGATTACATTTCAAAAGGAGGACTCCCAGGATGCTGAGAAAGACATTCTTAGGTTGTGAAAATGGCAAGAGACTTTTAAATATTAACATCCCAAAGAGGTAGGAAAACATGTTTAGTTATACATTGCTTAACTTAAATACTGTAATGTAATAAAGGTCAAGGTGCTAGAATCAGGAAAAATGCTGTCTAAAATTTTATAAATCCAAGGGGACATCAAGGCCTTCTTAGTTACCTGCAATAACAAGAAAAGAAAAATACAATACATAGTAAACTTCATGATATGGGTAAACAGGTTTCCAAGGAGAATATTTAATGTATGGGTTTGCTTTTTTACTAGATCTCTAAAAGTTTATACAAGAAAGGCATAGATTTTTTTTTCTAAATGGCCAGTTTGTAAGCAGAATAAAGAAGTAATATAGAGACCTCATGATTCACTAGATTGAAAATTAAAACTGTTTCTCATAGCAAGCCTTTTACAGTAGTAAAATGTGCCAATATAAGATGGTCACAAGCCAACAATGAAATCAAGTGTTTGGATGTGACCCTTTTTGTTAAGATTTTTGAAAAAATTATAATGGTGCCAAGGACAATATTTCAGTTGTACAAAAGAGCTTCTAGAAAAATGAAGTGTGTTTTCTGTAGAAAATCACAATGCTACATTTATTAGTGCTTAAATCTAGAGTGTCTTAAAAAGTACTATTAGGGTAACTTTTGATATATGCAATAAAAAATCATTAAGAAGAGTTTTCGAGACAGTTGTATTGGCAGAAATAACAAATTCCATTACTGAAAGGCTAAGATTTATAAATCTGAAAATTTATAAAATTCTCTGCCCTCTTCTCTTTTGGAGGGCAGACAGAAGAGTGAGAATAATACAAAAAGGAAAGATTTTTTTTTTTCAAAACAATCTCAAGGAAAAATGGAGAGGAATTTTTGTAAAGGAATTCTCTTCCAGTGAACAGATTGAAGAGCTCTGGAGTCAATGGACTTGAGGATGGAGAAGAAAAAGAACTCAAAATTCATGTTCCATTCCACAAGGATGGGCACACTGACACCCATAAGATAACAGAGCTTCTATGGACCAGTGACTGGTAGGTGCTTTCTATCTTTTCCCTTTTTAATGAGAGTGTGTTCTGTTGTTATACCACTCCTGTTTTATCTTCATCATCTATTTAGTTAATATCTTCCTGGATCAGAAAATATTACATCCAAACCTTATATAGATATGATTCTGTACTTTGGGTTTAGTTTTGATTGATAAAACTTTTTGATGTGTAAATTGGACTAAGTGTTATGAGGGAATGGATTGTATATAAAACCTCTATTTTTCAGTATCATTAGATCTATACTTTGTTATAAAATTTTTTATTGTTCTTACTCTGATTTCATGATAAGTGATGTAATTTGCCTTTAGCAGTGAGATGTTAGTAGATATGATGCAAGTAGACTTGAAGTTTACGTACTTCTGCCTCCATTTTGATCTCTGCCAAAAAGTAGATCAAAATTCCATTGGGCAGATCTGATTTTCCCAAATTATGCCATGTGTGGTCATACTGGACCAGCTAACAACCAGGAAAACTGTTCTAAGAAGAGCTATTCAGCCAACTTATAGCTGATTACAAATGTATGAATAAAATAGTAGGCCCAACCAGTTTCACAGCAAAGCCCCACAGAATTTTTTTTCCTGGTACCAGAGATCGAACTCAGGACCTTGTGTGTGTGAGGCAGGAGCGGTGCCACTGAGCTAAATCCCTGGCCCCAAGCCCAACAAATTTTATGAACTAAATAAGAACTTATTATTTTTGCCACTGATATTTTGAGCTCCCTATTATTAATATCATTATGGTAATATATGAGATACGGTTATATTTTCTTAAGTGCCATAATTATTATCAAAACCACAATAGGTCTGAACAGATGTGAACTGCAGCATTCAGTTTTTACAAGAAATTAGCCTACTGGCTAAAACACTTCTTGTGAGTAGGGTGTTGGTCTTTGTAATCTTTTTGATAAAATAAACATATTATAATATAAATTCAATTTTATAGGTTTGGTTATTTAATATTTTTAATTTTTCATTGAATAAAGGAATGGATTTCCATTTTGAATGGAAATGGAGACAAATGAGACTTCAAGAGCTCAAATAGTAAAGTCAAATGAGAAGAGAATCCAGAATCATACATGACTTCAAAGTCTGTATTTATGTTGATTTCCTATTTGAAACACATTTTCCTCAAAACTATGCACTGTATATGTGTATTAATTTAGGAAATTCTGAAGGGAAAAGTATATTTTATTTCAAAAATAACATTCTAAAGATTTGGCCTACTGGAAAATTAATCTATCACTCATTGGTGTATTCATCCAGATTCATGTAAAGCTACCTGAATATTGATGCTCACAATCACATGCAGATGTTAATACTGAACAGAAAAAAAAAAAGAGAGATAAAAGGTAAAAAGAAACAGGAAAAAAATAGGAATTGAGATTGAAAAATCAGAAATTGCAAACTTAAAAACACAATCTGTATGAATAATAACATTCATATGTCTCAAAATTAACAATAATTTTTGGCTCAGTTATTATTTCTCTCTACTATTTACCAACAAGATACACACAAACACACACTCACAAGTGCATGTATACACACAGAAAGAGATACACAATCTGCTTGTCAAACATATGTATCTGTTTTTTGGTAAGGAATGAGCAAATTCACTTAATTTACATTATTGAACACAGAATTAGAGTTAAAATAAGTTTAGAAAAATTATCTTTCCTTATAGTAATGAACTTGAAAGTATTTTTATTCACAGCTTATGTCTAGATGCTGTAAAGAAAATTGTAATGCAGTATTGAATTTTATAGGTGTTTTCAAGTCACTAGAAAATATGGTTATCTAAATGCTTTATTGTTTTCAATGAATTTAGTGCTTCATTTTGAAAGGTAACAAAAGAAATTAGATGTAAAGCAGTCACTGGGGTGTTAAATATTTATACAAAGCCAAATCATTATTCAACCCTGTTTTATTTCCCACAGCCTAATAAATAAGTGCCCCAGATCTTCAACTTCTTTCCTATACAACCCACAGTTTAACTCATATTTCTTTAGGAGATACACCAGTGGTATCAATTTAAGTGTTGAATTAAATATCTGACAATATCTATTTTTATATTCTTGCCACAAATTGTTACTTAATTCATGAAAAAGTTATTGTAGCTATAAAAAAATAGTAGGTTGTTTTAATAAATAATAAATTGACTGAATTTTTATAAATGTAGATGGGCAGACAGATAAATGTGCACATATTTAGAATTCAATAAACAACCTCTGTAGTTTTAGTCACTGGAATCCTGATCACTTACTGAGGAGCCACAATTTTCACTGATTCTACACTTTGAAAAATTAATGCAATCACATTGAACATCAAGCAGTAGACCTGTTGAATATTGGCATATCAGGAAGATTTGTAAGAAACCGTATCCCTTTCTTGCTTTAAGGAATAAATGTTTAGCCAGTATTGAAGGAAAGTGCCCCTCTTTTCAGATTTCAGTGTTAAAGTTTTGAGAGTCCTTGAGGCACTTTAAAGTACAACTACACAAGGAAAATTATTTTCTGTCTTTACTTATTTTAATTGTGACAGAATATGTTCCAAACATTTTGTTAATATGATAGAAAGTCAGGTGGTAAAAGCAGTTTAGGAGAAATACAAAAAGGATATATTCATTTATTTACAAATTGTTACCTACTACTACTGCAGCATATTCATTAGGCAAAACAGTTTATTCACATAAGGATAGATTTGCAAAATTCATCTGAATTAAATATAAAAATGAATGTTCACAAAAAGATACTAAAATAAATGGGAAATTGATAATAATTATGTTGTGAAAAAGAAAGAAAGATGCTAAAGGTGTAAGGGAAGTGGGAAGGGTAGGGAAAAGGAAATAAGGGAAAAGAAAAAATATAAGAAAACAAAAAAATTTAAAAAATTTTTAAATAGAAAAAGGAGGAGGGGGTAAAGGGAGGGCAGGGGTATAGGAAAAATGAGAACCAAGACCTGTCTTGTGAAGGTACAAGATCCCAATGATAAATGTAACTGTACTGTATATCTAAAAAGTACCAATAAACTCAATGAGAAAATGAATAAATAAATATAAAATTTAAAACATTATTAAACAATTCATCAAAAGATAAAACAATGTGGTGTGAGATTGTATTTATATTAAAAAGTTGAGAGATTCATGAAATTATAACTAGTACTCCACTCCATATCATGAAAATGTTCTGTTATGTAATCATATTAGTAATGTTCTGTTCTATTTAGTAGGAAATCTTACAAAAGCTAACAAAAACCCAACTGTGTACTTTAACAATAGTTTACTTGCATAAATTTTTTAAAAAAGAATGTTTAAAACACAGAAGAAATGGACAGATTTCTAGATACTTAGGAATTACCAAAGTTGAACAAAGAAGATAAAAACATTTTAAACACCCCAATTACAATCAGTAAAATTGAAAATGTAATTAAAAATTTACCAACAAAGAAAAGCTCAGGTCCTGATGGATTCTCTGCTGAATTTTACAAGACATTTAGAGAAGAACTACTGCCATTACTCTTCAAACTTTTCAATGAAATTGACAGGGAAGAAATACTTCCAAATTCATTCCTGGAAGCAAGCATCACTTTGATTCCCAAACCAGGGAAAGATGCGACTAAAAAGAGAACTACAGGCCAATCTCCTTAATGAATATAGATGCAAAAATCCTTAATAAGATACTAGCAAACAGAATACAGAGGAATATTAAGAAGATCATCCATCCTGACCAAGTCGGATTTATTCCAGGGATGAAAGGATGGCTCAACATACGTAAGTCAATAAATGTAATAAACTATATTAACAGAGTCAAGGATAAAAAAACATATGATGCTCTCAATAGATGCAGAAAAGCATTTCACAAAATCCAACACCCATTCATGATAAAAACCCTGCACAAAATTGGAATTGATGGTGTATATCTCAACTTAATAAAGGCTATCTATGAAAAACCAACAGCCAACATCATAACAAATGGCCAAAAACTGAAAACCTTCATGTTAAAATCAGGAAAAGACAAGGATGTCCACTATCACCACTCCTCTTTGAAATAGTTCTGTAAGCATTATCCATAGCAATTATACAAGAGAAATAAATTAGAGCAAATAGATAGGAAAGGAAGAATTTAAACTGTCATTATTTGCTGACGATATGATACTCTACATTGAAGACCCAAAAAATTCCACCAAAAGACTTCTAGACTTAATTGACACTTTTAGCAGAGTAGATGGATAAAAAGTCAACACCCAAAAATCAATAGCATTCTTGTACACAAATAGCAGACTCACTGAGAGAGAAATTAAGGAAACAATTCCTTTCACAATAGCATGCAAAAATACGAAGTATCTAGGAATCAATCTAACAAAAGAAGCAAAAGACATCTACACCGAAAACTATAGCACTCTGAAAAAATCAAGAGATTGAGGAGGATATAAGAAAATGGAAAGATGTCCCCTGCTCCTGGGTAGGATGCATCAACATAGTGAAGATTGTCACATTAACAAAACTGCTATACAGTTTCAATGCAATGTCAATTGAAATTCTAACACTATATTTCACACAACCAGAAAAAAGAAACCAAACCTTCATTCAGAAACAAATAGCTAAAGCCATCTTAGGCAACAGACACAGGGCAGTGGGTATAACAATTCCCACTTTGAATTTATACTACAAAACCCCTGTGATAAAACAGCATGGTACTGGCAAAGAAATAGACCTGAGGATCAGTGGAACAGACTGGAAGACACAAAAACAACTCCAGATGTACTCAGCTACCTCATCTTTGACAAAGGAGCTGACCATCCCCACTGGAGGAAAGATAGCTTCTTTAATAAATGGTGTTGGAAAAACTGGATCTCAACCTGCCAAAGATTAAAACTACACCCTTATCTTTCACCATGCACTAAATGAAAATCCAAGTGGATTAAAAATCTAAATATTAAAACAGAAACACTAAACTTACTGGAAGATAAGTTAGGCAGAACGCTTGAAGACATTGGCATAGGAAAAGACTTCATGAACACATCTTCAGTAGCACAGGAACTAGAAGAAAGAATCAACAACTGGAATCTCATCTTATTAAAAAGCTTCTGCACTGCAAAAGAAACCATCAACAGAACTAAGAGACAACCTGCAATGTGGGAAAAATTTTTACCAGCTGCTCCTCAGACAAAGGACTATTATCTAGAATATATAAAGAACTCAAAACAATCAGGCCCCCTCAAATATAAAGACTCAATTCAAAAATGGGCATCTGAAATGAACAGACATTTCTCAGACAAAGAAGTAAAAGCAGCAAGTAAATATATGAAAAAATGTTCCACATCACTGGTCACTCGAGAGATGCAGATGAAAACAACACTGAGATTCATCTCACCCCACAAAGAATGGCTGCTCTAAGGAAATCAAACAATAACAAATGTTGGCGGGGTTGTGGGGAGAAAGGAACCCTTCTCCATTGTTGGTGGGAGTGCAGACTGGTGCACCCACCATGGAAATCATTATGGAGATACCTCAAAGAGGCAGGACTAGAGGTTCCATTTGACCCAGCCATTCCTATTCTGTATATCTTTCCAAAAGAATTAAAGGAATCATACCACAGTGATATATGTACACCCATGTTTATAGTAGCACAGTTTGTAATAGCTACAGCTTGGAAACAGCCCATTTGTCTATCAGTTGGAAACTGGATAAAGATGTGGTTTTTCTATAAAATGGAATACTATTCAGCCATAAAGAATGAGAAATTAGAATCATTCATAGGAAAATGGATACATATTGAGGATATACTCTTAAGTGAAATAAATAAGTCACCCATATGTAAATACTGAATAGTTTCTCTAGTGTGAAAAACTATAATAGTACATAAGATCATAATGGGATAATTAATAATGTGAAATGGAAGAAAAGGGCTAAAGGTGTACGGAAAGTGGGAAGGGTAGGGGAAAGGGAATAAGGGAAAACAAAAAAAATGAGAAAATGAAAAAATGGAAATAAAGCATTTGTAAATGGGGAGGGTTGTAGGGGATGAAGGGAAGACAGGGACAAAGGGAAAAAGTAAGAACCAAGCCCTGTCATGTAAAGGTACAAGATCCCAATAATGAATGTAACTGTACTGTATACCTAAAATGTACCAATAAACAATTAAGAAAAACACAATGATTTTGCATCAACAATATATTAAGTGCAAGCTGAAATATAATTATAATACTGATTGGAATAATTGGATATAATTCTGCTCTTAGGGATCTAGATGAAATGCTTTTATTTTTAGGTCAATACATGTTAATTTTTTTGCTGCTCAAATGCCAAAGTCTTTATGGATTCATTGTAATGCTATCACATCAGCTAAAATATACCATTTAAAGTTTGTTCTATTTTCTCAATGAATTCAATAATTGTTAACATCCCTCACTACACTACAGCCAATCACTGGCTTGTATAATTTGTTTAAGTGTACGGATTTGGTCTGCAAAAATATAAAGCAAAGTTATGGGAAATACGTATTCCATATTATGCTGAGGTGGAGGAATGAAGAGACTTGAGTGAAAAGAAAACATAAGACCTGAGATGTGCAGGAAGGGTTTATAATGGAAAGAATAATAGTAAATAGATGAAGCGTGTGTACATTTTAGCCTGTTTTACCTATTTCAACATTTAGTCTGCAGTTCTTGTGGAATATGGGAATAATTAGAAAGGAATTTCCTTGCTCCATTGTAAACACCAGTAGTTTCCAAATAACAAATAAAGAAGTTGTAATCGTGCTACACATATACTTTTTTTTTTAAAACACCTTCTCTCCTGCAAAAGACAATAATATCATCTGTCGTCATAGTCACTAACAATTTGCACTTGCCGAGTAGTCGTCTATAGCAATAGCACTAGTATATATTGTAATAATGTATCAAAGTAATAAACAAAGCGAACTACTTTTTAAAATTATGCAATATGACATCTCAGGTTCTAGTTAATATTTTAGTGTATTTCCTTATTATTTTGAGATGTATAAGGCATGATTTTCATTCAATAGCAGCTAAATTACAACTTCCTATGTAGGCTATGTCTTACATATCTTTATTTATTTGGGTGGAATTCATTCAATGTCTTACATTCAGTGAACATTCAAATAAGCTCTATATTAATGGACACCAGAGTTATGGAAACCTTACTTATAAAAAATAGGAAGATAATTCTACGCTTTTCTTTATAAAGACAAATCAATTATATCAGCACGTAGAGAAAATGATGGTATAGGTAAGGCTGAAATAATCAATAGCTATGTGTTTGGATTCCAGCTTTATTAATTTTTGTCCATGGAAATTTACTTAAAATTTCTTGGTATCAATTGCTTTACATGGGAAAGAAAATAGTTGAAATAAATAAATTGCCACATCTTTCATATTTCATCTACAGAGTTAAGATATTTATATCAAACAGCATATTGTTCATTGTAATGAATTTTACATATTTGTCATACACTTACTAACGTCACTTTTGTTTGTTTTCTATTGCTATGTGACAAATCATCACAGATTTAATACATTAAAACATTTATTATCTCACCATTTCCATGGATCCACAGTTGGGTTGTGATCTTGATCATGGACGAGGCCTAGCTATATTTTTCTGCTCAGGGTCTCACAAGCTTCAAATCAAGGTGATAACCAGGCTGTGTTCTTACCTGATACTCTAGTAGTTAAGGACCTATTTTTAAGAAAAATGTCTTTTCTTGTAGGTATAAAATACATTATAACTTGCATCTCCAAAATCAATGATGAAGAGAAAAAGTCTCTGCTTTTTCTAGTGTCCAGCTTCAGGAAAGTTCTAGTCCTTCTTTTAATGGCTGATATGATTACTTCAGACCCACATGAAATTCTTTCTTTTGATTAATTGAAAGTCTCCTGGTTAAAAGTCAACTTTAATTACATGTATAAAATCTCTTCATCTTTTCCACATAACCTGACATAATCTGAAGGGTGATTTCCCACCAACATGGTTAGGTTTTATTTTTTAAAATTAGACCAAAAGTTTTGCCCACACTTTAGAGGAGAGAATTGCAAACTTCTATGAACAGTTATGTCTATAACCCCAGCACTGTGCCAAGAACTGTGCTAAGTCCTTTTGTTAAGAATATAAGTACGAAAGACAAACATTTCTGAGACATTATAATCAAGTAGAGAGACACAGGTAAGAATGCCTGTAGATTACTGAGTATTACTAGTCCCATTATGGAAAGGATAGGAGTGAGTGCTTCCATTTTAGCTAGAATCATTAGTGAGTCGGGAGACACTGACGAAGTTTTAGAAAAGGCAACTGCTAGTTGGCTAGTCCCAAGAAAATATAGTTTATTTGCTATATTCAGGCCACTTTCTGGAGAGTCTAATAAATCATATTATTGCAGTTAGAATTTGAACAATGAGTCCTCTTTCTTTACTTTGGAGTGATAATAACAGAATCTGAAATGTAGGGGTATAAAGAAATGGACTGGAACATTTATTAGTGTGGGTGAAGCTATATATGTTTAACTTTATTTCCCTTACCATTTTTTTGCATGCCCTTATTTAGTCCATTTGGGAGAAAATATAGCCTGTTTTAAATTTCTCTTAATTGTCGTAATGGGATAAGTCACTTACGCACTGCTAATAATGTAGAGATTCATTGTCAAAGGGTTATTTCTGTGCTGGTGTTGTTGGCTGGAGAGCAAGTCTCATAATTACGTTCAGCACAAGGAGATGTGGGTAACTGATGAATAAGGAAGCCCTGGAAACTGTGCACCGAAGGGGATGATGGTCTCCACATTGTGAGTTGACAATTCTAAGCATTTTGCTGAATACAAATAAGATCACACACTGTGATCGATATAAAATATAAATAAGCATATAGGTACTTTGTACAAAATGTCAAAAAATGATACTCTTTTGCCTTAAATAAGACCAAAAAATAACAATCACATGGGCTACATCAGTACTGTTATGTTAAATGTACTTGAGAATAAGAAGGAATGTAAAACAATTACAATTTACATAAATATGTAAAAATTCTAATATAAACTTCTACCTAAATATAAAATCTACTCCAGATGTCATAACATAAATTTCATATTATCTTCTGTTTTTAAAAATGGCACTCCTGATGATCATCACTTTGTGACTACCTTAGTAGTAACATCCTCCTGACATTTTAGTGTGGCCACTGGTTGGCAGAGGCTATGTGACCTATGAAATTAGGTGCATTTTGAAAGCTTGATAGTCACCATGATGGCATCGAAGTTTCCCTCATCTTCACTAAACTTAGGTTTCTTCCTGACTCTAGGCCTTGACTTTGCTTTCCTTAGAGCTTTTACTTAAAAAAAAAAAAATCCTTATAAATTGTTCTCTTTTTCTTTGAAATGTAAATCTTCTTAAAAGCCTCCTGCCAATTTTACATCCCTAGAGTGTCTTTCTTAAGGACCTAGGAGAGATTCCATTGAAGAGTAATCCTCAAGGAAGATGGAGTACCTGTTCCCCAGTCTTGGGAGGGTAGAAGGCTCATTTTTGTGGTAGGCTTATGCTCCTGTAAAACTACACTGGTACCTCCTTTCATGAACTTAATTAATTCCATGATTCAGGAAAAGATGGCCATGATCATATTCATCATCTGATTCAGAATTTGCAAACAAAAACAAAGTGTTGCCAAACGTTTCTTCTTGTCTACCAAATTATTCACAAACAAAAGTGTTCCTGAGCTGAAGCACCACTACACCTGTAGTCGTGAACATAAGGGAAAGTTTACTTTTCCTATGGAAAAGACCAATTAACAAACATAAATGGCCAATGACATCCCACACACCACCACTATGACCCCCCCTCAGATTTTTTTGTGTTTTTTGTTTTGTTTTGTTTTTTGAGTCAGGGTCTCACTATGTAGTTGAGACTGACCTGGAACTCACTCTGTATCCCAGGCTGGTCTTGAACTCACAGCAATCTTCCTGCCTCAGCCTCCCAAGTGCTGGAATTACAGGCATGAGCCACCATGCCTGGCCCCCCTCAGATTTTTTAAGACTCGCTCAGACTTTATTTCAGGGAATTTGAATTCAAACTGAATTCCCCTCTTTCTCCTCTAATGAAACAGTCTCAAGAAGAATTCTCATTGCCTGTTTAAATTTATCTAATGTAAGTCTTTACTTTGAAAGCAGTTTCAGACAGTATTAGAAAAAATATGTTGGAGTACTACAGTATCAATAATCTTATAAATGAGCAAAATTGGCAGATTTGTTTTATATAAGTTACTGGCTCTGCAGCAATTTTGAACTATTTATTACCTTCAAAATTAGTCACTAGGTAGCAGTTTGGAGACATCACTGAAATTAGAGCCTCACTCAAAGTGTCAAAAAGGTCTTAAAGATGATGTTTATCTCAATAGTTACATAAGGATCCATGTTTAAAACTGAGAATAGTGCTCCAGTGACTCCTAGAATTCTGCTGAATAAGGTTTTAATAAAATCTCTGTATAAGTATAAGTGAACTTCCTGATAAAAGTTCTCTAAGCATCTTATGAGCTTGTTTTAGGGTGCCACAAATTCCTTTTTCTAAACTTCTTGCCCCAGTTCACAGTGTTCATTGCCTTTCACAGTCAGATCATATGAATGACTGGCCTGAAATATTTCTTGGTACATCATGAACTGAATTGTGACATGCAACATTTTCTCTTTTCCACTTTCTAGAAAAGTTTTTTTTTTTCTATGTATCAATGAATTTAACTGCACAATTTAAATAAACACCAAGATGTTCTTATAACCTTAGCTTGGATTTGCCTGATCTGATATATCCGAATGCTTGTACTGAAAGAGATCATGAAATTATTTATTCAAATGGTGCTTAAGCTTAATGAAACTGTAGTTTTCTTGAGAATATGATCAAGGTGTAGAATCTCTTCTCCCTCATATTACATGTCCACAAAATATTCAGAGATTTTGACTCTATTTATAGCCTCTACTTTTATTCCACAAAAAATCCCTAAAGGAACCCCCTTTGTAAATTTATATAACTTGTGAAAACAATATTAAATATCTGGCTAAGTTAGACATTTATTAGTTTAGCATTAGGACTAACAGCCTTGAATTCTCAAATTGTGCATATTTTAATTCTGCACAGTTTGCAGTAAGCTTAAATATCAAGTTTTTCATGTTAAATTCTTCAAAAGGTTTTAAGACTCATGATTAATTTAAATTACTATGACTTTATAGCCTTAGAATGAAACATTTTATTAGTGTCTATTTTTTCCTCTAAAGCCCTAAATATCCATGGTCCTGGTTCTAATCATATTTCCTCCATTTTCTTATCAAGTTAATTGTTTTAATGGCTATAATAAACTTTTCAATGTCTGTGGGGATTTGAGTAGGTGTCCTATAATCAAGGATATTGATACAAATATAAACCATTTTTAACAATCTGCTTTACATATTTAGAAACAGCTTAGGAGAAGAACCAACAAAGGATAATTAAAATTCAAATAATTAGACTTCAGGAAGCTGGAAAGTTTTCTTGATATGACTTAGATGGCAGTTTTCAAAAGTTATTTTTCTTTCAAATGTGATAGTGAAAATACACCAAATAGGTTTAATTAGCTCCTTCTTGATTCTTCTATGAGACAGGCTCTACTTTGAAAATTTTGAAAAAAAAATGTTGCAAAATATTAGCATTTTATCTTCCAATTTTTAATCATATTTCTTTAAATGTTTTATTTGTGATTACTACATGTGCTCAAAGAAAGAATTGAAAAGCAAAAGGAAAGCATGTTCTTTATTAGATGGGATAGGCCCCACCATCCAACAGCAAAATGAACTGCTGAATTCACCTGCAAGTGATTCACCTAAGAATTACAGAACTCCTGTGATCCAGTCACTATGCACAAGCCCTGCCTGTGAATGCAAGAGGTTTGGGGGACATTCTTGACCTAAAACATAGCACTTATTACTAGAATTAGGTCTTCTTTTATAATGTTCTAGCCAGAAGGGATCTGATGAATTTAAAAATATATTGAACCTTTAGCATATAATAACTATTATAATAATTACATTGTCAGCATTGCATTTTAGTTTCTCAATAACTTCATGTGATAGCTGCTAATGTTATTCTCAATTTTCATATTAAAAAAAGATTTATAAATCAGGTATGCTGGTACATACCTGTAATCCCAGCACTTAGGAGGCTAAGGCAGGAGTTTCTCTGTGAGTTCAAGACCAGCCTGGGCTACATTGTGAGTTCCAATCAGTCTCAACTACATAGTGAGACCCTGTCTCAAAGCAATAACAACAACAGAAGAAAAGATTTATAAAGTAGATAATTTTCCACAGGTGGATGCACATTGTGAATTCATATTTGACTGCTGAGTAATTGCTCTTAAAGTCTCTTCTCCATTCTTTTTGTCCCCCACTTCAGGGAAATGATTGTCAGAAATAAGTTGATTTACTTTAAAGTTGTACAGTTTTGTGGCCATTGACCTGGAACTAGTGTCTACAATTTCTGAATCACTGAGTTGTGATCTCTGAATTTATACATGAAGCTGTTAATAACGAGTTAAGTAGAAGTGAGAAACCCTAAAGGCTCACTTGCAAGAATTATTTTAGAAGGTGACATAATGTTAAAATGGATCAGAGTAGGGCAAGAGTTTACACCGGGTAATAAGCTGGGCAGACTGCCAAATCCTCAATGATCAATTCCTCTCATGGAAACGCTAACAAAATTGTTGCCATTACAAAGGGTCATAGGAGCTGTGCCAACACACACTAATGCCCCCATGTTTCCTCCAGGTGGTGCCTTGAGACTTTAAGACACTCTTTAGATGATTAAGAAGGGAGACTTTTTCACCTGATAGCCCTTGAATAAACTCAATGCTAAGTGTACAAAAACAGTGTTGACTGTTTTTCTTCCTTTTGACTGTCTTTTCTTTATTTCCATAAAGCCTCATTGCTCTTTTTTTCCTCATGAAAAATTAATTCCAATTTTCATAAAAATAAGATAAACCTTGGCAGTTTTAACTCTATGTACATTCACTATAACATGAATTTCAAAAGGTATTTGAGATAAACAATTCAACCTATTTTTAAAATGAAAAATTCTGATTGTTGAAGTGATTTATCAAATGTAATGTAAGAACTAAGAAAATATTTTAGTTTAAGACATTTGGACAAAATTGCACTATGCTCACTATCCAATTTCACTCCTTTTATGAAAAATACATGTTTTGATTTCCCTGAGATTATCTTGATGTATACCTGCTGTTCTGATGTCATTATTATTAGTGTGCTCTTTAGTGATCAAAAGTGTGCAGAATTGAAATACAAGTAATATGATCTCACGTCCTATTGTGTATCTGATGTTCTAGTGTAGTCAGTATGCTGACTGTAGATAGTGATAATAGACTTTATATTTCAACAAATTGACCAGAAGTATTTGGGATGTTTTTATCACAAAGAAATGATAAATATTTGAGGAATGTGCTAGCTTTGGCTACAGTCACAAAATACCTGTGATAATCAACTTATGAAGAGGCAAGTTTTATTTGGCTAAAGTTTAAGAGGTGTCTGTCCCTATTTCTTGGTCCTATTGCATTCACCTTGTGGCAGGCAGAACGACATGGTGGGGAGCACATGGCAGAGGAACTAGATATGTAAAATTTTTTCCATGAATTCATTAAAAATAAATTAAAATTTCCAAAATTTTCCCGATTTTAGTGATGAAGTCATCTTTTCTTGGTTCCTCTGGCAAACAAATTGAGCCACAAAGCTTGAGCTTTCTGTTCCTTCACTCTAGTCTCCACAACATTTTAATATTATTATTATTTTGACTAATCTATAATTCAGAATATATTTCTTCTAGTGAAGAAAGTGTAGGCATCACTGTGTGTGAGTAAGTACAAGTTTTTGGATTTTTCTTCTTTTAAAATTTGTGAATATTTCAAAAATATCACAGCTTGAGTTTGTCATAGATACAGTATTTTAAAACACCTGGCCTATTTACTTTAAATTTTTATTGTTACTAATTATGTGATCTTGGTTCAACTTCACCTAAACCAACAAAATGTTTTAACATATATATTACTGAGAGGCAAAAATAGGTCCTGGGGCATAACTTTGGAAGCAGAATTTTGGTGTTTTAGCACATGCTCAGTTTCTCTGTTTTGCTGTCTCTCTTTGTCTTTCTGCCTTTCTATTTCTCTCACTACTCTTTACTCTCTCTCTCTCTCTCTCTCTCTCTGTATATATGTCTGTCTTTCTCTTACTCTTTCCTCTCTGCTAGTTTCTGGAACTTTTCTTTGCATAGCCTTCATTCTTGTTAAGTGGGTCTTCACCATGGGGACAAACAGATTCTGAACAACTCACAGATTTCATTTTACTGCTAAAATTTATGCCTGATTCTTACTAAAAGGAATTGAGTCACACACTCATTTTAGAATTAATCATTGTGATCAGGATTAGAGATAACTCTATTTGCCAAGATTATCATCAAGAGTTCATGTCCGAGCTATATAGTGATATTTCTAACCCAAAGACACAGAGAGTGGGGGAATAGTGCTTGTCTAAGAAATATAAGAATTATGAAGGAGAAATTGGTGATGTAAAACAAACAAACAACTGTGTACTATTCTGCCTTTTTGTTTAAAATTTAGAAGTAAGAGTGCATGCAGATCCTAGGGAACAGTGGTGTGGTCAAGAGTTGCATGGCTGCAGGCAGATGCCAGCCAGGGCTCCACCCTGACCCCAGAGGCTTGGGCACATCCACCCAAGCCAAAGGTCTGCCCAGAAAAGAGGTGCAGAAGCACACAAGCTTCAGCTAGAGGACTACCCCATAGCATTGGCTACAGCCAAGGGCCCACCTCTAAAAGAGCTACACAGGCATGCAAGCAACAGCCAGAGGCTTGCCCCAGTACCACTGAAAAGTGTATGAAGACCCTAGCCAGAAGCCTAAAGGCAGACAACAGGAACTGGGGAGCACAGTCCCTCTCCAAGGTCCTCCAGACAATAGGTACCTAGAGGCCCCAGCAAGAGGCACACATAATACTATCCCAAGTGTACATAGGCCCCAGCCAGAAGCCCACTCAGACAACAGGTCAGGGATCCAGAAAACAACCATTCTGAAACTAGCAATTTGTGTACTGGCGAGCAGCAGAGAAAAAGCTATTTGGTGGCTTGCTCAGAATTAAAGACCACTGGGTAAACAAAGAGTTGCCTCAACAAAGGCAAAGCAGGCTACATCTGTTGAAATGAGAAGATATGTTAAACAAGTCCCAAACCAGATTTCCAGATCACCTAAGGCAATCCCAAAAAGAAATGAGATGGAACAATCTGACACTCAAACACCTGGACTCCCTGAACTGGCAATGAAAGAGAATCATGAAAAAATGAAATCAGAAATAATTTTTGATAACAGTAGAAATGTTGCCCACAATCTATGACATGATTAATAAATCTAGCGCAGATGCAGATAAACAAAATAGAGGAGCCAAGGAACATGATGGAATCTGAACCTAGTAAACAAATGGAATCCATAGAACAGATGCAAACAGATTTCCAGGAGATTAGAAAGTCCACTGAAAGTTTACACTGCAGAATGAGCCAATGTGGGATGGAATTTCAGATATAGAAGATAGGATAGCAACTAGTGATCAGGAGAAGAAAAAAATTTCTTAAAAATGGTAAGGGACCATGAGAAATCAATCCAGCAGCTGTTAGACAATGGGAAGAAGAATAACATAAGACTGATTAGAGTCAATGACATAAAAAGTGCAGATGACATAAAAAAAAAACTGTTCACAGAAATAATGGCAGAAAACTTTCCAAGTAGCAGAAAAGAACTTGACATGCAGATAAATGAGGTGTATAGGACTCCAACTAGCCATGATCAAAAAAAAAAAAAAATCTACACATAAGCACATAATAGTTAAGATTCCAGCCAGAGATTTAGCTCAGTGGTTTCAGCACCTGCCTTGCAAGTGCAAGGACCAAAGTTCAATCCCCAGTGCCAAAAAGAAAGAAAGAAAAAGAAAATTAGTTAAGATTCCAGAAACCCAAAAGAAGAACAAAATTTTATAAGCAGAGAAAAGAAACAAATCACATACAAGACAAAGAGCACCTTAGGAACTTCATGAATACCAAACCAACACTCCAAAACATTTAAACAATATCCTAAGAAAAGGCAATGAGGATCACAACACCAGGAAGCCCAGTAAAATGAATTCATCAAGCATGACAAGAAATTAGATGTAAAGGGGGAGAATCCAACAAAAAGAAAAAGTCATGACAAGGATAAGTCAATACAGGTCAGTAATAACCATCAATGTTAAGGGTCTCAATTCATCAGTCAAAAGAAATAGACTTTTGATAGAATGGTTCATCAAAAGAATAAACAAAATTAACAAACCCTTAGCCAACCTTATCAAAAAAGTGGGGAGGGGAGGCCCAAATTCATGAAATTAGTAATGAAAAAGGGGAAATTAAAATAGACCCAGCAGAAATCCTCAGAATCATCAATACCTACTTTGACAACCTGTACAACAATAAGATGGAAAATATAGAAGGAATACACAGATTCCTAGATACATATGAATTACCAAAGTTGAATGAAGATGACGTAAAAATTCTAACCAACCCAATACCAATTAATGAAATTGAAAATGTAATTAAAAACTTACTAAGTAAAGCCCAGGACCCAATGTTTTCATTGATGAATTTTACAAGATGTTTAGAGAGGAATTATTACTACTACTCTTTAAACTCTTCAATGAGACTGGAAGGGAAGCAATACTCCCAAATACATTCCTGGAAGCAAGCATCACCTTGATTCCCAAAGCAGAGAAAGTCCCAACCGAAAAAGAGAACTTTAGGCCAATCTCAAAATGAACATACATACAAAATTCCTTAATAGGATACTGGCAAATAGAATGCAGAGGATCATCAAGATCATACACCCTGACCAAACTGGATTCATCCCAGCTATGCAGGGATGGTTCAAGCTACACAAATCAATAAATGTAATACACTGTATTAATAGAGGCAAGGATAAAAATCATATGATCATCTCAATAGGTGCAAAAAAGTGTTTGACAAAATCCAACATGCATATATTAACCCTACAAAAAATTGAGACAGTTTCTACTTCAATCTGATAAAAGCCATTTATTAAAAACTAACAGCCAATATCATGCTAATTGGTCAAAAACTGAAATCCTTCACACTAAAATCAAGAACAAGAGAAGGATATCCACTATCACCACTGCTGCTCAATATAGTTTTGGAAAGATTAGCCACAGCAATCAAACAAGAGAAAGACACAAAAGGAATAAAGACAGGAAACAAAGAAGCCAAATTGTCATTATTTCCAGATGACATGATGAACTATATGACATGATAAGAACTCCACCAAAAGTCTTCTACACTTAATAACCAAATACAATAAAGTAGCTGGATACAAAATCAAGACATATTTTTCTGTACATGGAAAAAAGACTCACTGAAAGAGAAATGGAGCAATCAATTCCTTTCACAATAGCATCCAAAACACTGAAATACCTAGGAATCAACCTAACAAAAGAAATAAAAGACCTTTATTCTGAAAACTATAGCACTCTGAAAAAAAAGAAATTGAAGAGGATATCAGAAAATGGAAAGGTATCACTTACTCCTGGGTGGGAAGAATCAGCATAGAGAAAATGAACATATTTCCAAAACTGCTATATACATTCAATGCAATCCCAATTGAATTCCCAGAAGCATACTTCACAGACCTTGAGAAAACAACCCCAAAATCTTTTGGAGCAAGAAGAGACCTAGAACAGCAAAAACAACTTCAGAAAGTAAAGAGAAGTTAGCGAGTATCACAATTCACAATGTGATGCTATACTACAAAGCTACTATTATAGCAACAGCACAGTACTGGCAAATAAAAAGACCTGTGGAAAAGTGGAACACATAGAAGATGCAGAAACAACTCCAGACACACTCAGCGACCTCATCTTTGACAAAGGAGCAAACACCCTCACTGGAGGAAAGATAGGCTCTTTAATAAATGGTTCTGGAAAAACTGGGTTTCAACTTGCCAAAGATTAAAAATAGACGCCTATATCTCACCATGCACTAAACTAAAATTGAAATGGATTAAAGATCGAAATATTAAAACAGAAATACTAAACTGGCTGAAAGAGAAATTAGGGAGAAATCTTTAACACAGTGATGTAGGAAAATATTTTATGAACAAAACCTGTTTCCCACGAACTAGCACAAACAATCAACAAGTGGGATCTCTTTGTATTAAAAAGTTTCTTCACAGCAAGAGAAACTACCAACAATGTGAAGGGAAAACCCACAATGCGTGGAAAAAAATTTTCACCAGCTGTTCCTCAGACAAAGTTCTACTATCTAGAATATATAAAGAACTTAAAAAATCAGACCTCCCAAATTTAAAGACCCAATCCAAAAATGCTCATCTGAAATGAAGGGACATTTCTCAAAGAAATAGAAACAGCAAAAAGTCATATGAAATAATGTTCAACATCACTTGTCATCAAGAGATGCAGATGACAACAACACTAACATTCCACATCACCCCAGAAAGAAAGGTTGCTATCATGAAATACACCAATAGCAAGTGCTGGTGGGGCTGCGGAGAAAGAGGAAATTTGCTCCACTTCTGGTAGGAGTGTAGACTGGTGCAACCGCTATGGAAATCAGTATGGCAATACCTCAAAGAAATAGGATTGGAAGTTCCATTTGGTCCAGCTATTCCTCTGCTGGATATTTTATTCATAGCAGCACAATTTGTAATTGCTAAAACTTTGAAGCAGCTCAATTGCCCATCAACTGGAGACTGGATAAAGAAAATTCTCTGTCTGTGTGTGTGTGTGTGTGTGTGTGTGTGTGTGTGTGTGTGTGTGTGTTTAATAAAATGGAATACTCCTCAGACATAAAGAATGAGAAATTAGAGAAACATAGCTAAATGTATTCACATTGAGGTGATACTCTTAAGTGAAATAAATAGGACACACGTGTAAAAACTGAATAACTTCTCTAGTGTGAGAAACTGAAATTGCAAATAAGGACTAAAAGATACAATAGATGATGTGAAAATAGGAAGAAAAGGGGCCAAAGGGAAGGGGAAATGGGTGTGGTAGGGAAAAGGAAAGAAGGAAATGGAATTAATATGAAAAAATTACAGGGCTGGGGATTTAGCTCAGCGGTTTGGAGGCCTGTCTTGCAAGTGCAAAGACCGGAGTTCAATCCCTGGTACCCCTGCAAAAAAAGAGAAAATTACAAACTGGAAACCGAGTTTTTGTTTATAGGGAGGGGTGGAGAGTTTGAAGGGAGGGCAGGGGAATGGGAGAAAAATTAGAATCAAGATGGATTATATAAATGTGCAAATTTCCAACAATGAATGTTATATTTTACACCTTTAATTTACCAATAAAATTGATTTTTAAAAGCTGGCAGGTATTAAGTGGAATAGAGCTTGAGTAAATAAGTCTATTGTCTTTACATTGTTGAAATTTACTTTTATCACAGTCATATTTTAGGGGGAAATGAGATTTCATGTGTACTCAGATTAATGGCTGTACCCTTTTGCTTTCCCTTATTCTAAATATTTAGTAGATTCCGCTCTAACTTTAGACACATTGTTTTGTGAAAGCAGTTCTGTTATCACTCTCTGCCTCTAAGGTCATACTTAAGAACTAATCCTTTTGCGCTTTATCTTATGGGGTATATTTATGTCAGAACAGATAGGTATCTGTATGCTTTGGAGCCAAGTAATGAGGACAAATTAATGATGTATATTCACCAACGGCTAACATTTTCCTCATCTTTGTCTCCTCTGTATTGTGTTCCATTGGCTTTCCACATAGTACCACACAGGTGGTAGGTGAATAGTATAGACTTGTTGAGTGGTCCATATCTATTCTTACATCACTGTATATTGCCATATTGAAAAAAGTGATTGAATTGAACAGTTTCCTAGGGACAGTTTTTTATATAACAGAGAATAGATATCATAGCACCAGGAATGTAGATGTTTTCTTTTCTTCCAGATATACTAATAGAGAGCTTAAAATATTTTGGTTTGTTTATGATATAAAAACTTACTGAGTGCCTCCACTGTGACATGTCTATTGATTGTAAAAGATCCCTTGTCTCGAAGCACAGCCTATTATCATGACAAATAGACAGAGAAAATCAATCTGTGCCTAGAAAATGTTCTTAATTAGAAGCAGACATGAGAGTTGTACAGGGAATTTTATCAACATGCACACTCCTGCAGTTTCCAAAGATTGAGAAGGTCTGGAGAAGAGCATGAGTACTGCAAGTCTAAGATTCTTCTCAGGTAACTCTTGGCAGTCCTACTTCATTAAGCCTGCATATTTGATTTTCAGACTTTCTGGTTTGAGTGACTCTAAGATTCCTTAAGCTCTTTCCAGCCCGTTTTTAAAATAATTTTAAGTTGTTCTGTTAAACAGGCACTCTTTGACTAATGATGCAAAGAGAACATAACATGCATCAGTAAAGATTGCATTGAATTTCATTCCCAATATTTGCTGAAGGGTAGAAGCAGCCTGAGAGTCCCAAGTTTCATGGAATATAGGCTTTGTGGAGATGAAAGCTGCACAGGTAAAGAAAAAAATAATATCTGACTCCTGTTTTCCTGATGGTTCAATCATGAGGTTGATTTCTCTTGCCATTTTAAATTTGGATCTAATGCATTTCCCAAATATTATTGGAAAACATTGTGTAAGGTCACTAGAACTGTTCAGGGAAGTTATCAAAACTTAAAATATGAACTCAAATCTTATTTCTCATTTCTAATTAAAAGTGGTAGAAACTGAATTGAAACAAAGGAGAATTTATGAACTCATGTAACTCAGAACAACTAGTATTAAAGGGAATAACATACCCTTTCTTTTTATCTCCATCAGATTCTATCTAAGCACAGAACAGCTGTAGTCAGCTACAGGTTCCCATTACCTAAAGACGAACACCCTTGCTTGTGCCCTAAATTTAATCTCAGTATCATTAACCATGGCAAGGTTGTGATAATATGATTAGAAGGTCTAGTATAATGACATGCAGTTTAACGGTGAGAGGATAGCCTCTGATGAAATGTGTGTGTGAGCTGGGCATTGTGGCCCACACCTGTCATTTCAGCACCCATCCAGGGAGGCTGATATAAGGGAATTGTAAGTTTGAATCTATCCTGAGCAATTTAGTAAAACTGTCTGAAAATAAAATTTAAAAAATAGTAAATAAAGTGTGGGTGATGAACCTGATTGCTCTTGTGTTCAATACCCAGTACCAGAAGAAAGAAAGGAGGGAAAGAGGGAAGGAGGGAAGGAGGGAGGAAAGGAAGGAAGAAAGAAAAAATGAAGGAGAAAAAAGAAAGAGACAAAGAAAGACAGACAGGGAGGGAGGGAGAGAGGGAAAAGAAAAGAAACAAAGAGAAAGATTTTTTAATAAAGAAAAAGTGAGCTTTTCAGAAGTTTTGATACTGGAATTGCTCCTAGCAGAAGGGGAAAAAATGATGTTAAGTAGAGCGAATCAGGAGATTTTCACTTTATAGTCCCTAAGTACTAATTTTCCAAGCAAAGACTGCTTTCATAGAAAGCTAATATAGAGAAGTTAGAAGCTTTCAGCACAAATTTTTTGCTCTGGAGTATTATAGTGGAAAAACTACAGAATTCACAGGAAAATGTTGGCTTTATTAAATAATGGACAACAAAATGGGATATAGTAATCTCTTTCTTTAGCCATGTTAAAAGTATACAGAAGTGGTTTTCATTGTTATACTTTTCCATTGGTCATCAACGTAGCCCAAAACAATTTAGTGTTATTATTACCTGGTTTTGATTCTTAGAATTTATTTCTATCCTTAAACATTTATTCCTCTCTTACTGTGTCTTTGCTTCCACCCCCTCAAAAAAAATAAAACTCTCATGGCATATAATGTACCCACTTAATGTCTTTATTAGTTTCATGGTTTCATCTCTATGTTAACTAGGGCCTCAGAGTGGAAAATCCAACCAAGTTTCAGTGAAGTAATCTAGTTTAATGCTGTTGTTGTTCCACGATTTTCCCATGTGTGCCATTACTCCATCTGGCAGAACATAACTGTTCCACTGCAGAATGTGCCTGCATCTTCACAGACTTTGAAAATCTGTCAAAGTTCAGAACACAAATAAGGTTTTAAAGCAGCATCTTTAAAAATTTATTTCTGAGGTAAAATTTCACTCCTTTGAATAGATTTTTCAAGATACTGGCAGACAGCTTTCTTGTTTAGCTCAAGAATATCTGCATGAAACTTTAACTCTCCTCCTGAGCCATCTGTCTGTTTCCTTAAGATCAAGGTCTTTGCCTTTACCAGCATTCTCCTTGCTCAGGGATCATGACAGTCCTGTTAAAAAAAAAACTTTCCAAAAGAAGTCGTGTTTTCTTGAACACAACAATGAAAGTTTCTCCCCAAGATGCTTTTTATGCAATAATATTAACATTTATTGAGCTCATAAATTTCATCACCTATTCCTGTAAATATTAAATATATTTCAAATCCCATAAAATAAAAAGGAATGATCCTATCATTTAATACTTCCATTACTGCCAGCTCTTGATGATCAGTGAAGACTACCAATTAAAAGAACCAAATAAGACATTTAGAACTTTCACAACTTTATTTTTCACATCAGAGAGGTGAGAGGTTAGCTATGAAGGGAATCAGAAAAATAGGTTTTTAATGGAGAACATGCAAGTTTGATGAATTAAAGTACTTGAATGATACAGTTCAGAAAATAAAAAAAAAATTTTTAGCCTTGAGGAATCATTAAATCAGCATGGCACCTAAAACTGTATCAACACATGTAAGAGGAAGATTGTATTTACATGTGAAATGTAGCTAAAGCGATTGACAACAGTAAATTTATATTTAAAGGCATCTACAACCAAGAAATATTTAGGAAACCACTCTGGTTTATCAAAATGAAAAATAAAGGTGTGAGCACTAGGAAAAGTCACTGTGAAAGTATATGATAGTTCCATAAAGAAGTCCAAAAAGTAGGTGTAGGGAAAGTTGGAAGGGTAGGGGAAAAGTAATAAGGGAAAACAATAAAATGGGAGAAAATGAAAAAATGGAAATAAAGTGTTTGTAAATGGAGAGGGGAGGAGGAGTTGAAGGGAGGGCAGGAACAAGGGGAAAAAATGAGAACCAAGACCTGTCATGTAAAGGTACAAGATCTCAATAATGAATGTAACTGTACTATACACCTAAAATGTGCCAAGAAACTCAATTAAAGAAAAAGTCTAAAAAGTAATTCATTTATACATTTCTTAAATATGGAAAAATTAAATATTTGTTAATTGCTGAATATCAAAATTCTATCTATCACCTGCTGAACTTTTATCAGACCAGTTACAAATGAATATTTGGAACAAATAGCAGAAAAATAGCCCTTATAGTTTCTTGCTTCCTCTAAGGCCCTTAAATTCTCACAAGGTTTAAGAAAGTTAAATATTCCAAGCCTCAGATCTGGCATTTGCAAAATAAAGAAAATAGTGAATTAGTTTATCATTCAAGGAATCAAGATACAGTTAAGATAATTAAATTAATAAATACATGTATTGATGCTTAGAAAATTTCCTAGAAATTGTGAAATTCTATAAATATTAGCTGTTCTTATTATGAATTAACAAATTTTGATTTCCTTCATAAATATTTGGAAAACAGAAACCTTATGTTAGTATTTTACAATTAATTAATGTGCTGTGTTAATGTTGCACATTTGACTAGTTCTCTACAAACCTTGATAATTTTTCATATTTCAGAGTAGTATGTTAGTTTCCAATCTGATGTGTTCTAATAGTGATAGATGCATGATTATGTATACTGTATTCCTATTGTTTTCATGTACCCATTTGATTTTTTTTTTGTTTCCTCATTCACTTAAAAGGAAAACTATATTGGTAGCATTTTCAAACTGGTTGTTAATTCAAATAGCCTTAGTCATTGGAGACTTTATCCAAGTTTTAATTTGAAATAGTTAAGAATATGTTGCTCACTAAGAACATATTAAAATTTCAATGGCACTCAAATTTATAGATTACTATAGATGCTTTAATATTTTTCTACTTTTAAGTGAGAGAAAGAAATCTCACTTGATAAGCACTATTTTTCTTTAAAAGTGACATGTCACAGTCTATTTTATAAATAATTCAGCAGCTACAAGTTTAAAATTGATGTGTAATCTCATGATTGCAGAAAAGTTCACTTAAAGCCATGGAATCCAGAGTCTTCTATAACTGATATTAAAAACAAAAGATATCAGCCTATTTATTGGCCAAATATTTGGAGATAATTTCCTTTAGCATGTTCTGTTTGTTGGAATGAGATTTTAGTAATAAGTCAGAAAAATATTGGTTTGAGTGAGAAGCTTTTTAAAAAGTGTTATGTTTTAAAATGCTGTAGTTCAACTACCACAAATTTATTTCTTCTTAATACAACCCCACACATTTTTCTGCCTCTACCTTTCAATACTTAACATTGCCACTCTTCTGTGTTCCTAAAAGCTGTCAGCATTTTAGAATTGTCAATAGCATGTATGTCATCTTACGGCAAGTTGCTAAAGGAATGTCTAGCACCTGATACTTCTAACAGTTATTATTATTATTATTATTATCATCATTATAGTTGTCTCTACAATGCTGTTTTATTTTAGTGTCACGAATCTGAAACTTACTCATGAAGCTGCAAATTGCTTATATTTATTGACTATTTGCAATTCATCTTCTATTATTTATTCATTCATATTATTTGGGCTTATTAAAATTGTTTTTTATTCCTAAAGCCTTTTTAGCAAAGTTACTATATAACAGTTTTTCTCTCATATACAAGACATTTTCCCCACTTTATTTTGTTTAAAAAGTTATTTCAAAGAAGATAACTTGAATATATTTTCAATATAAAAACATGTTTATTACATTGGGAAAGTGAATAATGCACATATAATTTTTGTAAAATAAAACAGAAACCAACCAAAAAGGATAAAGAACAATTTTGTAGTTTTTTTAATATAAATATCAGTGTTTAGATCTTTCTTAAATTTCTGAACTTTCTGGACACTCCAAATTCTGCTTTCTAGCTCATATCAGCTTTTTCTTCTTTTTATTATTGTCCTATCTACATTCTTTCACTTCTTAAATATGGGGATTTCCAAGCTTCTTTTCTTCCTTTTCATCCCCTTTATATTCATGATTGGTTGCATAGTCATCACCTTCAGTTTTTTTTTCAGTCTCATACACTCAATATTTTGTTGCACCTTTCAGATGAATAATACAACCTCCATAAGACCTTTCTAGAAATATAGCCTTATAATCCCTTATAGAAAGGGAAGGTCTCTGTTGTCTGTCTACATCTAACTCAGAAGGCATATTGCCATCAATCTGGAAGCTATTTGAAACTCTGCAGAGTTTATCACCCAAATGTCACTATTTCAGATCAGGTAATTAGCCACCTCCTAGTCACAGAAGTTTGCACAGACAGGACATGTCTTACAGACCTGGGTTACAACATTATGGACTCAAGGGTTTATAAAGAGCCTATATCACTAAGCAGTGGTGACATCTCATCTAGGTGGAAGGCATCATCTAGACTTAATGACTTTCCACTGCACTTAATGAGGCAAAAACAGTTGGAGTCCCACAGAACATGAGTGGTCCTTTTTTATTTCAGCTTTAATTGAGTTTATTGGTACATTTTAGGGATACAGTACAGTTACATTCATTGTTGGGATTTTGTACCTCTACATGACAAGTCTTGATTCTAATTTTTTCCCCTTACCTCTGCCCTCCCATCACCCCCTCCTCCCCTCCCCATCTACAAACACTTTATTTCCATCTTTTCATTATCTCACATTTTTTTCTTTTCCCTTATTACCCTTCCCCTACCCATCCCACCTTCCCTACACCTTTAGCTCCTTTCTTCCCATTTCTAAATGTGAGTAATCTTATTAGGATCTTATGTATTATTGCAGATTATTCACACCAGAGAAACTATTCGGTATTTACACATGTGTGACTTGTTTATTTCACTTAGGAGTATATCTTCAATATGTATCCATTTTCCTATGAATGAATCTATTTTCTCGTTCTTTATGGCTGAGTAATATTCCATTTTATAGAAAAACCACATCTTCTTTATCCAATTTCCAACTGATGGGCAAATGGGCTGAGTGGTCCTTTTGAATTTCTCTTGCATTATGAATCATTTGAAGCTCTTCTGTAGAGAGTCCTGCATTTAAGTCCTGGCTGTAGAGTACTCTTGTACAGATTATCCTGGCTCCACGGTCTTAGAATGGGACCATGGGTTGAGCTTTGGATAGGCCAGAATTATTTTTATTTTTATTTTCATCATTCCCTAAATTATTTCCTTTTCTTTACCATCTTTATTGAACCTTTTTGAGATTGCTAAAATCACTTCTTATCATGTTGTTCTTGATGCTCTTTGCTAACTTCAGGTCCTCTAATTTTTTAGGTATTCTTATTCTGATACAACCTATTAATATATTTTTGCTCTTATTGTTCATGTTTTCTATCACCTGTTGTCTCCTTTAATTAATTCTGAACTTCACCAGATTTATCTTCCTTAATTCAAAAATTAATTCCACTGGATGTGTTGAAAAGAAAATCAACAACATTAGGATCTTATGTATTATTACAGTTTATTCACACCAGAGAAAGTATTTGCTATTTACACATGTGTGACTTATTTATTTCACTTAGGACTATATCATCCATATGTATCCATTTTCCTACGAATGAGATATTTGACAGTGTGAAATAGGAAGAAAAGGGCTAAAGGTGTAGGTAAAGTGGGAAGGGTAGGGGAAAGGTAATAAGGGAAAAAATAGGAGAAAATGAAAAAATGGAAATAAAATGTTTGTAAATGGGGAGGGAGGTAGGGAGTGAAGGGAGGGCAGGGACCAGGGGAAAAAATGAGAACCAAGACCTGTCATGTAAAGGTACAAGATCCTAATAATGAATGTAACTGTACTGTATACCTAAAATGTACCAATAAACTCAATGAGGGGGAAAAATAAAAGAAAATTAACAACAGCAAAAGCTCAAATGAATGCTATTGTTCTATGCTTTAGGCTCTGGACACATTAACCTGGAAATTAAAGTTGTTTAAAATATATTCCCATACTTCTTGTATTTTCCAATTCTTATTATCATTATTTAAGATGTAGTCAAATTCAGTGAATTATTGGCCTCCCTCTACAGTCTATTATCATTTGGATCTGGACTGTTTTCCAAAATGCACAATTTCCTACTTCATTATTGCATTCAATAATTCGGCAATTCATTCTTGTGTAGATTAGTATGTTTTTAGTGAAATTCTCTAGCCAGAAGTAGTCTCACCTCTCTCTCTCTCTGAACTCCATTGATATTTCAACTGTAGCATTTTTATGACATTATTCTCATCAATTTTGTATTAACATTATTTTTAGGCATTCGTTTTTTTCTCTACTTGAGTCTCTTGGAGACAGATACTATGATTTATGTTTTTTTAATCTCTTGCCATCAACAAAGTAGTTTTTGAAGTGTACATACTGAATATTGTTTTGGGGTGTTTGTTTGAGGCAGAGTCATGCTCACTCAGGATGGTTTTGAACTCACTATGTAGCCTCCACTTTACTCTTACATACAGTTAAAAGGTGTCAGAACCTTCAAGGAAACAAGATAATACAGAAATGACAAACTCGATGTTGATTTTTGCTGTAAGATAGGTAAAACGTGAACTTTGCTGTGTCAACTTCACTAAAATGTAGATCTCTCAAAACAGAAATAAAGGAACTTTTATAATTATGACAATTATAATAATTCTTTGCCTTTAATGAGTCCTATCCTTTCCAAGACCAAAATGAATCTCATTTATTCTTCACCATAAACATAGACAGCAGCTAATACTCATCATTTGACATTGGTGAGACTTAGTGTTCAGTGTGGTTAAATTCTTCAAGAGACTGGGGATAACAATGGAGTGAATGTGTGACTCCCATGGGATCTGAATGCTCACTCTACTTATAATTATTTGCATGTTTTATTTCTTTGTTTTTCTTGTACTTAAAAACAATATTAATACTGCCTTCCTACATGTGTTTGATGAACAGAATTTAAGATGCGCTACATGGTCTCCACCACCTACTTTTTTTTACCTTTGTGAAACCAGTAGGTTTTTAGTGTGGATGACTGGAGATATCCTCCTACTCCATAAACAATCTATGGCAAGTTTGGGGAGATACTCTGTAAGTCTCCATTTTCTTGCTTCACCCTCTTAACTTCCTAATTGACTTGATGCAACAATGATGCAAAAGGCCTATATGACAAATAACTGAAGGTTGACCTTGGGAGCAAAAGGCTTTGACTTACACTTGGAAGGACCAGAAGTCAGCCAACAACCACAAAAGTTTGTGCTGTGGTTTATATGTAAATATCTCCCAAGAGCCTCATATGCTCATAGGTAGGGTACTTGAAAAGTGATTGAATTATGGGGGCTTATCACAAGGTCTTCCTTTCTTCTTCTCTGCTTTCTTACATCCCATGAGCGTCTCTCTTCCATTATGCCCCTCTGCCATGCTGACCTGAATTCAGTCAAATGTGGACTGAAATTTGAACCATAATAAATCTCTACTTTTGTAAGTTGTTAATGTTGGATATTGTGTCTCAGTGATGAGAAAGTGACAAAGACAGATTTTGGTACTGAGAGTAGGGTTGTTTCTGTGACACTGCCTGATCTGATATTCAGAAGGCTTTGGAAATGGCTCATAGGGGGAGTTACACAGGTTTGGTGATGCTGACTGGAGAAGCCCTAGAATTCTGTAAACTGAGCTTGATGGGTGATTCTGGCCAGAGTTCAGAAGACTGAAATACCGACTAACACAACTGGTAGAGACTAAGATCAGGTTATTTCAGTTGAGAACTTCATTAGTAGTCAGACTCCAGGCCAGGTGTGTTATGCTATGGCAGAAAACTTGCCTGTATTTTGCTCATATTTGAAACTTTCTGAGAGACTGAGATTGACAGCAGTGGACTAATTAATCTGGGAGAGAAAATTTCAAAGCAGTCCACATTAGGGCTATGGTATGGAAATTATTGGGAGCTGTTAGGTTTATACTTCAAATCAAGAGCAAAAAGTGCATTTCAAAAGTTTTCAGTTTTGCAAGAAAGAAAATGCTGGCAAAGATGGAGGACAGGAGAGCTGAGGTACCTAAAAGATTTTCAATACAAAGAATCCTCATACCTTGGATCAAAGCATTAGGAAAAATTCCTTAAGACCGTGTGAGGAATCCAAAAGATCTCACCCTTCATGGGATCTTGAGTGCACAAATAAAGGATTTAGTTGTGAGAAGTCTCAGGCGCTGCACAAGGGCTACCTAGAGAATTGATTCTCCAGCACTCAGTTACACACTGCTTAGCCAATCAGGCACATAGAGGCCAACACAACCATAATTTAAGGTGTCTTGATTCCTCCTCCAGATTACTGCAGACCTTGATGCCATCCATGTGGTGGTAGCTTTGTGGGATGCAGATTCCAAGAGTTACAGAGTCATAGAGGCTTCCACCCAGACTTCAGAAAAAGGCTAAGGAGACCAGGCAGTCTCTCTTGAGATGGCAGTGCATGAAACTATGAGTTAAACTGATTTGTTGTGGAGACCTTAGAACTTTGTAGAAGCAAAGAACCTGAAATCTCTGTGGAAAACTGCAAGGAGCAACCAAAGCCAAACTAAGAGGCCATGAGAGCTATGGTCATCAACAATGCTGTAGGGGCACAGCCACCCAAAGTCTCTGGAGATCACCTTTTGCTGCCAGGACTTGCCTTTAGTGCTGGACATGGAACTACAGGATGTAATGTTTGCCCTGCTGTTTCAGTCTTGCTTTTGGTCTCACTAGTTTCTATTCCCCTATTCCTCCCTTCCGGAATGTGAATGTTTACTCTGTGTCATTGTATGTTGGCACTATTTAACTTTATTTTTGCTTGTTATAAGTGTTCGCAGCTGAAAGAGTCCCTTAAGTCTCAGAGGAAACTTTGGACTTGGACTTTTTAATAATGATAAGTCTTGACACCTGTTGGAGATAGACTAATGCATTTTTCATAAATAGATGTACATGAATCTTTGGAATATAAAGAGCAGAATGTTATGTTTTATATTCAGATGTTCCTTAAGACCATCATGTGCTCAGATGTAGGCCTTTTGGAAAGTGATTATATTATAGAGGCTTATTAGATGTGGTCAGAAAAGGTGGCCTGAACATGTGCCCTGAAAGGGTTTATTTCCGTCCCTGGCTCTTCTCATGGCACTCTCTGTCATGCCATGAGTGTCTCTCTCCAGTTATTCTTTTCTACCTTGCCATCATTCTTTAAACCTAGTCAATTACAGACTGATATGAGCCAAATATCTTCCCAAAAGTGTTGATTGCACCAAATTATGGTCATACAGGCATGTCAATATTTATCGCAATACAACTCATAATAGCTAAATCTTGGAAGCAATCTATGTATATATCAACAGATGTGTGGATAAAGAAAATGCAGTTGTATATAAAATGGAGTACTACTCTTCCATTAAAAAGGATAAATTTGAGTCATCTGTAGAGAAATGGATGTACCTTGAGAACAGACGTCTAAGTTAAATAAATTAGACATGCAAGCTTAAAACATTGCATAAGAACCCCAAACATTATATGAGAACCCCAAAGTATAAATACAGAGAAAAACAAAATACAGATTAATAAGGAGATAGAACCTTTGCAAAAGGAAAGGAGATGAAGAAAGGTGGGAGGAGAGAGTGGGGAAGTGAATGAAAAAATAACTATGGTGTATACATATTACGTAGATGTACCAACGCCCAATGAGGAATGTAAGCTTTATGTACTGCAAAGATGTAAACGTTAAAAATAATAAAATTTTAAAAGAAATACATTTTAAAAACTAATTTTAAAAATTGAAATAAATAAGTCACAATTGACAAAGATACTCAAAAAGAAGGCCAACACAAGGAAAAAAAAAGAAAACATTGTTTAGGGAAAGTAAAAGTAATTAAGATGAGTTATGTAAATGCACCACTCCCCATGATGAATGCAATCATATATCACAAATATATACCAATAAAAATATAAAAATTCTCTCCCTCAGATTGTGGGTGTTGAGTATTATGTTTCAAAGATGAGAAAGTGACTAAGCCTCCATCAAGAAAGTCTATGAATTGGCTACAGGCTAATTTTGATGAATATGACACAGGAAAAGCAAACAAATTATCTTGAACAGACTGCTGTTCAAACACGAACTTGGTGGATATTAATGGTTAGAACACAGAACAGAGAATGGAACATATTTTTGGAAAATGGAGGAAGGAAAGTTCTTCTTAAGTAGTGGTAGAATGGTTAGCAAAATTTTGTCCTAAAGTGTTTTGTGTGTGTGTGTGTGAGATATTTTAGGGTATTTTTGTTTGTTTGTTTTAATTTATTTTAATTAGCACATGGTTATAGTATACAATGATTAGATTCATCGTGGGGAGTTGGAACATGCATTATATCCTTCTATGTCTTCTTCCGTCTTTCCCCCTTCCTCCATCACTTGTTATTTCCAAAGTTTTGAAAATGCCATCCTGATTGCTTCTTGCTGCTTATAAACCAAATGAAAGAGAGATAAAGGAAGAAAGAACTACTGAACAAAAAGGTCCAAGGACTTAATGGTTTTGAAAATTTTTACCCTTTCCCCATGGCAAAAGCTTTTAAAATGTAGAAATTGCTTTTAAAAACATGGCATAGAGAAAAATATATACCTATGCAACCTTTTGCTAGAACCTCAAAAAGATCAGAAAATCATAGCATCCAAATGCAAAAAGAGCACTTTCAAGCGATTATGTGGGTGTTTTACAAATCTGTTCAATCAACAGTAAGGCATCTGAGATTGTTAAATTTAATGCCTCTCAGCCACTTCAAAAGCAACCAAAGACAAAGAAGAGATTATCATGAGAAAATTGTGGATGTGGTCTTTATATAAAGAAAATAGACATCATTGAAATTCAAAGTAGCTGAGAAAGCTGTTTTAGCAAAACAACTCAGATGGAACTTGAAAATGATAAGGACAAATGACAGGAGCCTACTAGATCCCCAAATGAAGCTAGTGTAAAGCAGGCTGACAAAACTCCTCAGCAGCAAATACTTGCACACTATGTTTAATAAATCAGTTTCTTGTGAACCTAGAAGAAAATGGAAACAGTTATTTTGAGTATTAATTTTTGTAAATAATGAAACTTTTTTCCACTGATGAAATTAGCTGACAAAATTAGTCATAGGAATTGTGTTCTCTAACTTGTTAGAAAAAATCTTTAAAAATATTTCTTACATGTAGATAGGGTTCCCCATATATTCTGAAATGGACACTTACTGGTCTCCTGAAATACAAGACAATAAAAGAAAAATGAAGAAATGACCACCAAATAGTCTTTTGTGACTGATGATTGCCACAAAATGGCTTTTGGAAAAGGCTGCTTTCATAGAATATGTACTAAAAACCTGCTTTTCTGCAGAAGTATCTTCAGGGTGTGACACACTTTACACTGAGCACAATAACAGTGCAGTTCACAGATGCAATTTGTACTTGAAAGCCAGAAAGTAAGTGTTCTGGACTAAAGCAGAGTGAGTGAGACCAGGATTACTACTGAAACCTTGTTTCCTGGGGTATAGCAAGCACACTTCACCATAGAAAGAAGTACTTATTCAGGTAGAAGTACAGTTTATTATAAAATTAATGGTTTGAATAAGTCACTAAATAATTTCTTCATAAATCAGTGAGTTCTGTCTATATGCTAGTATAATTAAATTATAAATGAGGTCATTCTTACATAAAAATTGTATGGCTTCTTATCACAACAAGGATAGCATATTTAATAATCCCTGTAATGTTTTTTGCAATATGGTATCTGCATAATGGCCTAAGTTTATTGGCCATTTGTCCTTTGTTGACAATATTTTAAATTCACTGTTTTGTTGCCTTTTGTACTAGTTTAATTATTTCAACTGATCAAATTTCACTTCAGGATTTGATATGCAATATAATAATCTTTGAAAGAAATGTTTTGATTTATCCTCCTCCCTGAAATACACACACACACACACACACACACACACACACACACACACACATATACACCCCTGAGGTTTTCGAAAGTAACTTCCCTTGATTATTTAAGAAACCTATTTATTCTCCAGTCTGCCTCTTAAAATTCACCATAAAGGTTCATGATTTTCTGTCAACACACATATTACATTTTATCATCATTCAATTTTGATATTCTTTATTTTATATCTGTCGGTCTCATTAGGCTACAATTTCCATAAAGGTAAGGATTTTGTAGAAAATTTTTGTTATAGTTACTCTGGGTAAGGCACTATAACTAAATATACGAAGCAATCAGTAGTTGGAAATACATTAATAAAATGCATAAATATGTCTTAGTTAATAGATATTTTTATGCATGTATATTTACTTACTATAATTTTTTCTATTTGCATTTTTTTTCATTTTGGGGGAGTAGTGGACCTGATTTTTTTAAATGTAATAGAAATTCTGAATTTCCTTTTATGTTTTCAAAATTTGAGAATTTCCAGCTAGTCGCTTTCTCTTGCAGTCTGTCTTTTGGTTTCAGATGTGGGAATTCCTAATATCCTATTCTAAGAAGGGAGCAATGTAACACAATAGACATATTCCTATTGATAAAATACACTAAATCTTGTATAATGATAAATCAATGAAGTCATTTTGATTAAAACTATTCAACAAATATTTTTACAGTTAAATATTTATGTAAATATAATTCTTTAGATATTCTAATCCAATCTGTTGTATTATCTTCTCCAACCACCTGTCAATAAATGGGAACCTATAAAATACAATAGTTTCTGTTACTCACTAGTTCTCAATATAAACCTTTATCTGTGAACTTTCTGGTAAAAATGGATTTGCATAGCTGTCAATTATTTGCTTAGTCTAAAACAGCACTTAGCAGTACAGATCAATTGATTGCATGTTAAAAGAATTTTAATTTTCTAAGATTTTTATCTACAAATTCTGTCTTTCCTATCAAAATGAATCCAGTAGTACTTTTCCAGGTTTTTTTTAAAGCTATACAAATGTAAAAATATTTACTGTCATGATGTGAGATGTGAGCAAAAACAGATGCTACATTTTTTTTCACAATACTCATTCACTGGATTAAATTAAGAAATTTTGTCCATTTTCCTAACTTTAAATTTACTCATCCAGGAAAAAAGGTATAATACATATTGAGCCAAAGTTGAAGAAATAGAACCACCTTTCTCTAACTTTTCTCATCTTGGCTTCAAAAAAAAAGAGGGTATATTAAATGGAGTCACTGCTTAAATATTAGGGTTTAGGTACTACTTATATTTAGGATTAATAAAAATGAAATCAAACTGAAATTATAAACAAACATTTCTTTTTCAACAAAAACTTAAAGTGATCACAGACTCTTCTCAAAATTTTCATTTTCTCTCCATCCGTCAACTTTGCTCATGTTACTCTATTTAATATTGGCAAAAGGTAAATATTGCTTTAAAAGCTGAACAAAGAACTGCATATTTAGTTAGGCTTTTAGTGCACCCATTTTTCAAATTTCATATTCTTATATATAAATAATACATAAAAAGCAGCAGGTTAAGTTTTAATCATTTTACATTTTACTTTTATCAAAAATCTGTGAAATACTGGCTTGTAAACAAGAGAAAAGATGCCAAAGATTTAAATGAGAACTGCTGAGTGAATAGGTCCGCAGGTGTGTTCAAAGATGTATCATTGTTTGGTGTCTGATAGCAGCCTGGAATTCTGTGAGCTGATGACTTTATCCATCTCCAAAGAAGGGGAGTAGATAGAGACACTCTCAAAAAAAAAACTGCAGTACATTTTAAAGGGGTCATGTACTGTGAAGATTTTCAGTTTGACAGCAAGATACTGGAACCAGAAGACTTCTACAATTCAGGTTACCAGGATTCTTGTTATTTCTGTGTGAAAAGTTGTCCAGTTTTTGGTTTGCATATTTTTTATAATAACTCAAGTATGACAGATGATATCGAAAGCCCATGCCAGCAATGATTTTCAGCTATTTGGGTGTTAAGCCTCTGCCTTTTCTACTTACATTTGGCTTTTTATACCTGATTGATCTCAGAATTGTGATGACATAATCGCTTAATCATTGATTGGCAGTACATATTGCTATGTATTATTCTATGATAGGATTCTATAGTTTGTGTACTTTTTTTCTACACTTGAGTATTTTCCCAAGGGCTTTGCACTGATTTATATGCCTAGAACAATTATTTTTGAAACTGTCTTGCTAAATTGTACTGGATTTGAACTTGCCATCCTCCTGCCTCAGCCTCCTGTGAGAATGCTGGGATCATAGGCGTGTGCTGCCACACCTGGTTGAGAACCTGTATTTTTTAAATTTAAGCACAAGAAGTAGACAAGGTAGTGCAGAAAGCTATTTTTCTATTAGAATCTTAGATTTCTCCTCCTTAGGGAGCAACTACCAAAATATCTAGTCTTAGCATTGCTGTATTTCATAAGGAAGAGGAAGTTACAGCTGGACAAAGCGAAACGCCCTTTTCCCTTTGTTGGTCTTTGTGACACCTCTGAGACATTTTCCACAATTTATTAAAAGCTATATTAAGGCTAATGTTAGGCTAGTTCAATGTGTAACTGAATACATTTTTACTGAGAGACATCATTTTAATATCTCTTATAGCATGTTTGATAAATTCAGGTGTATGAGTAAAATAATTAATTTGTATATTTTATGTAGAAATGAAAACATTTCATGAATATCTTGTGAAAGACCCTGAGGCAATACCTAGGAAATAACATATCAAGGTCAGCTGTTATCCTCTATTGAGAATGCTGGGAAATTTCTTTCTGTGTTTTTTCTTAATATTAATATTTTAAAATCTTTAATCTCTCAGTGTTTTATTTTCTGGTGACCTTCTCAGGTTCAACAGGTCTTTTAAATAGGATTTCCCAGGGAACTCGTGGTACTCTACATACTGTTCCTAGTATGTTAGAGATTAGAAAATGGTTGAGAAGCACTAGGTTCATAAGTTGGAATCCGAATAGCTGCAAATCTTTTCTGATTATAGCAGACTAAGAGCTGAAGTTGCATTTACATAAAATAGCTCTGGCATTATAAAGAATATGATTGGTTACATTCTAAAGTAGATTAAAAATTTCATTGACTCTGCAAGTATTAATTTTAGTGTTTATTTTTTAATGATGAAGTCAATTTCCAGGGTAGTGAATTTTCTCTGACAGGAAAATAAATCTACAGAATGTGAAGGGAGTAAACATAAAATAAGGGTAGCACTGAATCAGCACATGTCTGTTATTGAAAAATAAAAGTAAAGACAAAATGAAGACAGTCCCGTTGCATTCTGGGTAAGGGATTCAGCCTCAGGATGGACTGGAGTCTTGTCTATGATCAATGTGATTGACCTGCCTAGGCATGGGAGAATGTTCTTAAAGGGATGTCCACTTGGAACCTTTTGTATTAGAAAAGAGGAGGCACAAATGGTAAAAGGCTGGGAACACCCACTTTGACAATGAGAGGGGATAGATTTTGAAACCAGAGGGCTTCATCAATCTTAGACGAAATCTTGTCAGGCAGCACAGGTGACAAATCATTCGCAGCAAGGCAGTGGCTCTGTGGTGAGTCTTAAGGTGCTGATATCATAATTCCAAATGAGTGTAATTTTTAATCAAGTCTTAAAATGATATGTTCATAAGTTGAAAAGGCACTTTTTCATTTCACAGTTGAAAAGAGTCAGAAGAATCTATGCAGCTTTCTTTAAGGCCGGTTAATTTGTATCACAGCTGGCACAGATACCCTAGTCAGTTTAGGCCAAATTGGGATCATTTTATCAAACAATAATGCCACCTGCATATTGTAGTTGATGAGAAAAGAATGTCAGTTGCTACAGCAGTTCTTGTGATCTGAAACAACCATAATCCCTGCAATGACTCTTGATGTGTGAATTCGAACCAGTGACTCTATAATAAGTCATAGTCACAATAGTGTTTATCAGTTTATCAAAAATAATATGCCATTCCTATTAGCAGCAATAAACTTCTATAAATAATATGCCACCAGCATTTTTACTTTGTTCTTTTTTTAATTGAGTTTATTGGTACATTTTAGGTTTACAGTACAGTTACATTCATCATTGAGATCTTGTACCTTTACATGACAGGTCTTGGTTCTCATTTCTCCCCTTGTCCCTGCCCTCCCTTCACACACTCCTACCCTCCCCATTTACAAACACTTTATTTCCATTTTTTCATAATTTTTCTTTTCTCTTACTATCTTTACCCTACCCTTCACACTTTCCCTACACCTTTAGCCCTTTTCTTCCTATTTCACATTGTCAATTGTCTCATTAGGATCTTATGTACTATTATAGCTTTTCACACCAGAGAAACTATTTGGTATTTACATATGTGTGACTTATTTATTTCACTTAGGAGTGTATCCTCAATATGTATCCATTTTCCTATGAATGAATCTAATTTATCATTCTTTATGACTGTGTAGTATTCCATTTTATAGAAAAACCACATCTTCTTCATCCAGTTTCCAACTGATGGGCAAATGGGCCATTTCCAAGCTTTAGCTATACAAACTGTGCTGCTGTAAACATAGGTGCACATGTATAACTGTGATATGACACTTTTAATTCTATTGGAAAGATACCCACCAGAGGGATGGCTGGGTCAAATGGAACCTCTAGTCCTAGCTCTTTGAGGTATCCCCATAATGATTTCCATAGTTGTTGAACCAGTCTGAACTCCCACCAACAATGGAGAAGGGTTCCTTTCTCCCCACAACCTCACCAATATTTGTTATTGTGTGATTTATTGAAAACAGCCATTCTTTGTGGAGTGAGGTGGAATCTCAGTGTTGTTTTCATCTGCATCTCTCGAATGACCAGTGATGTGGAACATTTTTTCATATATTTACTTGCTGCTTTTACTTCTTTGCCTGAGAAATGTCTGTTCATTTCAGATGCCCATTTTTGAATCATGTCTTTATATGGGGGGGGCTGATTGTTTTGAGTTCTTTATGTTTTCTAGATAATAGTTCTTTGTCTGAGGAGCAGCTGGTAAAATTTTTTCCCACATTGTAGGTTGTCTCTTAGTTCTGTTGATGGTTTCTTTTCCAGTTCAGAAGACTTCTAATAAGATGAGATCCCAGTTGTTGATTCTTTCTGCTAGTTACTGTGCTATGGAGGATTTGTTCATAAAGTCGTTTCCTATGCCAATGTCTTAAAGAGTTCTGCCTAACTTATCTTCCAGCAAGTTTAGTGTTTCTGTTTTAATATTTAGATCTTTAATCCACTTGGATTTTCATTTAGTGCATGGTGAAAGATAAGGCTCTAGTTTTAATCTTTTAATCTTTGGCAGGTTGAGATCCAGTTTTTCTAACACCATTTATTAAAGAGGCTATCTCTCCTCCAGTCACTCTTTTGTCAAAGATGAGGTAGCTGAGTACATTTGAGTACAGTTGTTTTTGTGTCTTCCAGTCTGTTCCACTGATCCTCAGTTCTGTTTCTTTGCCATATTTTGTTCTGAATTAGGTAGAAAATATTTTAAAATAATTTATGGACATTTAAAAATGTTTTCGATCTAAAGTAGCTGTGAAGGGAGGGCAGGGGTATGGGGAACAAAATGAGAACCAAGACCTGTCATGTAAAGGTACAAGATCCCAATGCTGAATGTAGCTGTATTATATACCTAAAATGTACCAATAAACTCAATGAGAAGAGAAAAAAAAATCTGAAACTTGTCCCCTATATTTTATTTTTTTAATCAAGTAATGCCCCAGATCTGTTATAGATGACCCCTACTCATTTTTGTGATTTTTGATTCCTGCAATTTGATGCGCTTACACTGAAAGCCAAAGCAAGTGTTTTTCCCTAAACTTCCAAAATGTCAAATTCTTCAGAACATTATTCTTACCTGTCTCACTCTATCACTAGGTCTTCACCCATTGTTCTCATTTTTCAGAGAGCTATCATAATTATATAAAAATAAATGAGTGTTTTGTGTCTTAAGCCACATCTGCCTGGTGAGATAGCATTGTCTCCATTGCAATTAATTCAATTGGTCAATCTTGTTCAAACTTCTGAATGTATTCCATATAATTTAAAATTCAATTTCAAGGGCTATGTACGCATTCAATGATAATAAATTAGAAAGTTTTTTTTTCTCACAAGGCCCCAAGTTTCTCTCTCTCTCTCTCTCTCTCTCTCTCTCTCAGTAAGTTATTTGCAAAAATATTTTACATGTACTGGCATACATAAAGGTACTGTAATCTTGTTCAAACTTCTGAATGTATTCCATATAATTTAAAATTCAATTTCAAGGGCTATGTACACATTCAATGATAATAAATTAGAAAGTTTTTTATTCTCACAAGGCCCCAAGTCTCTCTCTCTCTCTCTCTCTCTCTCTCTCTCTCTCTCTCTCTCAGTAAGTTATTTACAAAAATATTTTACATGTACTGGCATACATAAAGGTACTATTTATCTTAGTAAAACATTAATACAGCAGTATTTTCAGGAGTTTTATAATAAGAAGATAGCTAAATACATCCCCAGGAACTAAAATCTCCCACAGAGTAACTTCAAAGTTGAAAAAAAATTATGTTAATTAATGATTTTCATATCAAGTACTCATAAAACTTGAGTAAATATATCTGAACAGGGTACAGTAGTAAAATCAGTCCTGTTGAGCTACTTTTTAGTCATACCAAAGTCCTTCCAGTTTTCTCACATGTTGGTCTCCCTCTTCTTCAAGTTCTATCAGCTGCTTGAACTGTGTCCACATTTTATCTCCCTTTCCCCCTCTATTGCCCACCTGGTTCTTACTCATAATTTCTGTTTCATAAACAGATTACTTCTGAAAAATTCTGCTAATTCACCTTTAAGTAAAACAATTAAATAGACCAACTTTGCTAAAATATGTGCCAGACACATTATTATAACACAATTTAAAATTAGCAAAAGCTAAATAAATCAAGGAAAATATAATATTTTTGGATTATAAAATTCAGTATTATCAAAAAGATTTGGTTGCTCCAAAACTGATAAATAAATAAATCAAGGAAAATATAATATTTTTGGATTATAAAATTCAGTATTATCAAAAAGATTTGGTTGCTCCAAAACTGGTTTGCAAACTAAATGCAATGCTAAGAAAAATCCAAATTTATTTCAGAAAAACAGAAAAGCTACTACCTAAATATGTATAAATTGTGAAAAATTCAAGATAAATTAATCGAAGACAAAAATACTGCAGAAGTTAAATTACTCAATACAAGTTTTCTTATAAGCTGAGCAGAATAAATGTGATATTGTAATTACACAAGGATAGAGAAAGATACCAATGGAATGAAATACTGTGCAGATATTATCTAATTATATGTGAACACTTAATTTGTTGTATGAATGCCTACACAATAGTCAGATATGGACAGTATAGTTTAAATAAGCAAAAAAATCATATCAGCACCTTTATTATTTCATGTATCTTTAGATCTAAAATAAAAAATATGATACATTTTTATAACTGGGAGACAGGCAATGATTTCCTGAAATTATATAAAAAGCAGTAAGTAAATAAATCAACAAAATGAAATTAGATTAATAATAGTTTATTAAGAGACACAATCTGGAAAATAAAAAAGTGATCTGTTGAATCAGAAAATACATTTGCAATACCAAATATAATTGTCAAAGAACTGATATCATGAACATTAAAAAAAAAAGCTGTATGAGTCAATAAGGAACAAAGTCACGCTAGTAAACAATGGGTAAGAGACCAAACTTAGAACTTCATCCAAGAAAATATATAAATGATTAATAAATGTATGAAAAAGTCCTCAACCTCATTGATAAGAAAAGCACAAATGAAAGTTATGTAGGGCTGGGGATTTGGTTCAGTGGTTATGCCACCTGCCTTGCACTTGAAAGGGCCTGAATTCGATCCCCAATACAAAAAAATAAAGAAAAAGAAAGTTATGTATATGTATATAATTTATATATTTTTTTTTCAGAAAGAACAAAGTTAGACAAAAATGCAACTCTAAGGTTATGCAAGGATTTGTAACAAATACAACTTTCACATGCAGGTGATAAAAGCACAAAATGATATGATCACTAAAATAATATTTGCAACTTGCTAATAAAGCTAAAAATATGGTTAAATACTTCTATTATGAGCTGTGCAACCATAGAAGTTCAGGTGACAAGACTGATGGCATAAAGTCATTCAGAGTGGTCATCTTTTGAGGTCTTAAGCATCCACAGAGATAGCAGTAGTACCTCTGATTCCTAGTAGCTGCTTTCTACTCTCATTTATCCTCTCAATATTTCACAGTAAATGCTGTAGTCTAAGATTTTCCTACATTCTTTCTGTCTTCTTTTCTCTTTTGGCTCAGAAGACACACATAGCTTCTGGCTTCCTTAATATCTGTTTTCACTGGTTTCCAGATTTACAAAAATTGTGAGCCTTTACCATGATCATAATCCCTCTTAAAATTCAAAAGTTTAGAGTTGGAATATCTCTTCATCCCAAAATCATTTTTGGGATACCTAATAATCAGAAACTCTAGCTATGAATGTTTTTTATATAAATTTTCATACAAATATGAGAAGTAGCTTTCGCAGAGAGGGAAAAGTTGTGAGAATTTTACTGTGAAGAGCATCATCTTTCCTGGATGGAACACTCTGTAAACATCTGTTAAGTTTGTTTGTTCAAGAGTTTGATTGAGTTCTAGTGTTTTGTTTATTCTTTGCCTAGCTTGTCTATTTATTTGTGACAGTGGGGTATTGAGTTCCCCTACTATTGTATTAGTCTTTACTACTATTATATTGTACTATTGTATAAATATTGTATTAGTGCTTATTTGATTTTTCCCTGTCCTTTAATATTTGTTTTATATAATTGGGCATAATAGCATTTAGTGCATACATATTAATGATTGTCATCTCTTCTCTTGGATTGTTCCCTTTACAAGGAAGTAGTGTTCTTTTTTGTTTCTTATTTATTTATTTATTTATTTATTTTTGGTTTTTTGAGACAGGGTCTCACTATGTAGTTGAGACTCTCCTGGAATTCACTGTGCAGCCCAGGCTGGTCTCAAACTCACAGTGATCCTCCTGCTTCAGCTTCCCAAGTGGTGGGATTACAGGCATGCACCACTATGCCGGGCTTCTTTGTCTCTTAATCAGTGTTGGTTTGAAATACAATTGATCTGCAAAGAAGATAGCTAGTCCTACTTTCTTTTTTCAGGTTCCTGTCACATGGATTGCTTTCCATCCTTTAACTTTCAGTCTCTGAGTTTCTTTTTGAATTAAGTGTGTTTTTTGTATGCAGCATATCATTGGATCTTGCCTCTTGCCTCATTTTGCCAGTCTATTTCTTTCGATTGGTGAATTGAGACCATTACCATTGATGGTTATAACTGATATGTATTGACTTATCCTTATTATGACTTTTTTCTTTTTGTTGGTTTCTCCCCCTTTGCATTTAATTTCTTATTGTACCTGACAGATTCATTCTGCTGGGCTTCCTTAGGTTGAGATCCTCCTTGTCTTTTCCTATGATATTGTTTAAAATGTTTTCATGTGCTGGTTTTGTATTCATGAAGTTCCTAAGGTGCTCTTTCTCATCAAAGTATCTTATTTCTCCATCAGTTTTGAAAGATAGCTTTGCAAGGTACTGCACTCTGGGTTGGAAGCTGTTTTCCTTTAGGGCTTGAAATACATCACACCAAGCTCTTCTTGAATTGAGTGTTTGTGTTGCAAAGTCTGCTGTGATTCTGATAGGCTTTCCTTTGTGTGTGATTTATTTCTTTTCTCTAGTTGAGTGTAGTATTTTGTTCTTCTGTTGATTTTTTGCAATCTTATCTCTTACATGCCTATGTGTGGATTCTTTTTATCACAGCTGATTAGAGTCCTATATTCTTTACTTATCTAGATGTCAAAATTTTCTCCCTACTTTGGAAGTTTTCTGCCATTCTTTCTGTGAATAGTTTTTTATATGTCATCTGCACCCTCTCCTGTTTCTTCATTGACTCTAATCAGTCTTATGTTATTCTTCTTTGCATTGTTTAACGACTGCTGAATTGATTTCTCATGGTCCCTTACTATGTTTTTTTGTTCGTTGTTATTGTTTTTGTTACTGTGTTGAATTCGTGTCTGGGTAGGCAGAAGAACCACTGAGCTAAAACTCAGCCTGACTCTGAGCTGTCCCCTACTATTTTTAAGAAATTTTTCTTTTCCTGGTCACTAATTGCAATCCTATCTTCCATATCTGAAATTCTATCTTTTCATTGGCTCATTCTGCTGTGCAAACTTTCAACAGAGTTTTAATCTCCAAATCTGTTTGCATCTGTTTTATGGATGTCATTTGTTTCCTATGTTTGGATTCCATCATGTTCCTTAGTGCCTCTATTTTTTTTATCTATTTCCTCCCTGGATTTATTAATTATGCCATGCACTATTGGCACAATCTCTGCTGTTATCTAAGAAATTTTTTTCTTATTTCGTTTTTCTCAGATCTTCTTTCATTGCCAGTCCAGGAAGTCCAGGTGTTTGAGTAGCAGATTTTTCCACCTCATTTCCCTTTGGAGTTGCCTTAGGTGATCTGGAAGTCTGGTTTGGGGACTTGTTTACATGTCTTCTCATTTCAGCTGATGCAGCCTGCTTTGCCTTTGTTGAGGCAACTTTTTGCTCACCCCATGGTTTTCAATTCTCAACAAGTCACCAAAGGGCCTTTTCTCTGCTGCTCACCAATGCACTGATTCCTGGGTTCAACATGATGGTATTCTGGATCCCTGAGCTCACTTGTTGTCTGACGGGCTTCTGGCTAGGGACTGCTCACCCTGGGGATGGTATATGGCTGTGTCTCTTGCTGGGGCCCCTATGTACCTGTTTTCTGGGAGGGCCTTTGTCTTGGGTCTGTGCATCAATTTTCTGTTGCCTGAGCAGGCTTCTGGCTAGGGTCTCTGCACACTTATCTATGGTATGGGGCAAGCTGCTGGCTGTTGCTTGTGTGCCTGTGTAGATCTTTTCTAGGTGGACCTTTGACTGTGGCCAACACGATGGGGTGGTCCTCTAGCTGAAGCTTGTGTGCTTGTGCAGCTCTTTTCTGGGGTGGGAGGGCTTTGCCTAACCCTCTGTGGTTGGGGTGGGGCCCTGGCTTGGATCTGCCTGCACCTGCACTGCTCTGTACCACAACACTGCTCCTTGGAATCTGCACACACTTACTGATGCTGTGGGTGGGCCTCTGGCTGAAGCTTGTGTGCCTGTATAGCTCTTATCTGGGTGGACCTTTTGGCTTGGGTGGATGTACCTGATCCTTTGGTGTCAGGGCAGAACCATGCCTGGAATCTTCGCTAATGTAATTCTTTAGAAGAAGTTTTAAATTGTGGTATTTTCATTGCTTTTCTGAATTTCTGCTAATACCTTAAAAATACTCAGGATTCCTAAATCAAGAAGCTACTTAAAACACAGCAAAATAATTTCTTCTCATCAAGGCTTAATAGTTTTGCAAAATCCTCTTATCTTACTTTCAATATGTTTCTACTCACTCATGACTCAATCAATCAGGTCAAGTGTGAGTGTTAAAACCACTGTAATGAAGTTATACTAGAAGTTCAATAACAATAACTTATTCAAGAAATGGAAACAGGAGCACAGCAGTTATGTTACAAGAAGAAGGTTATGTTGGTAAGAGGAGGAGAAAATTAAAACATGCACTCAAAGTAATGATCATGGTGTGATAACATGACACCTAATATTCCATGGAGAAAAATCATTAATGCATGATATTACCATGGTGTACATGATTAACAGTTTTGAATGTGAGTGTTCTCCTATAACAAGTTAAGTAATTTAAAACTAGAGTAATTTCAAAGGAGGACCTCATTGGCAAACATTGGCAAATTTCCAAGCATGCCTTATATTGTGTTGCACATTAAAAGACTTCAGAGAAAACCTTAATAATCCCTAAGGTTAAAATGGAAGAATTTTTTTTAATTTAAAAAACAAAATAAATGTGTATATAAACATCTCAGGTAAGTAAGCCCTTCTAAAACTTGCAATACTATTAACAGTATACATTGCATTAGTGAACATAAAACACATTTGGATTTTTTTTATGATAGGATATATGGACTCATTTATTTGTTCATTGCAAAATCATTTAGTGTATAATTACCATGGGCAAGGTTTTTATTTGAAGAGGTAAATATAAATATTTGTAAAATACATTTCAGGAACTATATTTTTCTGGTTTGCAATCTTATAGTTATTAGGGCTCTTTGCTAATATTCTACACAAATATTGAATGGAACTTCTGAGTCCCCTTGCCCTGAGGCATGGACATATATCTTGCTTTCACTAACACAGTATAAACTGGAGTGTATTCTTTTATTGATACATGATGACTTTTTAAACTTCACATGGCAACAGGTGAAGTTTCAAATATTAGTGACAGATCTATGATTAGGTCCCTGATTCAACCATGTCAGGTAGGAACTACTGCCACCCTAGAATTTCATTAAGTCAGATCAAGAAATAAACATTTGCTGGTCTGAGTTTTGTTTTTTGCTATTATTTTTATTTTTAAATAGGCTATACTTTTTCCTTTTGTAATCCTAGTTGTTTCTTGCTCATGTATCCTCTTGTCTTCTAATATAATTTGTAATCCGGATTACCAGCTATGAAAGAATACATGTAGAGCCATGTTTATACCCTTATGAGACAGAACTAAAGAAGGAAGGCATAAGGCTATTTCTGTTGAAGAAGGTCTGGTGTATGGATAGTTGGTCACTTAAGGACAATGCAAATACAGGAGAGAATGAATGCCAAACAAAGCCTGAAACAGATGTCATAAACAATTTTAATCACTAAAGAGAACAGAAGACAGAATAAGAAATTTAAATTGAATAAAAACATGAAAGGGATTCTTACATGATGACTTTTTAAACTTCACATGGCAACAGGTGAAGTTTCAAATATTAGTGACAGATCTATGATTAGGTCCCTGATTCAACCATGTCAGGTAGGAACTACTGCCACCCTAGAATTTCATTAAGTCAGATCAAGAAATAAACATTTGCTGGTCTGAGTTTTGTTTTTTGCTATTATTTTTATTTTTAAATAGGCTATACTTTTTCCTTTTGTAATCCTAGTTGTTTCTTGCTCATGTATCCTCTTGTCTTCTAATATAATTTGTAATCTGGATTACCAGCTATGAAAGAATACATGTAGAGCCATGTTTATACCCTTATGAGATAGAACTAAAGAAGGAAGGCATAAGGCTATTTCTGTTGAAGAAGGTCTGGTGTATGGATAGTTGGTCACTTAAGGACAATGCAAATACAGGAGAGAATGAATGCCAAACAAAGCCTGAAACAGATGTCATAAACAATTTTAATCACTAAAGACAACAGAAGACAGAATAAGAAATTTAAATTGAATAAAAACATGAAAGGGATTAAAGATCCCAAGAATTAAGTGGATGAGAGTAGTGAGAAGAATTGGGTCTAAATAGAATAAAAATGCATTTGATGAAAAATTTATAACAATAAATTGGGTTCGTATGCTAAACCAGTATTAGACACTTTGGGTTGACTACCCAGCCCTGGTTCAAAAGAAAATGAATGGAAAATTTTATTATTGTCTCTCCTCTGTTGATAGAAGGAAAAGGCAACTTTGCTGCCATATCTCAAGGCATTTGTAATATGATAACATGATCATCATCAGAGGAGATTGGATAAAGAAAATGTGGGGTTTTTATAAAATAGAATACTACTCAGCCATAAAGAATGAGAAACTAGAGACATTTATAGCTAAATGAATGTATATTGAGGTGATACTCTTAAGTACATAAATAGGACACATATGTGTAAATACCAAATGGCTTCTCTGGTGTGAAACTGAAAATGTAAATAAGGACTAAAAGGTATAATAGATAATGTGAATTAGGAAGAAAAGGTGCAAAGGGGAAGGGAAAGTGAGAAGGGTAGGGGAAAAGAAAGAAGGAAATGGAATTAAGTTGAGAAAAAGAAAATGGAAACAAAGTCTTTGTAAATAGGGAGCAGTGGAGGGGTTGAAGGGAGCCAGAAATGGGTAAAAAATAGAACAAAGATGGATTATGTAAAAGTGCAAATTTCCATTGATGAATATCATTATATTGTATGCCTTAATGCACCAATAAAATTAATTAAAGAAAATGCAGTTGTCCTTTTTGTTTTACATTCCATTTTTAAATTTTCTAAAACAACTTTAAAATGACATATATTCTCTGTTTGCAAAGTATATTTTCAAATTTGAAAGCAATTATAAAATAAAGAAAAAAATCTACACTTTTAGGAAAAACTAAAGTCAAGGAAATGTTAGGTCCCATGTCTGGAACAATCTTTCCTGGCATAGTCCTGCTAATAAGGGTGTCTGAACTAGTTAGCATAATGGAAAGTGATTCCTAATTCATCTGTCAGCCACTGGGGAGGGAGATTGAAGTGCAGTCTTCCCTGGTTTCCTCCAGTTCAGGAAAGGAAAGAAAGGTCTTTGATGAGCATGAGGAAAAACCTCACATCCACAGTGAGAAGCAGGGCCACCTGTCTACCACTGCTATTTAATCTCCTCTCTTGTGATTTCACTTGAATCTTATCATGTCGCTTGCAAAGAGTAAAGTCTTCTTTTCCTTAGTGTACTTCTCTCTTGACTTTCTCACTAGTGCCAATGGGGTGTCTTACTATGGAATCCTGTATTTATTACATTGAATTCTGTGTGCTTACCTCTCACATTTGCTTTTTTTATATATAGTTCTCATATGCCCCAACATGGAAGCTTTTATTCCTCAAGAGATGTTTGGCTAATAAAACTTTCAAAGAGCAAAATATATTTTTATCAGTGAACAAACGGTATTTGTATTACATAGTCAAGACAGAAAGTTTTGTGCAGTAATCTGTAATATTTAAAGAGGGTAAAGGTTCATCTTGAGGTCAAGAGAGTATATTCCTTATCAGTAATAAAAGAGGGAGTCCCGGGGGGGATAAGAATGAGAGAACTCTGCAGATAGTAGGAACATTGTTCTCACCTTTGTACCCTCTGAAGTTGAAAACATTTCCCAGGAAGTTATATTTGGAACCACTACTGTGTCCAAAAAATATAGAAAAACAAAGAAAAAATTCCTTTTCAGTTTTATTGCAATTATTAATGTATATTAATTGTGAATTTCTTTGTGACATTTTCATAAAAACAAATGACATAATTTGATCATGTCCAGTCCACATTTTACCCTTTCTTTATCCTCTCCTTGGTCCCTTTTCTCTTCCCTAAATGCTGCTCTCCTAGTTTTGCATCTTACCCACCTCCAGATTTCACACATTAGCTAAAACATGTAAAATTTAAAAATATTCTGAGTTTGACTTGTTTTCCTTAACACATTGATTTTCAGTTTCATCTCTTTTCCTGTAAATGATATGAATTCATCCTGCTTCCTGGCTCCATAATACTTCATTGCATACATATACATTTTATTTATCCATTTACTATTGATATGTGTATAGGCTGATTCTATACCTTGGCTACTGTGAATAGTTTTTCAATAAAAATGGATTTGCAGATATCTTTATTTTATGCTGACTTTTTAAATTCCTTCAGCTATATAGATAGGAGTGGTATAGTTGGCTCCTATGATATTTCTATTTTTAGGTTGGTTTTTTTAGGAACAATCAAGCTAATTTTATTAAGACCTGTACTCATTTGCATCCCTACCAACTCTGTATAAGGATTTCTTTGGATTGCATCCTCACAAACACTTTTTTGTTTTTCTCAATACTAGTCATTCTTACTGGGTTGAGATAAAATTTCAATGTACATTTGATTTACTTTTTTTCTGAAGGCTAAATATGTTGAACATTTTTTATATACACAAGCTATTTGTATTATTTTTGAGAAGTGTCTTCTCAACTCAGTTTCCCATTTAAGGATTAGATTTTTTGTTATTTTGCTTTTCTGTGCAGAAACTTTTTATTCTGTTATGATCCAATTTGTTAATTGTTTCCTTTATTTTCTTAGTTTTTGGAGTCCTCTTCAGGAAGGTCTTGCCTACAACACTATCGTAAAGTGTTGCCTCTGTGTTTTTCTCTAAGACTTCCATAGTTTCAGGTCTTGCTTTCAAGTCTTTCATCCAATTTTATTTGAGTTTTGTACACTCTGAGGTACAAGGCCCAAGTTTCCATCTTCTGTGAATGCATTTCCAGCTCTCCCAGCACCATTTTTGGAAGAGAAAGTCTATTGTCCAATGTTTTTGGATAGAAGAAAGTTTCCTTTAAAGAAGATGCAAACAATTTTCACAAACTGTATTTTCTGCACTATGGAAAAGGTCAGGTAGAAGTAATTTATGTTTTCATTCTTTGGAAGTATACTTTTTTATATTTACACAACATTAAGAATATACAAATTTAACTCATTTGTTGAAAATGACACAATTAAAATCACCTAAAATATTTAAAAATGTAGGAACATGATATTTTTCATAAACTTTTGGGGGTTCTGGTTCTTAATTTTTGTTGCAAAAAATCCTTTAGAGAACTACATAAAATATTCTTATACACCAAATATCCCAGAAATCCACTATATGTTTTAATTGCATTTTAATGTTGAAGCCAAAACTAGAATAAGACTAATAAGGCATCTGGAGTGTAAAATTTAAAGAAACACAACTGACATCTTATTTCTTAGAGTTATAATCAATTATTGTTTATAGTCCTTCATGACATCTAATTAGGAGGCCTGTCATTCTCTCATTTGGAGGCAAATGATTTTTAAACAAATCTCTATCTTCCTCAAGCATTGGATGCAATCATAGTAGTTGAGGAAAACCCAAAAGAACTCCCCTCTCCTATTCTCTCATTTGGAGGCAAATGATTTTTAAACAAATCTCTATCTTCCTCAAGCATTGGATGCAGTCATAGTAGTTGAGGAAAACCCAAAAGAACTCCCCTGAAAATTTAGGTTCCCCTCTCTTTTCTCTCCAACTCCAACTGTGTATGTTTCTCATTTACCTATCAGAAATTGGTGACATGGAAGTTAAATAAATCAACACCAGCAATAAGAAATAAGCTATGTAACTGTTCGTCTATGCCAGTCACTATCTAAAATGCTATCTCTTTCACTTTTAATTTTGTGAATAATTCTATGAGTTATGGAATTATATTATAAGTCACCCCCTTTCCAAATGAGGTATACAGAGTAAGTTCTCAAGGTCCTTATAAGGTGCAGAGTTATATAAAAACCTAAGCAGGCTTCCTCTGGCACTTATGCTGTTGACACCCAGGATATATTACCTCTAAAATACAGGGTTTAAAAGTATCTCTGTTGAAGTTTTGCACTTAAGTATTAAGGTTTATATTAGTATTTATAGGCACATGTTTAATTTATAGTTTGAATTTTGTGGATGTTACTGCTGTTTTCTTCCTCTTATAGTTTCCTCCACTTTCCCTTCCCACTTCTTTTTCTTCTCCCCTTTTTCTCCACTTCGGTGTTTACTTTTATTTGGAATTCTTGGCTAAGCTTTTTTTTTATTTTTATTTTTTAATGGTTTTGAGGTGAATTTTTGAGTTCAGTTCAGGAGTTGAAAATTTGTCCAGGAGTGTTTTCCCATAGCTTTTAAAAAATATTTATTTATTTATTTGCTTGTTTTTGCTTGAAACCTCAGAAGAAATTAAAAGCAAGTATTTTACAGAAATCACACCAATGGGGAACTTTTGAGGCATAGTTTTGAAAGATATGTACTGCAAAATGTTTAGTCATAATTTGACTAGCAAATCATGTAGTGTTTGCAAAGATTACACTAAGAAATATTTAAATGTGTTTGTATTTGGACTGGAAAAACAAAGCCAATCCATGTCATTTCTTGGAAATCTATCATTGATTTCATTTATTGGAAAACTAAAAAATAAAAGTTCTTAGGATTAATTCAGAATACTTCTGAATTTTTTCAAAGGCCAAACAAAGTATTATTAATCATTATCATAATATATAAAATACACTCTTATAAGACATTTATTTAAATAAAGGGGTTACATTTTGAATCTTTGCTCCTTTTTTTATTAATTATGAGATCGTCAGAAAGTTGTTGGTGATTTTTTTTTCTACGAAATAGAAATACAAATTGTTTCTCTTTTAAAGGATGAGCAGGGCTGGGGACTTAGCTCAGTGGTTCCACTGTTCCACTGCCTGCCTCATAAGCACAAGGTCATGAGTTCAATCCCTGGTACAAAAAAAAATGTACAAAGTAAGAGGCTTGATATATAGTTTATGTTGCTAAAATTCATCTTTTCATTTCTTATGGCTTTCACTTGTAATCAACTGATAACCCTACTGCCACATGATTAATTTAATGGCACAAAATTTATCCATCATTTTATTAGTAATTTATTGCTAAATAAAAAGTAACCCCAAACTCATTACCTTAAAAACAAGAGTTTATTATTCATATAGTTGCTGAGAACAGAGGAATAGAAATCTGGAAAGAGTTTGGAGAACCAATTATGGTTTAAACTTTCTTCTCAATTAGGTGCAGTCAAGCTATTGAATGGGACTCAAGTTTTTGGAGATGGAGAAGTGAGTGCAGTTGGAAGATTACTTCCAAGATTATTCAACAATGTTGGGAAGAGGTTTCATTTATCCCTCGTGTGTGTCTTGCTTTAGGGATGCTAACTCAAGAATGAGTGATGAGAGAGAGAGACACACATATTTAGTTGTATAGCCACATTCTAAGAAGTGGCATATATCACTTCTACCATATTCTGTTATGCACAGAAGGAAATTATGATAAAACATTGCAGGCTACTACAAATGTATATGAATATTAATAAGATGGATTACTTGTTCACTATCAAGGAAGCTGGTTAGTATAATGATTATTGCTATATTCAAAAAACTGTAAAAATCTCCCTCCTCTTTGTGAGTCCATTTGAATTTCTTACTCTGGATTTCTGTCACTTTGAAAAAGACCATGGCATCTTTTGCTCAGCTTCCCACTTTCAAGCCTTGTCTTATTTCCCGTGGCTCTCATCTGTAGGTTGCATCCCACTAGTTCCTAAGCAAACCATGTACACCACTCAGATTCATGGTTGCTTTGCTCATTCCATCTTTATTCTGATAAACTGCTCTATCCTCCTGCTTCCCTGGGAATTGAAACTGTCCTCACAGATTCAAAAGCCAGTGCCACTTATATCATCGCCATGAACACCTTCTTATTTTGATAATAAAAGTTTCACATCTGCTGAATCCATCACCCTCTATACAAACACATATGACAATTATGATGTTTTTATATTCTAATATTTACGCTCTTCTCTGGAGCCCATACATTGAGGTCAGGTAATGAGCCGCAGTCATTTTTGTACTCCCTTAGTGCCTCATAGTCTGTGGGACACATGGCATTCACATCAAATATTTCATCTAATTGAATTGAATCACTAATACGTGCTGGTGTGGAAAGAGCAAAAAAATGAAGGACAGTTTCATGACTTTCAATTTGACTATATCCTTATAGCTGTGGTTAATAACCTTTACTTTTGCCCACAGATGGACAGATAGATGCCTCATTAGGTTAATTTTAAAGATGAGAATTTGGCTGTAATTTTGAATGGACATCAGCATATTTCATTATGAATAACTGTGTTGAAATGTCATGTAATTGCCTTCACTTAGATAGGAAAATGTTCATTTAAAGCAATACAGAGAAGAAAATAGTACTATTTTTTCCTTCTCATTCTCCACAGGATATTTTCTATGAATATGACAGTAGGATAATGTGGAATATTGGAAAAAAAAACTTTCCCCATATTTAAGACCACCCTATTAGAGCAAGAGTAAATCTGAAGTAAGGAAGATTTCAGTTTCATAAATTCTTAAAAGGAAGACATAAAAACAGCGTAGGTACCACCTTTAGGGAGTTTTTGAACTTAATGGATCTATAATGTGGTGAGCATTACTATCAATGGCAAGGTGATCAAGCATTCTTCCTCATTTTCCACTTTATGGCTTTAATGGTTTGAATGAGAATATGATAGACTATTAAATACCATTTTATACTTATATACAGAAAAAAGAAAGAGTAATACATAGTATTAGGCCATTGGTTTACCTCACATGCTACTTTATGTTCACAGATTAGTCTTCAATATCAGGAAAAAATTTAACAACAAAATTATATGAGAAAATGAAGCTTACATACCTCAAAGTGTAATGTGGACTATATTTCAGAAGCCTGTGACCTTTTTGAAGCTTAAAAAGTGATAATAAACTTTATGTCTAAACACATTTAGCTTTTTTTCTCAACCGAATGTTTGTTAGTCTGTGTACTACTATATAGCACTAAACAAATACAGAAAGTTATTTTTCTACCCAATGCAAATATTTCATAATTGGTCCAAGGATATTTTTTATATAAATGTTTTCTACTTCTAACTGCTTATTCCAATGAAAATGGATGTTTCAGGTTATCCTTGCATTAGAATTTATCCTCAGTGAGTTAGGAACATCTGTTTCTATCCTTCCTCTGCTAATGAGAGCATCTGCTCTGGCCATTTTGCATTTATTGTCTCATTTAATTTTGTTCTCTTAATACAAAGAAGAGCAAGCATTATAATTCCTGTATCTGAGAAATCAAAGCTGAATATCATATCAAATTATCAAATTTCAAATTATTATCTTTGTAGACAAGCGATGAATATGAGAAACACTAATGAAAAAGTGAAGGAAAGCAGCTGTTATCTTAATTGGTTTTGGAATGCTTATGTTTAAATTGAATCCTTTATTGAAAATGTAAGGAACAAAAGAGACCAACAGACACAGACTTTTTTTTTTGGTACCAGGGAATGAACTCTAGAGTTTGTACTTTCAAGGCAGGCAGAAGCATCATTGAGCTAAATCCCCAGTGCTAGACATATTTTTAACTAGTAGATATTTACATAGTTTAGGTTGCCACAAAAGTCTTAATGCATATGAAAAGGGTAGCTATAACACAACACAGTCAAAAATTATTTTTGTCTTTCATCACAATATGATGAATCCTTTTAATGAACATCTTAATTCCCAAATTGCGTATCAGAATCAGTGTCTGGAGAATTCAACTACTCAAAGTATGTAATAAGCCAAGAATTGCAGAAATGATTTGGCCAGCTCTTTACAAACCCTTCTCTTCATTTAGTGTGGTAAGCAATGTCTAAAACCTCTTCTAATGAACCAAACTTCCTGGAGTTTGCACTCTTGTGTAACTCTCCAATGTCTTGAGTTGGAGGGAAACCTAATGGTTTCTTTGTAATAAGTAATTGGCTTGATGGGGTATCCCTTTTGTGATTAAGTTACAAAGAGGGCTAACAGATTCTTTAAACTTCTTTTCTTGTACATAAGTTCTCATTTTAGAAATGCCCACAAAACAAGGAATTTTGGACAGACTTCCATCAAGACCCAAGTAGAAACAGACTTAAGTTCCCAGGAAATGAATATTGAGCTTACAGATGAATTCATTTCCCTATTCAGATTTGGATTCACTGCAGTGCTGCCACCATCTTAATTGCAGCCTGTGTGAAACTCTGAGGTAGAGCATCTGTATAACGTGTTTCTAGTTCCTGATCCATCAAAACTGGGAGGTAATGCATATATAGGGTGTAGCTTTAAATTCCATGGTAATTTTTAAAACAAAAATACAGAAGTCATTATAGTTGTATTATGTGACTGTGAATATGTTTGTGCCAATGGGTATGATAGAAAACATACATGGTGAGAGGTATAGTATAAGAAAAACTATTGGTAGTTTGATTTTGACTTTCATAATTAGATGCTATTTGTAGAAAATAGGAAAATTGGTTTTACTTCATCAAAATTTCATTGTACTTGGATGAGCCAATCTAAATTCTCTGTACTATGAATTTCTATGTTGAATTCTAGGTCTTTCTCTGTTTCTTGAAAACTTTATAGGAATCAACCAAAGTGCTTGTCAATTATAGAAATTATTCTGCTACTATATTCTACAAAGATCATGTAGAAATAAACTTTAAGAGCAAAGATAATTTAGCATAATTGAACTACCTGGCCAACAGTTGAGTATGTGTCTCTCAAATTTTTTTTTTCTAAAATAATTAAGAGGGTACATGATGAATAATAGGAGACTATCAGGAGATCAATCACTTTCAAATGTTGAAGATATGGTTCTAAATTCTGGCTTTGGACGAACTATCCATTTCACAGTCATGAATTGAAAGAATGGCTGGTCATCACAATCTTTCATGGCCTGAGGGCTTCATGCTGATTAACCTGGCTGAAATTCAAAACTTTTTGATTAAGATTGAAGAGTCCATTTGAGAGTGCTTTGCTGTGTAATTAAGGAAAAATAAAATGTGGAACACTGCTTTGTGGCTTAGTAATGTGAAAGATGCTTCCACCAGAAAAGTTGAGGTATTGTGTTGGACTGTGTATCACAATTTCTTGAGGAAAAAATTTAGAGTAAATGTAGTCATATTCACACACACACACACACACACAAAAATTTCAAGGTCATTGTGTCCCAATAATATATTTTTGTAGTTTTTCTAATTAGTTTTTATTATAATTTTGACCTAAATTTACCAGTAAGGCACATTAATCTTTTTTATTTATAAGCAGCAACTTAGTGGAATTATTGCCTGTAAAATATACCTCCATAGACTACATAAGTACCCTAAAATTTAAAATTAAAAAATGCCATTAATAGTATTTAAGAAATCTAAGATTAAAATGTGAAATAAGGATCAATTTTTACTATTGTACTATATGTCTAAGTTTTAACTCAAAGGAAATCTAAATAGGGAGAGGAAAATATTAGACTTTTCCTTTATTCTCAGTGATTTATAACTCTAAACTCCTTAAGGGATTCTTTATATAAGATGAATAAAATGAACAAACTTCTCAGTATTCTAGTACTTAATAAAAGTTGAATTATTTTATGATTAAAATCTTTAGGCAAGTAGTTCAAATTTGTAGCTGAAATTTCAAATTTAAAAATATTTTGTTGTGTTTTTGTTATAAGAAAATGCATTTTAATAAAGCATTAAATATTTTAGAGACAAAATTAACATAAATCAGTAAATGTTATGTGAGGAAAATCATATGAAAACAAGTTGAAAGAACATAAATATTTATATGATGTGTTAGACACTAAAAGCTTATTACAGTTTGCAGTTTTACATTTTTGTATAGATCTTTCACCTCTTAAACACGTAGCCAAGCAAGTAAAGGTCAAACACTGGTACCATATCTCTACTAGGTATTCTTTTATTAAAAAGAACATGATAGGCCACACTTAGTTCTTTGGAAATAAATAATCAGTCTTCACCAATTTTGTCACTCTACCTTGTCTAAGTGGATTGAGTGTAATCATACAGAGCTAGGTGATTAGGGCTGGTAGGGCATCTGTTTCTTCAGGTTTAGTATGTCTCTTTTGCTTCAACCTTTTTGATCTTCCCAATACTTTATTAAGCTTTCTCACTATTTTGGAAGAACAGCTATGAGTACTTTGGTCTCCTACTTGGGTAGTCAAACCATCCTGCCACTTTTTGTGCTCCTCCCTTTTTCTCTTTTAAATTTAGGTAGATGTCCTCCCTGTTTCTTCAACAGAAGTTTGAGTAATTTAGAAATGTATGTCTGACAGCCTGAGAAGAACATGTGTCTGACAAAAGGAAAGTCCAATGAAGATCAACCTGACTGACTGTGAGTATGCAGAAGAAAAGCTGGAGTATTTCCGTTGATAGATAACAGACCCAACCTTTATTCTTGAAACATTCCAAGGCTTTTGCTTAAAAGAGTCATAGTTGTCAACCGACTATGAAGAAGTTTAAGTCCCGGGGGTGGGGGCAATGGTGGTACTCATTTTGCCAGAGATGTCTTTTAGAGGGATGCCCTAAAAGGACATAAGACCTAGTCTGTCTCTCTTCTCCTTAGGCCCCATGATGCACCATGGGAGACTTCCTATCTTTCCCACAAACCTCACCATTAGGAAACATTATGAACTAGGAAATAAGAGATGAGTAAAAAGAGCAGTTTAAATTGTGATACTATTCTTGAGTTAAGTCTTTTCTGAAAAAGAAAGGAAAGTGGTAAAAAAATCCCTTATCTTTGGGCTTTTATGACTCCTTATCAAACTATCCATCTGCAAATCCCATAAGATATGACATTTAAAGATGCCCTAAATCAGAAGATTGATATCACTGATGATCCCCTCCTGAGACTCCTACCTATCTCTCAGAGGGATATTGGTCTCCTCTGCCTGTTTAATGAAACAAACCACACTGGGAGTTCTCCTCAACCTCCTCCATATAATCTTCAGGCTAGTAAATCACCCTTTCCAAGTTACTCAGACACTCCATCAGTGGCTAGCTCTCCAGAGAGACCCGGTAGCCCTCAGGCCCATCCTCATGCTTCCAGATATCTTTAACCTCCCCAAAAGATGCTCATAGTGGAACTTCCTACCCTTCCTAGTCTCAGCTTACCCTAATCCTGAGAGAGGTCCATAGAGTAGAGATGGTTATTCAAGTCTAACCGTCAAAGAAAGGACAGGACTTAATAGAACAGCATTTCGTTTATCAATTAGCCCCAAATATTTGGTGCAAAGTGCAAAAAATTCAGCTAGGTCCCCAGATCCCTCTGAACTAACTGCTGGATACAGACTTTTCTGTGTTCAAGAACTGGGAACTAGAAACAGGTAAAAGAAGAACTGAGAGGCTTGGGATTTAGCTCAGTGTTTCTGCTGCCTGCCTCACAAGTGCAAGGACCCAAGTTTGATCCCCAGTACCAAAGCAAAAAAAGAAAAAAAAAGAAGAAGGAGGAGGAGGAGAAGGAGGAAAGGGAAGAGGAAGAAGAAGACTAACATGCCTGACTCATGGAAATGGAGGGTTGACTTCCCTGTTCCCAAAGAGGGGATAGACTAGCCAAAGCACTACCATCCTACTCTGATGAAGAGGAACGATGAGTCTGGTTGAAACTGCAGTGCCTCTCTCCACAGATATCTCCATATTCTGTAAAGAACCCCAGGTAACTCTTCACATCATGGGTAAGTAAATTCAATTCCTGAGAGATTTCTGTTTTAACTTCTTTCAGTGGAAAATCCTCTTCTAGATCTAATTGACATAGATCTAATTGATATGTCCTCTAGACATAATTGGGATTGAGAAGAGCCCTAGGTAGAGCATCTTTACTTCTTTGACATGTCAAAAGATGTTCAACCAAGAGTTCTTAATTGTCCCATAGGTTCCTACTCCTCTGCCAGGAAGATATTTACTAGTAAAATTGGTGATAGTTTTCAAATTCTAGCAAAGACTTCAGCAATAAAATATCACATCCATACTGCATGGAAATCTCAATTCTCTGGAGAGGTTGAAGGAACCAGTCACACCATAAAGCAAACTCTGGAAATATGTTGCCAAAGACTTCTGCATCTTGAAAAAGCATTTGATAAAATTCAACACCCATTCATGATAAAAA
>NW_022900932.1:31918482-31921355 GCF_012274545.1 Fukomys damarensis
AAAAAGCGCCCCTGTTCAGTGATCTTCTCCATGCCCACTGCCATCAAGGTGGCAAAAAGAGGTACCTGGATTCATATTTCTAAGATAAAAGCCAGCCTCACCTAACTACCCTGAAGCAATAAGCACATCCCAAAAAGAGCTACTTTTTCAAAATCGAAAGGGCCCCTGTTCAGTGATCTTCTCCATGCCCACTGCCATCAAGGTGGCAAAAAGAGGTACCTGGATTCATATTTCTAAGATAAAAGCCAGCCTCACCTAACTACCCTGAAGCAATAAGCACATCCCAAAAAGAAAGCTACTTTTGTGAATCTCTGGAAGGTCTGAGATTTCCTTTCAAAAAATAAGACTCTAATACTGCCCTGGGTGCAGAAATAGCGTCATTAATAATCCCTGATCAAACATATCTTAAATGGCCACCTGTCTTGTTGGTCCTATTTATAGTTGAATATTTAATATGAGAAATTGTACTGGGGCTACAAATCTCAGGCTTTTGGTATTTTATCTAATATTTACTTTTGCTATGCTTTAGGATCATGGGAATAAATCTCCTTAGAAAATTTTTCCAGATAATATCATAGAAAAATACTTTTTCTAATCACTGGATTTGCCATAGTCTACCTTTTCAGACTTACCAGTAAATATTCTGACCTGCTTCTTCTCTTTTATGGCCTCTGCCTCCTGAAACTAATGGTAAATTTTTCTGTTCAAGACTTCACAATATTTACCTTCAAATGATGATCCAGAATGTAGCCCATGGTTTTCCTGAAAAGTTCACTGAGATTTCTGCCATTGGCTAGGGAACTGAACAATTCATTACGTATAGGCAGAAACTCTTTTTATTCTTGTCCTTTTGACATGTTCTTTCTATCCCAGCTGGTGAGCCCAACATCCCAAGAGAGAGAGTACACAATCCCTAGTGGGTAGGGCCTACATCTCCTTTCAGCAGGCAGGAGCTATAAGAAATAGATCTCCACTCCCTCATCATCCCATAAAGAATTATAGGATAAGAGGCAGAGCATAATGAGATAGGAAATTAGAGCTGGGGCGAAAAGGTGAAACAACTGGGAAAAACATGTCAAAGTTATGTAAACCTAGGCCCTTGTGTGGAACACAGAATACAACATTACTTTGTCATCCCTGAGTACTATACACAGAACCAATCAGAAAGTGCTGTTTTCAATTCTTTATTTACATCTGGTAGGAGCAAAACACATTTTTTGATGGGATATTTTAAATTTGGCACCAGACCAAGTGAGTCTTTGATAGAACAACTGTCCCAACAATTTATTGAAGCCAATCTAGGAATTTCAGGTGCAAAATACCTCTTTTCTTTATCCTTAGGGTCTCCGTTTGTCTGTTTATTGCCCTGCTGTCATTCTGCAGAGTTAACTTCTTTTCTATTTTCAATATATATACATTTCTGCTAGCTTTTCTATTCATCTTGCCAGTTTTGTCATGACATCTGTTTCAGGATGGTATGTTTCTCCTGAGTGTTTTTCTTCCACATTTACTCTTTAATTTTAAAAAGTTTGAAATTAAATATAAATATTGAAAGTTCATGCTATGTATTCCTCACAGTCATTTTATCTCATCACCCTATTTGGAGATTTGTCATTTCCTATGCTTCCGAAAATAATGAAACATAATTACTAGATTTTAAACAAATGCTTCTAGATGTGAGAAAATAAATTCAAGCAAATTTGTAGAGGTGACTATAGTGTTGGAGGAGGATAATTGTCTTCTTTGAACTTTATGTTCTTAATAAGAATTAATTAAGTACGAACAGAGGAACCATATGTCCCAGTTTGCTTATTTGCATGTGTTATTCCAATATAACTATTAACAGTGTTCCATTCACACCCAAATATGTTTGATTTAGAAAACAAATCAAAGTCATTATACAACAAACCAACCTGTGCATAAAGTGAGAATCACAGTCTTCTGTTAAGGTAACATCAAGGAGAAACTTGTGCTGTCATCAAATACTTAGAGCTTTATTTGTGTATGAATTAGCAACCAAACTGTGGCTTTAGCAATATGCTACTAAATTATTATGTTAAGCACTATAGAAGAAAGTTACAAACTTTATAAAGGAGAGAAGGTAATATCAATAAAGATTTTACATCTTATTTGAACACCTAACATGGAGAAGACATTTTGATATTAGAACTAAAACAAATAGGAAACATAAAACAGATCAAGGTAACAATATATCCCTACAAGCTTCAAAATAATTGTATGTATATAGATATATCTATATATAGATATATATAGGTAGATTGATAGAGATAGATAGAGTTAGAGATAGGGTTAGAAATGCAGATAGAAATACAGATACAGATACAGATACAGATACAGATAGATACAGATAGCATAAAGCTGGAAAATTTGCAGGTGCCTGTAACTGCTAAGGAAAAGTTAGAAGAGGGCATCTGGAGATTAGGAGAAGTGAAGATCCCTAAATAAAGGATAAAGCATCCACTGAACATTTTGGTAGACCAACCTATGAAAAAAATCAGCTAAAATGGGGAAAAAAGGTAGCATTTCCTTTTGTGAGAGGAAATAATTACAAGGTACATGGAGCACTTTTCTCCAATTAGTTCTCTAATCGGGCCAAAGTCTTGTAAATGTGGAAAGGGTGAAGGGAGGGCAGGGGAATGGGGAAAAATAAGAACTAAGATACATCATGTAAAGGCAAAAGATCCCAGTGATGAATGTAAATGTACTGCATACCTAAAGTGTACCAGTAAACTCAATGAAAAAAATTTCTTTCCAGTTCAGGGTCCAAACTGAAGAAAAATATAAAGAGTGCTATCTACCTTGAATAGATGATACAAAAAGAGATTATGGATGTAAAGATTGAAATACAGAAG
>NW_022900932.1:31921430-31945806 GCF_012274545.1 Fukomys damarensis
CATGGTGCATGGTGACACATGCCTGTAATCAGGAGGCTGAGGCAGGAGGATAGCTGTGAGTTCGAGACCAGCCTAGGCTACATAGTGAGTTCCAGGTCAGTCTAAAATATATAGTGAGACCCTGTCTCAAAAAAAAAAAAAAATCAGAGTCACAGAAAAACAAAAGAAGTTGGGAATTTTGTTAGAAAATTTGTTCTAATTGGCATCTTCTATAGCTTTGGAAAAGTTAATTACATTACAAATACTATATATAACAAAAGCAATTTTAATATCAGATTATTAAGAAAACAAGTATGGAAAGGTCATACTAGAAAGAATACTTGGAATACATTTTAAAATTATATATGAAAAGCAAAGGCTTATTAAAATAGACTTACTGCATAAAAATGGATGTATATCTTAATTAGAAAATAAATCTGATAAATCAGAAAATAATTAGGAGTAAAAAAGTGAATCATTTCTTAAACAACAGCTAATGTAAAAGAAACTAAGCATTGCATATACATAATAATGCATTAAGGAAACTAGAAAAAAGGTATACTAAGACTAAAATGAACAAAGAGATTGAAAAAATCTCAAAGTCATAAAAGTCAAGGATTATAAAAAAAGAGTCCACAAAGGGTGTGGTGACCAAGAGTTGCCAATTGTGGGAACAGCACTATCTGTCCCTGCCAAAGCCACCACAGCAACTGGGAGAGTGATGTGGGGATAATCATGGCAAGGAAATATGGGTAGGGCATCAAGGGACATTTAGAAATATGCTATCTGAAGACTGGCCCCAGCTCCCACATCTGTAGGCTAAGCTCAACACATTACCCAGCACTAATCTTACTGAAAATTTGGCAGAGTTACACAGCAGAGTTTTGGTATATGTGCTGCTGAAGCAAATACATACATGGTGAAGTCATAGGACACCACCTGCCTTGGACACTACCACAGCACTATGAACATCAGAAGAATTTTATTATTATTATTAGTGTAATTATTGTTGTTGTTTTCCTTTCTCTATCTGATTGGTGTCATTTAATTTACTTTTTAAATTGAGTTTATTGGTACAATCTAGGTATACAATACAGTTACATTCATTACTGGGATCTTGTACCTTTACATGACAGGTCTTGGTTCTCATGTTTTCCCCTTGTCTCTGCCCTCCCTTCACCCCTCCTACCCTCCCCATTTACAAACACTTTATTTCCATTTTTTTCATTTTCTCATATTTTTTTTATTTTCCCTTATTCCCTTTCCCCCACCCTTACCACTTTACCTATAGCTTTAGCCCTTTTCTTCCTATTTCACACTATTAATTATCCCATTAGGATCTGCTGTACTATTATAATTTTTCACACCAGAGAGACTATTCTGTATGTAAAAAGGTAGCATTTCCTTTTGTGAGAGGAAATAATTACAAGGTACATGGAGCACTTTTCTCCAATTAGTTCTCTAATCTGGCCAAAGTCTTCTAAAGGTGGAAAGGGTGAAGGGAGGGCAGGGGAATGGGGAAAAATAAGAACTAAGATACATCATGTAAAAGCAAAAGATCCCAGTGATGAATGTAACTGTACTGCATACCTAAAGTGTACCAGTAAACTCAATGAAAAAAATTTCTTTCCAGTTCAGGGTCCAAACTGAAGAAAAATATAAAGAGTGCTATCTACCTTGAATAGATGATACAAAAAGAGATTATGGATGTAAAGATTGAAATACAGAAGAAACGATTAGAGTCAGGGAGCCGGGCATGGTGACACATGCCTGTAATCAGGAGGCTGAGGCAGAAGGATAGCTGTGAGTTCAAGACCAGCCTAGGCTACATTGCTATCTACCTTGAATAGATGATACAAAAAGAGATTATGGATGTAAAGATTGAAATACAGAAGGAAAGATTAGAGTCAGGGAGCCGGGCATGGTGACACATGCCTGTAATTGTGTGACTTATTTCTTTCACTTAGGAGTATATCTTCAATATGTATCCATTTTCCTATGAATGACTCTAATTTCTCAGTCTTTATGGCTGCGTAGTATTCCATTTTATAGAAAAAACACATCTTCTTTATCCAGTCTCCAACTGATGGGCAAGTAGGCTGCTATTTTAGGCTTTCAACTTTATTTTTATTTTGTTCTACTGGTCTTCTTTCTCTTTTTCCTCAACTATCTCACTATATTCTGATATTTTCAAGTGAATGAAAATTGCCCTGTCTTTTTGGCTCATTTTGATATTCTTTTGTTTTATACTTCAACCTTTCTCTCCTACCCTCTTCAGTTTCCCATGATTTCAGTGACCATCCTTTGTCTTCCCTCCTTGTCCCTAATACATTGCCCTTAATTTATCTATCGGTTATGTCCCCATCCCACTAAAATCCACCACAATGTAAAATTACTCCACTAAGGGGAAATTCATTGTACAGGTTCCTAGTTTATGATGGATTTTATTATATAACTATAGATATTGCTGTTTTGGTTAAAGTTACCAAATTTATAATTATGGCAGTTTGTCAGTTTCCTATATTTTCAGATTCTAGGCTGTGCTTGATGCTATTATTATTGCTAATTATACTACTTCAGGCAGGATGTCCTACCTGTTTAAATTAGTTGTTCTTACTCATATAACAACACTGTAATTGTTTGGGATCATAAACATCCCCATAGTCCAGTACCAAAGGTAAGGGGGGCTCAGCCAAACAGAAATTCTTCATCCTTAATAAATTAGAAAGGTAGGATCCTGGGACAGACACAAAGACAAAGAACCACCTATGTGCAGAAGACATCTCTGAGGAAAAGACATTTCCAAGAAAAGCCTAAATTCTAGTGAAAAGCCTAAATACTGGTGATAAAGCTACAATAATAAATTTGCAAGCATCAAGACTGAAAACGAATTAATAGAAAATGACAAAAGACAGAAGCAAACCAAGACCTTCAGCCAAACCAGGACACACATAGGGGACAATAGGATGGAGAAAATTAAAAATACCTACCTGAATTTTTTGAAAAGATAGCAGCAGAAGTTAAAAAAAAAAGAGGCATGAAGTTTTAGAGAAAATGACCTCTCAGGTTAAAAAAAAAAAAAGAAGAAGAAGAAAAAAAAGAAATGATGATCAAAGTGGATGCACATCATTGAGGCCATGTTCTTAAGTGAAATATATAGTACAAACATGTAAATACTGAATAATTTTCTCTGGTGTGAGAAAATGAAAGTGTAAATGAGGACCAAAATATATGATAGAAAATGTAAAATAGGAAAAAAAAAGGTGCAAAGGTGAATGGTAAGGAGAAATAAGCATGTCAGGAAAAAGAAAGGAAATGAAAAAATATGAGAAAAGGAAAAAACAAAAACAATGTCTTTGAAAATAGGGAGGGAGTGGTGTAGGACAGGGCATGGGGAAAAATAAGAACCAAGATATATCATGTAGAGGTACAAATTCCCAGTGAAGAATGTCATCATATTGTACCCATAAAATGCACCAATAAACAATGAAAAATAAAAAAATAATCTAAAATAGTGTTTTTGGGTAAAAATAAACAGGACATGCATAATGGCTCTACTATTCAGTAGACACAGATTTTTAAAAATAGAGGAGCCTAGGAAAATTATGGAAACCACAAATGTCCAGCACAGGAAGAAGTAGAATCCATGATACAGATTCAGAAGGATATCCAGGAGAGTAAAAATTCTGTTGAAAATATATGCAACTAATTGAACAAAGGAAAGGACAGAATATTAGAACTCAAAGGCAAGATTGCTGTTAGCAATCTGGAAAAGAAAGATATCTTAAAAATAGCAAATGACCATGAAAAACAACAAAACAACTGCTGTAAGATGATGCAAAGAAGAATAATACAAAGTCTTTGTACACAGGGAAGGTTGAAGGGGGTGAAGGGAGGGGAGGGCTATGGGGAAAAAACAAATAGCAAGATATATGATGTAAAGGTACAGGATCTCAATGATAAATGCAACTGTATTATTTGTTTTGAATGTACCAATAAACTTAGTGGTGTAAAAATTGATTGGAGTAAATGAGAAAGCCAGAGATTGCACATATGTTATATGTAAAAAAAAATAAATCTGTGCATAGAAGTAATGGCAGAAAATTTCTCAAACATAGAAAAAGATTTGTTTTCTTTTTATTAAGTTTATTGGTACATTCTAAGTGTACTATACAGTTACATTCATTACTGGGATCTTGTACCTTTGCATGACAGGTCTTGGTTCTAATTTTTTTTATATAACATATTGAAATTCCAACACTATATTTCACAGAACTAGAAAAATAATGCAAAAATACATTTGGAGCCAGAAGAGTCCTAGAATAGCAAAAGCCTTCCTAGGCAACAGAGACGTGGCAGAGGGTATAACAATTCCCAATTAGAAACTATACTAAAAACCCACTGTGTTAAAAATAGCATGGTACTGGCAAAGAAACAGACCTGAGGATCAGTGGAACTGATTGGAAGATTCAAAAAAAAACTCCACATATACTCAGCTACCTCATCTTTGACAAAGGAGCCATCCATCCTCACTGAAGGCAAGGTAGTCTCTTTAATAAATGGTGTTGGAAAAACTGGATTTCAACATGCCAAAGATTAAAACTAGACCCTTATATTTCACCATGAACTAGACTAAAATGCAAGTAGATTAAAGATGTAAATATTAAAATAGAAACACTAAACTTGCTGGAAGATAGGCAGAACACTTGACATTGGCATAGGAAAAGACTTTATGGACAAATCCTCAGTAGCATGGGAACTAGCAGAAAGAATGAACAACTGGGATCTCATCTTATTAGAAAGCTTCTGCACTGCAAAAGAAACCATCAACAGAACTAAAAGATCATCTACAATGTGGGAAAAAAAATTTTACCAGCTGCTCCTCAAAGGACTGTTATCTAGAATATATAAAGAACTCAAAACAAAGTTTGATAACACATGTCATTCAAGAGATTCAAACCAAAACATCTCTGAGATTTCATCTCACTCCAAAAAAATGACTTATATAAAAAGTCGAGCAACAACAAATGCTCATGAGGCTTGGGGGAAGAAGGAACCCTTCTCCACTGTTAGAGGAAGTGTAGACTGGTGCAACCACTGTGGAAATAGGTGCAGAGATTCCTCAAAATCTAAGATTAAAGATCTCATGTGACCCAGCTGTTTCCTTTGTTGGTATTTTCCTGATAAAATTAAAAGCATAATACCACTGTGATATATTCACATCTATGTTTACAGCAACACATTTTGTAATAGCTAAATCTTGGAAACAACCCAAATGCCCATCAACCAAGGAATGGACAAAAGTAGTTTTTATACGATGGAGTACTATTCAACCATAAAGAAGGATAAACTTGAGACATTTTTAAGTAAATGGATGCACCTTGAGACCATAGTCCTATGGGAAATAAATAACACACATGTGCAACTATCACACTGTCTCTCTGGTGTGAGAAAACAAAAGTGTAAATAAAGACCAAAATGTATAACAGATATTGTGAAATAGGACTAAATTGTTCAAAATAATATCAAGTGCTCATACTTTGTTAATAACTAAAATGTTTTATGCAAAAAATCACCAGAGACATAAAAAAATCACATCAATCAACTGTATTTAAGAATCTAGAAATTTTTTATTTTGTTTAAAATATCTCAAATGGACAAAAATGTAATAGAAAAATAAATATGCTTTTTTTGTCTTAATTAGAAAAAAAAACTGTAAATCACTCCATCGTAGGACACACTATTTATTCAGTAAAAAGGACAGTATGTGACTTTCCTGTGATTTTATTTGGTGTTTGTCAAAATACTTTACCTTTATTACAGGATAAATTATACTTTACATACACTTTAATACTTGATTTACAGATGCTTTAATACTTCTAAAATATAAAATATGTGATATTTTTACTTTCAGTCAAAGCATATTGTACTGTTTATTTTCAATAAATCCATTTTGTTTCTGTTTAGTTTTCACTCAGTCTTTAATTTGACAGGCTATTTACATCACAGAAGGCCTAAAAATGAATATGTTAGCTATAGTCAAATGTACCAAACACCCAAATGAAGCACTGTGACATGAAAAATTAAGTTTGAAAAAAGGTAGAACTTGGTTGACACTACATTGGTAGCTATTAGTGCAATTCCATGACCTTTATCATTTTTGAAAACACAGGCTATATTTTTTAATGTTTTTATAGATAAGTTTAAGACTTTAAATTTTCCAGAGAGATCTCCTTAGCATCTTTCAAAGTTGGCTCTTAAGATATCTCAAGTGATTAAGTTTTTTCTTCATATTTTTTCATAAAAATGTAAGAATATGTGTCTTTAATTATATAGTCACTATAAGCAATAACCTCTATGGACTGGTCATGGAATAAGTGTATGGAACAATTTATCCACATCCTCTAAATAACTATCATGACAACACATGAACCTTATAAGGGTAAGGCACAAAGATGAATAATCAATTTTTATACCCACACATAAAATACCCTGAAAATACAGATAAAATATTTTGATAATATATCAAATATATGAAAGATCTAATACTGTGATCGCTAGAAGCAGATGTCCAAAAATGAGACCCCTGAAAAGTAACTTAATTACTTTTATTTTGCATGAATATATTATTTGAAATCCCATTTATCTGTTATGAGTAAAAGATTGCATTGAGTGCTGTCAGTCAGTAAATGTTAATTTTGAGAACTGGATTTTCAAAATTGATTCCATTAGTGATATACCTTGACATGATTGTAGCCACCTTTGTTATAAGTGCCATTTCCCCTCTCAAATCAATCTGACACATGCCCTAAGGCATAAAAAAAAAACCCCAACATAGTCCTTAATATAGCTGAACTTATTCTAGTTACTCATAATCAGGCTGTTTAACTGGCATTTGAGACTTAATAGTATTTGAGAAAGGCTAGCTCCATCTGATTTGCCATAAACTACCCTGTCTAGCCTAGGATGTAAACCCTTCCTTCTCCCTTGGGGAATATGGTTCTGTCTTTCTGCTGCCCAACACAGGTGTCCATAAGTTACCAATAAATTGCACTCTGTGCAATACTGGATATATCTACTGCTTTCCTTGATTTTATAGCATATCCCACCTTTGATAACTGCTTCTCTTACACTGAGACCAGGTTTAACCAAAATAAATCTATATTCATGAAAAGGCATTTCTAAGTATAGACAGAATCTAAACCTTTTTGACTCCTTAAGTGACTAGCAGAATTTAGCCAAATTGAGTGCTTTTGAAATACAGTTCTACATAGATTCAAAGTTTGTTTTAACATAATTTTCTACCTGATAAAAGTTTCTGTATAAAAACCATCCCAGACTTGACTGTGTAAGAACCAAAATACAATTATTCATGAGTTAATTGGCTAGGAATTTAGCAACGCCACAGCAAAAGTTTCTTGTCTCCAGCCTTTATAGAAGGCTCAATGTCTGGTGATAGCACAATTGCCTGAGGGTAGTATCATGTTATCATTTGTTCATTCCTATGCCTGATATCAGGATTAGGAGAACTCAAAGACAAGTATCGCCAACTAGGCAGCCTACCCTTAGCCTACTCATGTAAATGCATGTGTATAATGGTTGTAAGTTTGATAAACTTCTACAGTGTGGTTCAGGGCTTCACATATGAGTGCTTCAGAAAACAAGGTAAAAAATGATCAATTTTTTATAATCTAGCCAAATACTATGGTCTCATATCATTTTCTATTGGTTACAAGTAAATCATAGCTAACTCAGATACAAAGAGACATTTATTTCCAACTCTCAGAGGATGGAATATCAAGATAATTTTGACTAATACTGTTATGACTGAGGATCTATTGGCTTCTTGTAACATATCAGTTACATACAAGTTGATATCAGAATAATGAAATCCCATGTGTTATTTGTGGGGCTGTATTTTCAAGTATAAATTAGTAATTTTTGAAATTTTATTCACATTAATTTGGTACATTGAGCTTAGAATGGTTCCCTTAGAAGATCTGCATTCACATGGAAACAAAAATTGGCTAAAAATTAAAAAGCAAAAAAACATAATGATAAAGGATATGTTTGGAGAAACCTACTCAAATATGTTAAAATATAAGCTGTAAGTAAAATACCTAGATTAATTCTTGTTTTCTATTTTATAACTGGGGCTTTTACAATGTTTATATAACCCAGAGAGAGTTTGCAGCATGCATCAGGAACTCATTCCTGCATCTCAGCAGATGAATACTGTATTTGTGAGAATGTATCTGTGGCACTTTTTATTTTTTAAAACAGCCATAAAACTGAAAATAGCATAAATATGCAGATATGATTAATTTCTTTTATAGAAGTTTTTTTTTACCAAAACTGAAAACAATGAATAATTCTCCCCACTTTTTATTTTTTATTTCTCTATGTGAATATGTAAGGGGATTTATTTTAGGCCATCAAAGATAGAAGTTATAGAATAATCTAAACATATTTAATATGGTAAGTTTATAAAATTATACTGCTTTTAATTTTTCATACAAATATATCATTTACACTGTTGGTAAGTTTTACAAAGAGCTATGTGTTTATGACTTGTATATATGTGTGTGTGTGTGTGTGTGTGTGTGTGTGTGTGTGTGTGTGTGTGTTTGTAATAGGATACTTACATGCAGCCTGACTTTTCAACCTGTTTCAACATGAATGTGAGTAAGAAATTAAATGCTTAAAATTTCAAATTCTGAGAGAGCTCATTTTTACACATGCCCTAGAGCTTTCTCTGGATCTAATTCAAGTTCTGCCTAGTGGTTTGGTAGGATTAGAGAATAGTCTGCTTAAGCCACAAACTCTTTTGCAACTTAAAACTTCAAATTTAATAAGGTCAGAGAGTTTGCTAAGAAAACTGATTAGTGACATGGGAAAGAACAAGACTATAAATAACTGAGTCAAACCAAATTGAAGGAGGCTATTGGCAACATGACATCTTACAAGATGATGGGGAATGCTGACGGATTCAGACTATCATTCTGACTCTGGGCACTATATAGTGACTGCTGTATCTTTACCTTTATAATATTTACTATTATTTTCTACCGTAAAGAACATTTGATTATAATATATGCATCTATAGTAAATATGATTGATTTCATTATATGTAATCTATTATATATTTTGCATATATTTATGAAGCATAAGAAACTACCTTTGGAGTTTTATATAAATGTAAAAATGAAAATTACTGTAATGTGACCACCTACCATTTTTTCTCTACTCTTATGTATAAATCTTTCTTATTTGTGAATTAGTATCAAATGCACACATAATTTCATATTACAATATCTAGTAAGGGGTTAGGGATTAGGCTCAGTGGTGCTGCCACCTGCCCCAAAAGTTCAAGGGCCCTAGTTTGATCCTCGGTTAAAAAAAAAAAATTTCTAGTTAGTATATATTTATATGCTCTCAAACATATTTAACCCTAAAATAATATTTCAGAAGATATTTCATAACTTTTTGCTGCTAGATATTTTTCAACCAATTATTTAACTGTAATAAAATACTACAATAAATAATTTTATTTGTTCTTTTTAATTTTATTATTTAAACTGATGTTTAAAATACTGTTTCATGTTAAAATTAATGTATCACCTATTAGAATATTTAATTACATTAATTTCTGAAGTCTGTGACATTGAAAAATGCAATTCATAGTTTGTTTCAAATAAAAGTGGAAATACATTTTTTATTAAACTTAAAAAATTATACTTTAATTTAAAACTATGAAATTATAAATGTGGATGTGCTTCTTACTGAGAGCCAAGAGTCATTGATGGAGGTTTCCATACCACAAAGCCTATAACTTTAATAGTATCAACTATTTTTGAATGTAATTTTTCTAATCACTAGAAAAACATAGAATACTATAATACTGAAAAATATATGTATTTGATATTTGGGGGCTAAGAAAGGAATTTGATCGTAGATGACAATTCAGCCCTCATTTTACTACGATGGTCTTTCCACGTGATATTTTCTATTTTTTTTAAGCTCTTGACAGGAGCTCAGTAAGTCACTAAATTGCCCAGGCTATTCTCAGATTTAAAATCCTTCTGCCTCAGACTTCCAGACTGGTAAGACTGTCCTGTTTTTAATATTACATCATCTCTTTTTCTTCTTTGCTTTTGCTAATTGTGCTACAATAAATATGGGGGAGCAGATGGTTCTTGAATATATGTATTTCATATTCTTTGGGAAGATCTTGAACAGCAGTATTGGTGGATCATATGGTAGTTCTATTTTTTAAAAATTTCTTTGGGGAACATCCATAATGTTTTCCACAAAGATTACACTAATTAGCATTCCCACTGTTATGTTTTGGGTCTCGAAGTTCCCTCCAAAGCTTCATGTGGCTGTAAAATTGATGTAGAGTGTGTGAAGCTGGAATTGATTCATGGTGCAAGGCTAGGCTCAAAGGCACTAGGATTAAGGGTGTAAGTACTACCCATCCTAAGTAGGCTGAATAAGATAGGCAGAGAGAGGCTGTTAACTCTCTTATTACCTTTGTTGCCTTGTGTGTGCCGTGTTGTTTCTTCTCTGCCATGCCTGTTTGTCATCCCTGACTTGGAGTTGGCTGATTATGGACTGAAATATCTAAAGACTGTTAGCCAAATAAAACCCTTTTCTTTTAACTTTGGGTGTCTGATATTTTGTCTCAGCAATGAGAGAAAAGTAACTAATATACTCACCAATGGTAACAAAAGTTGTGTTCTTTCATGTAATCTCATCATTTATCTTTCATATTTTTTTAATAATAGTCCAACAAATTAGAGTGGTGATAGCTCAAAGTGCCTTTGGTTTGCATTTACTTGATAATTAGTGATGCTGAGCAGTATCTTCTCTAACTGTTGGTCATTGATATATCTGCATAGAGCATAATAGATAATGAAGATACAGCAAGTATTGTAGAAAAAATCCAGTGTCTCGCCTCTCAAAATAGGTAGACACTCAAGAGAGGTGCTCAAGGTTAAGTATTTTCTCACCTATTTTATTTGATACCTTCTTTCTGAGCATATTTATTAAAATAAATACTAATAAAATATTGATTCAATGTATTTCCCTTCCATTCTCTTTCTAATTGAACATTTATACTTATTTACAATTATATTTTCACTTTAATGAAATCTTGGTAAAGTGGCATCAGCATTTATTCAGTCTTCCATTTCTGCTGGAAACTCCAAAACACTTTTTTTTTTCTTTTTGTCCCAGGGTTGGAACTCCGGACCTTGCACTTACAAGGCAGGCAGCAGAACCACTAAGCTAAATCCCTGGCTCCAAAATACTTTTTGACTGAAGGAACTAATGTTTTCAAGTCAAAATTTGGAAGTGGAAAATTTATGCTCATTGATTTATAAAAGCTAAATGATAATAAACTATAAGATGAAATATATAGATTGAATGTATATAGATTTTAAAAACTACGCAGCATGACTATATCTTAATGGCTTTTGTCTCATCACTGAGATTCAAATTTCATGCTTTTATAGTAACAGTTTTGATTTGAAAGTAGTTACCTCAACCTATCAAACTTTATAGAGTTGACACTGTAACTTAATAGAAAAAAATAACTGTGTGCCTCATATATATTACCTGAACACTTGTGAATTTATTCTCTTAACAGAAGCTGCATACAGTGGCAGCTGGCAATGAACACTCATGCCTAGAGGCTCATAATTAAAGGACATCAAAAGAGAAGATTTAAATCTATCATGGCATTTCTTTAATACCAGAGATACATGATAGAAATAAAACATTGTATTTTGTCAATTTGACATTGAAGAAATGGAAGAAGGCAGTGACTTGAATAAGTGTGATAGGGAGAAATGGTGTGATAGATTAGTAACGAAATGTGGTTATAAGGAAGTGTGATCATACAGCTAAATAGTATGCAAAAAGATGAAAAAGCAAAAGGGCTGAGATCAAATTAATGACTGAATTTTCAAAAGCAGAAAAAGCCATTAACCATTATACTAAAAAAACAAATGAACACATACTACAAACATTCTTATTTTGATGTGGGAAAATAATTGATATTCTTTCAATTGCAAAACATAAGAAACTATATTTTCAATAAATGAAAATGAAATATTTTGATTTATCAAATTATCCTACAATTTACATAAAAATTTTTCCTCATAAATGTTCATGGAACTATCCATGTAATTCCATATTATAGAGTGCTTAAACTACGATGATTTCTTTGATATGATGTCAGTCTTGATTATTTCATTGTTACTAATTTGTAGCATAGTTTAATTCAGGTAGTATAATATTTTTGGAAACTTACTCTTAAATGTCTGTACAATAGCAGAAAACATATTTATGTGCTTATGAATAAGTTTTTAGAAATCAAAGAATCAGTGAAAAATAAGTAAAGACATATTCAACATTGATTTCAGTGAAGAGAAAGCACTTTTCCTAGGGTGATATAATTAATTAGGGCAATTTATTTATAAACCATAAAAGACAAATAAAACAAAAATCCAAGCTAAAATAGATAGCACTGATTCTCATTTACTGAAACACATTAGATTAATGATATGGATAAAAACATGTATTTTGTAGTAAATTAATTTAATAGCCATGTGGTTTTGGACAAGATACCTAATTTCTCCTTATTCTAAATTACTTAAGTATAAAATTGAATAATATTTATATCTATTACATAGAATATTTATATTACAGACACATGAAATTTTATGGAGTACACAAAACTATTTAGAATATATTATTTGCTATATATCATTATTAATATCATTGACTAGATTTAGTCCTATATTCAGCAACAACTGAATTTAGGTTATAGGAAAATTCTCACTGTTACTTCCTCCACTTAATATTTCATTTCTTTTTCACTAGCTTTCCTGATAACATGTACACAATATCATCCTATGTTGAAATGAGTCCCTGAAAGAGAAAATTTATATCATATGAATGTATCTACTTCTTTTGAAAAAGAATATTTGTTTCAATCAAATAATTTCAACTGAACTTCAATTTGAGTTTTTTATTAGACAAAGTTGAATCATAAGCATAGCACAAAAGAAAAAGAAAAAAGTACAACCATTAAAGGAATAGTGTCCTTTTTCAGCACAAGCCTATGATAAATGTTGACCTTTGCAGATGATGATTAGGTCAACTATTCTCACACAGAATTAAATTAAAATGGAGAGAGATAGTTACCCACAGGAAGAGCAAACTTCTGCAGAAGAAAACACAAATTGTACTGCAAGCACAGATATAGATAAGTGTAATAGAGCTAGATTAAGAATTATGGACAATAATGTGAGGAGAGAATGTGAGAACTAAAAGATACAGTTCGTTCAGATGACCACATTCTCAGAAGTACTTTATTTATTTATTTATTTAGGTACCGGGGATTGAACTCAGGCCTTTGCACTTGCAAGACAGGTCACTGAACCGCTGAGCTAAATCGCCAGCACTCAGAGGTACTTTAAAAAGTGAGAGATTATGGAAAACAGATACAACGGTTGCTAGACAACACAAAGAAAGTTAACCTAAGATTAATTGGAATAATTGAAAAATCAGAAGATGACACAAAAAACATAAAATCCTCTCTACAGAAATAATTGCAGAAAACTTTCCAAGTATAGAGAAAGAGTTTAATATAGAGATGAGGTGTATAAAATATAAAGCAGTTATAGGAAGAAAACAGCTTCTGCATGACACATCATAGTCAAAATCCAAGCAGTGAAAATTTGATGGAGAAATACTTTGCATGAACATCTTCAGAAACCCATAACCACAAAACCAGTACTACAAAATAATTCTCAAGGATAACCTAGGCAGAGACAATCAAGCCTATGATGCAAAAAGTCTAGTTAAAAAAATATGTAATATATACATATATTACATTGTGGTATTGTAATCCAGCATGAGCAATGTATCTAAAAGTGTACCTTGACTTAGTAAAATTTTCTTACAGGTTTTATATGTTCTTTGACCTATTAGTCTGGTTTTCATTCTGTATGCATGATAAATAATGTCATAAAAATGTATAAGATAAATGAACCTGATGCTGGAAAAATAAAATGAGGTGTGGGGAGAGGAAGAGAAAAGAATTTAGATATGTTATGTACATTTAACAATTCCCTACAGTGCATGCAATCATTATGTGCTGCAAACATGTATTATTTAATAAATGTAAAATAATCAATAAAAAATCCTAGTGAAGTGAGTACATCAAGAAGGATGAGCACTTTTAGCCCTTTTCTTCCTATTTCACATTGTCAATTATCTAACTAGGATCTTATGTACTATTATAGTTTATTCAAAACAGAGAATGTAACTGTACTGTATACCTAAAATGTACCAATAAACTCAATTAAAAAAAAGGAAGATGAGCACTTAAGCAGAGGGAAAAAGTAGGCAATGACAGAAAAATGATGCAATGAAAAGAATAAGTCAATTATTTGCAGTAGAAATTCTTAGTGTGAATGGTCTCAATATCCCAATCAAAAGACAAAAAATGGCATATTTGATCAAAAAAATCCAAATCTAATGGTATCCTGTATTTAAAAACATTTAATAAAAATAAATTCATAGATAAAATATCAAAGGATGGAAAACAATATTCCATGCAATAGAAGATCAAAAGCATGCAGAAATTTCTATCTTTTTCAGACAAAGTGGATATCAAGTCTGAAAAATTTATCACTGAATTATTTATGAAGTCCAGGGAATATTTGATGGCAATTCACCTCAAATTCTTTAATAAAAGTGAAAAGAAATGAACAATCTCAAATGTATTCTTGGCGCCAAACCAGGCACAATACAAGAGAATTACAAGTGAATCTCTTTAATGTTTATAGATGCAAAACTCCCCAAAGACAATATATAAAACAGAATACAATAAAGCATTAAAATGATCATACATTATATGACCAAGTAGGCCTCATACCAGTGGTCTCAACATACACAAAGCATAAATGACATACATCATAAACAGAAGCAGGGACAAAAACTACCGAATCATCTCAACAGATGCACAAAAAGCACATGACAAAATTCAGCACGGTGAAAACCCTGAAGACAATAGGACTGAAGGACATTATCTCTATCTGATATGAGTCATTTATGATAAATCTACAGGCAATTTCATATTAAATAGAAAACTGAAAGCTTTTATTCTAAAACCAGGAGCAAGCAAGGATGTCCACTATCACTACACCTGCTTAATATAGTACTAGGAAAGAGAAATAAACAAAAGGGATACATACAGGAAAGTAAGAAGTCAAACTATTCTTATTCACACATGACATGATCATTTGTGTAGAAGACCCCAAAACGCATTCTGTAACTAAAAAAAGCAGTTTAGTAAGGAAACAGGATACAAAAATAAACACAAAATACTAGATTACATTTCTGTACACCAAAAATGAATTCCCCAAGAAAGAAATGAGTTGGACTCTACTATTTAAAACAGCTTTAAGAAAATTAAACACTTAAAATACCCAAACCAAGAACTGCAAGACTTCTATAATAAAAACTATATTTTTCCAAAAGAGGAGATCACAGAGGACATCAAAAAATGTAACGATATCCTCTGTTCCTGGATAAGCAGAACCAATATTGTCAAAATGGCCAACTTTATAATTGAATTATAAATTTAATTCAATCCAATCAAAATCCAGCTGCATTCCTTACAGAACTAGAGAAAAATTATATCAAACCAGAAAAAAATCCTGGAAGCAAAAAAAGCAACCCTGGATAACAAATGCAAATCATGAGGCATCATAACCCTAAGTATAGTGAGATTCAAACTCGCAAGTACAGTGTTTGAATGAATTTTAAGAAAACATATATCCTGACCAAGAAGAAAAAAATATGCTGTTGTTTTCAATTTATTGTCAACAACATTTTTCATGGGATTATCAATTCTTATGACTTATGTATCAATTATATTTTAAAGAATTAATTTGATACTTGTGAGTCAGTTTCCATTTCAACTGACCAACTCTTGCTCCAATATAAGTGTAACTTCAGAAAAAAATGTTAATGAGTGAGTATTGATGCATTCTAATAAAACTTTATAGACTTTAAATTTGTTTAATTTTAATACACAATTATATTTTGACAAATTTTCAGTGATTAAAATTTAGATTTTTTTCTGAGTTTCTTTGCTATAGTGCAGTAAATCTTTGGATTGCAAGTAATTTGTTCTGCAAATATTCTGCAAGATAAGCAAATATTTCTAATAAACGTTAAGTTAATAAATGAGGGATGCCTAGCAATATGTGTAGTATGTGACACTCAATGTCACATGATAACAACTTATCCAAGGGTTCCTCTTTCTCTCTCTCTTGGATTGTGGGTAATTGTCTCCCAACAGCAAGAGGTTATGGAGATCTCCTCTGTAGAGGAGGAGGAGAAAAAGGCAAATGAATCCTTCACTTCACTTACATAGGTAAAATGTGGATAACTGCATGCAGTTTTATAGAAAAGCAACACCTGAATAAGATTGTTACAGAGCAATGGATCTGTTTAATGACAATGCAATGTTACATTTCCACAATATCCCAAAATAGAGGCAAAAGCAAGTGTCACTGGATAGGTTCCTTGTTAAAGTTGCACACACACAAAAAGGTTACAGTTAGCCTATTGGTAGTTAGCCTATTGGTAGATTGGTAGTAATGATTTAATTAGTGATAGTGAATGTTATTCTACATAATAACTCTCCTCTCTTTTTTCTTCCTCATACCAGCCATGGAAGATATTAAAGGTCAATATAAGTTAATTTGTTTATTTTCTTTATGTTATATTTTATTTATTGTTTTGTGCTATATTACAGAATTATAATAATTTTACACGAATATTTTAGGTTGTAGAATGAATCATGTGAGTTTCCATTATTTGTATGGAGGAATTCACTTTGATATACAAGTGTATTAGCATGTTTCTGGAATAAATTATGCTTACAAATCAAGGTTTTACTATAAATGGGCTGATGGACCATATTAGTTTGTTTAACTTTAGTCTAAATAATTCATTTTGTTCAATTTTCATTTGGATGTACTGACCCTAGTTATAATCATGTTAAATCTGCAAAAACGTTGTAAGATAAAGCTTCTGGGGCTGCATTAATCAAGGTTCTCCTGGGAATATATATGAGAAAGAAAGAGAGAATAAGAAATGAAAATAGGGATTGTGAGATACTGGCTCAAAAGCCTGGGGATGGTAAGAAATCTTTGTAGTTGCAGTTTTATTGCTTACAAAAGGCCACAGAGTCTAGTATTAATTATTATAGATAATTACTTTTCCTAGAATGTTATGAAAATTTTAGTGTTAGATGAAGAAATAATCATTAGGTATGAGTTTAATTTCTTCAAAGTAGATCAATGTCAGATTCTCTAATATACTATTTGCAATAGTCACAGTTTAATATTTTGAAAAATAGCTCATTATATTTGGAACAAGGAGCAATAAATACTAGTAATAAATTTTATTAGAAATCATTAAATGGGTAAAACATAAACTAAGATATTAGTAATTAAAAACTGCTTTAACCTAAAAAACTCATTTTTTCACGTCTTGCTTGGCACTACTTTCATTAATAAGTTACACTTGTTCATTTGTTTCACACATGTGAGTAATGACACAAAATTCTAAACATTGGCTAATAAATTGAATAAGATGAAGACCTAAACAGGAATCTGAAGGTTATAATTATGAGTCAGCTTTTAATAAACATAACCAAATAGGGATGATACTTACATAGTTTAATAATATATATGTTCATACTAACATGCGCATAAGATACACATCTAGAATTAGAAAAACATATTTGAAATAAAAGAGATTACTGTCACAATCAATATTTCATTAACTAGGCTTTAAATTAGTAGTCATCAGAGTATGGCCTGTGGATCTAACCCAGCTTCACCCTGAATTATGAAAAATCTTTACTGGAGCATGGACACAATCGTTCATTTATCTTTTACCTATAGGTTCTTTTTCACTACAAAAGCAGAGCTAAATAGAGACTATGCCTGAAAGACCATACTTGGGAGAGGAACCAAATTAGCAGAATAATTTGATCACAAGGAAGTGACAATTTCCTCTTATAAGTTCCATAACTGAACAAAGTTGACAAGAGCTGTTTTTTAGACTATGGTGGATGTGTACCTTTCATGCATATTTTAACAGTGTTATCATTTAGAACCGGATGTCCTCTAATAGTCTTACATGCTCATAGGTAAGGCTTTTGGGATTTGACTATGGTGGCTGCAGTTGACTTGCTTTTAGGGAGGTGCTTTCTGGCCAGAAGAGGCCAGTCACTGTGATATGAATACATAATTGTGAAGGGGATATCTCCCTCCTTGGATTGTTCCTTCTCTCTATTCCATGGCTGCCATGACTTAAGTTTCTTTCCTCTGCCAGAACCTTCCACCATGCCAATACTATTTTGAGCCCTCAGAAAAATGGCCTTAGACTTGTGAAACTGTGAGCCAAAACAAATCTTGCCTGCTTTAAATTATGATTGTCAGGTGTTTTGTCTCAGAGACAAGGAAAGTAACTAAGACAAACAGGAAGAAATTAGAGGGTGTACAAATACAAGATGTCTGAATGTGGCTAAAAAACAAAGCAAAACTGGGATTATATTTTTTCTTAAGACTGGAGAAATGGGCAGAATAATTTGGGGCACATCAATTGCACCCCAATTTTCAGCCTATCTCTGGAAGTATTACTTAATCTGATCTTGGATAATCTCAAATATAGATACAGAGATTATGAGTGTCACACGTGGCATATTTTTACTAAAAAATAGCAAACAACTTTCAAATATTTAAAACTATCTGAAGATAAAATAGCTTCCTCTGTAGAGAATAACTTGTTTATTCCACAACCTTCAGGTAGACAATCAATCCAATGTATAGTCAGGAGACTGACAAAAGTGATAACAGTACGTAGTCACATCCGGGATAAGGCTTTAGTGGTTCAGATTAAAACAAATATTTATTATTTTTTGCAAACCTTCTGGTGATGGAAAAGAGAGTTAGCCTGTGCCTGCAAATATATAAAAAGTATTGCTATTTAGATTTGACTTTTATTTGTTTTGAAACTATTAATGTTAAAAATGAATTATGATGTTTCAGTGTAGAGGTCTTTTGCTTCTTTTGTTAAGTTGATTCCCAGATACTTCATTTTTTGGAGTGCTATTGTGAAAGGAATTGTTTCCCTAATTTCTTTCTTGGTGAGTCTGTTATTTGTGTACAAGAAGGCTATTGATTTTTGGGTGTTGACCTTGTATCCAGCTATTCTGCCAAAAGTGTCAATTAAGTCAGGAAGTCTTTTGGTGGAGTTTTTTGGGTCTTCAATGTACAGTATCATATCATCAGCAAATAATGACAGTTTAGCTTCTTCCTTTCCTATCTTTATTGCTTTAATTTCTTTCTTTTGTCTAATTACTATGTCTAATGTTTCAAGATCCTAATGGGACACTTAGCAAATAGGAAGTTAAATTATAAATTAAAAAAATAAATTATGATGTTCCCTTTTGGATAAACTAATTTTGAACTTAACTTTTTCCTCACTTCTTGAACATTTATTTCAGATTATTTTTCAGCTACTAATTTCAACTCCTTATTTGAATTTTGGCTACTCTTAATGATGGATAATGTGCTCTTGGGGTGCATAGGAAATGGAAATATGAGAATTTAATTAATAAATTAAAAAAATAAATTATGATGTTCCCTTTTGGATAAACTAATTTTGAACTTAACTTTTTCCTCACTTCTTGAACATTTATTTCAGATTATTTTTCAGCTACTAATTTCAACTCCTTATTTGAATTTTGGCTACTCTTAATGATGGATAATGTGCTCTTGGGGTGCATAGGAAATGGAAATATGAGAATTTAATTAATACTCTTTTAAAATAGAAAAGACTATTATATTAACATATATGTTTAAAATGAAATATAAACCTAATAACTGCTGAGGATGAACAGCTTGACTATTTAGTAAAGGAGAGTATATTGAATTTATGTTTGAACTGTCTCTGGAAGCCCTTGAATACTTCAACTTGGAGTTGGAGTAGTGTTATTTTAAAAACTACCAAAAAAAAAAAAAAACTTATTTGACATGATTTGCTGATCTCTAAGCCCACTGAAGGAAGCCCATGTCTGTGAGAAATGGTCAGTTTGTTTTCCTGTCACTGTTGTGTTCCTTATGCATCAAGAATGACAGAGTGCTATAAAACAAATGCCAAGGAATATCATGTAAAACATATGAATCTGTCATTACGAGATGAGCACATTGTTTTAAAAAATATTTAAAGTAATTCTTGGGTTGGAGGTTTCCTAATAGGAAAATATGCTTTTCAATTCAGTAATTTAAAAAAAATTACCATATGACATTTTATTCTCATGTTTAATCTGGTGTTTTGATTTCTGCAGAAATGAGCAGTTTCTCTATTTCTTTCACAGAAATTTATCTTCAGTGCTGATATGAGCACAAAGGACTCATGTGCTATGTTGGGAAATATTTTGTGTCATAAGAATAAAAATTTTCATTAGAGTTAGTCAATGCATCACAGATATTATCCTTCCTGACAAGAAGAACACAGAAACACACACTACGTTGAGCTGTGGTTCTCAATGGGAAAATAAAGCTTTTCAAAATGTTAGTCATTGCCATAGTGGATGTTTCTTTAAGTCATTTTTACAACCTATTTTGATGGATTCCAGGAATCTGTATTACATTATTTTTTCCTATGGCTTGTAGTTAAAATCACATTCATAAAAGTATCATGCTTTGTGTACTGTGTACTAACATTATGAATCACAAAGTAATTTATATTTAACCCTCAAAGCAGTACTACAAAGTAGGAATTATTATTCCATATTGTTAAAGAAAACAGGCTCAGAAAGGATATAAATGGCCTACATCACAAATTTTATAAGTGTTGAATCTAGTATGCAAACAAGGTTTGCCTATTTACAAAGCCAGTAATGTTTACTCTACGTGGGCACTACAAACTTTTTTTTTTTTTGTACATTTTGGCTAATTTGAATACCACAAAATGGCTTAGGTCTGATAAGCAGTCCTAAAAAACAAAGAACAAACTACTGATACCAGCTAATATTTATTGACATGAACAATTGTCAAGCAGCCTGTTAAGTTCACTGTGTGATTATCTCATTAATTCTCATGATAACCCTAAGAAGTGGCTACCCACTTTCAGTTTACAAGAGAGAAAACAGGAAATTTCTTCCTATTTTCCTGTTTCCTGAGTGGCTAAACAAATTGGTTCTGTACTTGAACTACTATCTAGCTATCTCTACAACTTGATTTAAACATCATACATCTTTATACCTCAAACTTACCATGAAAGCCAAAAATCAACCACAAAATAAGTAAATAAATATATGCATACATAAATATAGACATCAATCTATAAGAAAGAGATTTTATTTTCTAACTCAGTATATACTGTAATAATTATAAAAGCAATTAAATGAAAAGGGAAGAAAACTTTATTGACCACCTGAAGCCAACTAATTAACATTTTAAAGAGGCATGCTCCTTTAGTTCAGCACACCAGAGGAGTCCAGCCACGTGCATGGACACCAACACAGTAGTGTTTTTTGTATTGCTAATTTGAATACCACAAAATGGCTTAGGTCTGATAAGCAGTCCTAAAAAACAAAGAACAAACTACTGATACCAGCTAATATTTATTGACATGAACAATTGTCAAGCAGCCTGCTAAATTCACTGTGTGATTATCTCATTAATTCTCATGATAACCCTAAGAAGTGGCTACCCACTTTATTTCAGTTTACAAGAGAGAAAACAGGAACTTTCTTCCTATTTTCCTGTTTCCTGATTGGCTAAACAAATTGGTTCTGTACTTGAACCACTATCTGGCTATCTCTACAACTTGATTTAAACATCATACATCTTTATATCTCAAACTTACCATGAAAGTCAAAAATCAACCACAAAATAAGTAAATAAATACATGCATACATAAATATAGACATCAATCTATAAGAAAGAGATTTTATTTTCTAACTCAGTATATACTGTAATAATTATAAAAGCAATTAAATGAAAAGGGAAGAAAACTTTATTGACCACCTGAAGCCAACTAATTAACATTTTAAAGAGGCATGCTCCTTTAGTTCAGCACACCAGAGGAGTCCAGCCACGTGCATGGACACCAACACAGTAGTGTTTTTTGTATCTTCTCCTCCCTCTCTCCCAGTTTCTCTCTCTCTCTCTCTCTTCATTAATTCTCATGATAACCCTAAGAAGTGGCTACCCACTTTATTTCAGTTTACAAGAGAGAAAACAGGAACTTTCTTCCTATTTTCCTGTTTCCTGATTGGCTAAACAAATTGGTTCTGTACTTGAACCACTATCTGGCTATCTCTACAACTTGATTTAAACATCATACATCTTTATATCTCAAACTTACCATGAAAGTCAAAAATCAACCACAAAATAAGTAAATAAATACATGCATACATAAATATAGACATCAATCTATAAGAAAGAGATTTTATTTTCTAACTCAGTATATACTGTAATAATTATAAAAGCAATTAAATGAAAAGGGAAGAAAACTTTATTGACCACCTGAAGCCAACTAATTAACATTTTAAAGAGGCCTGCTCCTTTAGTTCAGCACACCAGAGGAGTCCAGCCACATGCATGGACACCAACACAGTAGTGTTTTTTGTATCTTCTCCTCCCTCTCTCCTAGTTTCTCTCTCTCTCTCTCTCTCTCTCTCTCTCTCTCATCTCTCTATCTCTCTGTCTTCAACCTTGATCTCCATTACTCTCCCCTTTTTGTTCCTGTTCCTATCCTAATTGAATTTATTTTCTTTCTTTTCCTTTTCTTCTCTTTTTCCTTCTCTCAATTATCATTAGTTTTAAAAGAAAGTGATTACAGTCTCTAGCCTCCCTATTGCTGTTATTGAGTATATTTTGTTCTGTCTTCTCCTATTCTCTTTAACAGTTCCCTAGAGTTTGTGTGATCTTCCTGTGTCCTCTGACTTCACTTCTAACCTTTCTCTATCCTATCTATCTACCCCTCCTTATCCAATTCCTTCTAAATCCCCATGCTGAAGGGTAAAGTTGCTATATTGAAGAGTTTATTCACTATAAATATATTTTGATCTGGTCCTCAATTTTGATTTAATTGACACAGTTAAAGGTGGTAGATTAATAACTACCACAAATTGTCATTTTCTAAGCTGTGCTTGATGCTAATGTGCTGATGATTTTATCACTTGGGCTAAGGTATTGTGATTAATCTAATCAGTTGCCTCCCTGGTATAATGAAAATGAGAATGCCTCAGAGTCATTAGAGACTTAAAATCTAAAGACCAGTTACATCTGGAAGATCAAAGCATCAACCCAGGAATTAAATCAAGGGCAGTAACAGTGACAAAAATAGAAATGAGAAGACATTTAAATAAGACACCAACACAAACTTCCACTTCACCAAAGGTAATCTCTAGGGAAAATGAGGTGGAAAAGTCTGACAGTCAACCATCTGGACACCCTAAAGCAATAGCACAGGAAGTAACAAAACAGATAAATGAGGCTCTAGTAAAACGAAAAGCAGAAATAATTTCCCAGATAACCACAGAGATGGTGAGAAGAATGAAAAACATGAATAGAGACTCTAGAACAAAAATAGATTTAAAAAAAAATGAGCTCAGGACCATGATGGAAACTATGAATGTCCAGCATAGAAAAGAAATGGAAACCTTGATTGCCCAACATAGGCAAGAAATGGAATCCATGAAACAGATTCAAAAAGATATCCAGTAGATTAAAAACTCTATAGAAAGCATTCACAGCAGAATGAACGAATGTGAAGATAGAATTTCAGATATAGAAGCTAGGATTGTGGTCAGTGACCATGAAGAGAGATATCTCTTAGAAACTAAGAGAACAGAGAAATCAATCCAACTACACTTAGAAGATGCAAAGAAGCATAATATAAGACTGATAGGAATCCATGAAGTAGCAGGAGAAAATACAAATGACACAAAAGAACTGTTCACAGAATTAATGACAGAAAATTTCAAAAACAGAGGGGAAGGATTGGACATACAGATAAGTGAGGCATATAGGATGCCAAATAACCATGATAAAAAAAAATCTACACCAATATATATAACAATCAAGAGCCCAGAAATGCAAAAGAAGAACAAAATACTACAAGCAGTTAGAGAAAAGCAACAAATCACATGCAAAAGATGCCCATCAGAGTCATAGCAGACTTTTCAACACAAACCCACAAGTCAAAGAGAGCCTGGAGTGAGATATTTCAAGTACTAAAAGATAACAACCTCCAACCTAGACTGATATATCCTGCAGCTATCTTT
>NW_022900932.1:31946031-31977286 GCF_012274545.1 Fukomys damarensis
TGTGAACAAAGCAAATATACCAGGAAGGGCAAGAAATTAAAGGGAGAGAAGGAAAAAATAAAAATAAATAAATAAAAGAACCAACAAAATGAAAATGACATGATAATGAAAAGTCAATACCTAACAGTTATAACCATAAGTGTTAATTGACTCAATTAATCAATCAAAAGAAATAGGTGGGCAAATGGATTAAAAAGCAAAACCCAGCAATATGCTGTATACAGGAAACTAATTTAAACCACAAAGAAATTCATAGACTGAGAGTAAAAGGATGGAAAACAGTTCTTCATGTGACAGGAGCCTGGAAAAAAGTGGGGGTAGGTGTCTTATTTGCAGATGGAATAGATTTCAACCCAAAACTTATTAAGAGTAACAAAGAAGGCCACAACATCCTTGTAAAGGGAATCCAAGAGCAAGAAATGACAATTATAAATAAAAATGCACCAAATACTAATGCCTTCAACAAAACAAATATTAATGGATATGAAAAACAAAATAGGTACTAGTACAATTGTAGTTCGGGACCTCAATATTCCACTGACATAAACAGACAGATCAACTAGAAAAAAAAATCAACAACAAAATAACAGAACTGAACCAACTTTTAGAACAAACAGACTTAGTAGATTTCTATAGAAATGCACCAAATACTAATGCCTTCAACAAAACAAATATTAATGGATATGAAAAACAAAATAGGTACTAGTACAATTGTAGTTCGGGACCTCAATATTCCACTGACATAAACAGACAGATCAACTAGAAAAAAAAATCAACAACAAAATAACAGAACTGAACCAACTTTTAGAACAAACAGACTTAGTAGATTTCTATAGAGTGTTCCATGCCACAAAATCAGGATATACATTATTTTTGGCTGCACACGAGTCATTCTCCAAAATGGACCACATGCTAGCTCACAGAAAATGCTTAAGTAAATGCAAAGGATATTATCAGACTATTATGCAATTAAACTGGGGATCAATAGCCTAAGAAACTGCAAGAACTTCACAAACACATAGAAATAAAGTAACAGCCTGCTGAACAACCATTAGATCACAGAGGAAATTAAAGAAGAAATTAATTTCTACCATTAAATGATAATGCCAACACAATATACAAGAATCTATGGGACACAATGAAAGCAGTTCTATGAGAGAAATTCATTGCTGTAAATGTCCATACTAGGAAAACAGAGTGAGCTCAAATAAATAACCTAATGCTGAACCTCAAGCTTCTAGAAAAACAAGAGCAATACAAACCCAAAGCTCATACAAGAAAGGAAATTACAAAGATCAGAGCAGAAATTAATGTATTGGAGACTAAGAGAACTATACAAAAAATCAGTGAATCAAAAAGTTGTTTTTTTGAAAGAACAAAATCAATAAACCTTTATCCAAACTTATCAAAAAAGGAAATAAAAGGCTCAAATTCATGGCAGTTAGGAATGAAAGGTACAAGAGATAAAGCAGAAATTCAGAGGATTATCAATACCTATTTTGAAAACCTGTACTCTAATAAAATGGAAAAAAGAAATGGACATATTCCTAGATATATATGAATTTCCAAAGTTGAATAAATAAGATATTAAAAGTCTAAACATTCAATTACATTCAGTGAATTTGAAAATGCAATTAAAACATTACCAACAAAGAAAATCCCACATCCTGATGTCTTCACTGCTGAATTCTAAAGACATTTAGAGAACAACTATCCCTACTACTCTTTAAACTCGTCAATGAAATTGAAAAGGAAGCAATACTTCCAAATTAATTCCTGCAGGGCTCAGGATTTAGATCAGTGGTGCTGCTGCCTCCTTACAAGTACAAATTCCCAACTTCAATCCTCAGTATCAAAAAAAGAAAGAAAGAAAAAAAAAAGCAGAATGGCAAAGTTCCTGGAAGCAAGTAGTACTTTGATTCCAAAACCAGGAAAAGACCCAACAAAAAAAGAGAACAAAAGGCCAATCTCCCCAATGAACATAGATGAAAAATCCTCAAGAAGATATTGGCAAACAGAATACAGAAGATCATCAAATAGATCATATATCCTGACCAAGTTGGATTTATCCAGGGATGCAAGGATGGGTCAACATATATAAATCAGTAAATGTAATACACTACATTAGGAGAGTCAAAGATAAAAATCATATGATATTCTCAATAGATGCAGAAAAAGCATTAGACAAAATTCAACACCTATTTATGATTAAAACCCTACAGAAAATTGGAATAGGTGGTCTTTATCTCAACCTGAAAAAATCCTTTTACAATAATATGCAAAAAAATGAAATATCTGGGAATCAATCTAACAAACGAGACAAAAACCCTCTGCACTGAAAATTACAACACTCTAAAAAAGAGAGAGAAGAGAATATAAGAAAATGGAAAGACATCCCCTGCTCCTGGGTAGGAAGAATCAACATAGTGAAAATGGCCATTCTTCCAAAGCTTCTATACAAATTCAGTGCAATCCCAATTGAAATCCAAATAGTATATTTTACAGAATTTGAGAAAACAAACCAAAAATTCATTTGGAACCAGAAGAGATCTAGAATAGCAAAAACCACACTAGGCAACAGAGACATGGCAGAGGGTACCACAATTTCCAACTTGAAACTCTACTACAAAGCCACTGTAAAAAAACAGCATGGTACTGGCAAAGAAACAGACCCAACGATCAGTGGAATAGATTAGAAGATGCAGAAACAACTCCATACATACTCAACTATCTCATCTTTAAAAAGGAGCCAACCATCCTTACTGAAAGTAAGATAGCCTCTTTAATAAATGGTGTTGGAAAAACTGACTTTCAACTTGCCAAAGGTTAAAACTAGATCCCTATCTATCACCATGCACTAAATTGAAATCTAAGTGGATTAAAGATCTAAATATCAAAACAGAAACACTAAACTTACTGGAAAGTAAATTAGGTAGAACTCTCAAAGATATTTGCATAGAAGAACATTTTATGAACAAATCCTCAGCAGCACGAGAACTTGCACGAAAAATCAACAACTGGCATCTCATTGCATCAAAAAGTTTAATACAATGTATTATACTTTTTGATACAATGTAATAAACTTATGTATTAAAAAGTAGTGCAAGGGAAATCACCAACAGATCTAAGAGAAAACCTACAACATGGGAAAAAAGTTTTACCAGCTGCTCCTCCGATAAAGGACTACTATCTAGAATATATATAGAACTCAAAAAAAAAAATAAAATCAGACCCCCCACCAAATACAAAGACCTGATTCAAAAATGGGCATTTGAAATGAACAGACATTTCTCAGACAAACAAGTAAAAGCAGAAAATAAATACACAAAAAAATGTTCAACATCACTGTTCATTTGAGAGATGCAGATGAAAACAACACTGAGATTCCATCTTATCCTAGAAATATTGGCTGCTTTGAAGAAATCCACCATGCCAGGCATGGTGGTGCACGCCTGTAATCTCAGCATTCAAGAGGCTGAGGCAGGAGGATTGCTGTGAGTTCGAGACCAGCCTGTGCTACATAGTGAGTTCCAGATCAGTCTCAACTACATAGTGAGACCCTCCCTGTCTCAAAAAAAAAAAAAAAAAAAAAGAAAGAAAGAAAGAAAGAAAAGAAATCAACCAATAACAAATGCTGGTGGGGCTGTGGGGAGAAAGGAACTCTTCTACATTGTTGGTGGGAGTGCAGACTACTGCAACCTCTGTGGAAATCAGTATGGAGATACCTCAAAGAACTAGCATTAAAGGTTCCATTTTACCCAGCTATCCCTCTGCTGGGTATCTTCCCAAAATAATTAAAAGAATCATACCACAGTGATATATGTGCACACATGTTTATAGCAGCACAGTTTGTAATAGCTAAAACTTGGAAACAACACAAATGCCCATCAAACGGAGAATGGATAAAGAAGATCTGGTTTTCTACAAAATGGAGTACTACTCAGCCATAAAGAATGAGACACTAGAAACATTATGCTAAATGGATGCACATTGAGGCTATACACTTAAGTGAAATAAATAGGACACACTTGAGTAAATACTGAATAGTTTTTCTGGTGTGGAAAACTAAAAGTGTAAATAAGGTTCAAATGGTATAACTGAGAGTGTGAAATAGGAAGAAAATTGCTAAAGGGGGAGTGGGAAGGGGAGGGAAAAGGTCATACATGACAAGAAAAAAATGTGAAAAAATGAAGAAATGGAAACAAAGTCTTTGTAAATAGGGAAGGGTGGAGTGAGTGAAGGGAGGGCAGGGGTATGAGGAAAAAAAACAACCAAGATCTGTCATGTAAAGGTACAAGATCCCAATGATAAATTAACTGTATTGTTTGCTTTAAATGTACCAATAAACCTAATGGGGGAAAAAAAGATTAAAAGTAGCAACTTATCCTCTTTTGGTATTAGCAAAATATGATCCAAGCACTCAGAAAGCAGAGGCAGGAGGACTTCTGTGAGTTTGAGGCCATCCTGGGCTACATAGTAAGAACCTATCTTAAAAAACATAAAAGCAAACAACCCAAAAATTTTAAATATCTGACATATGAGCAAATGTCATAGAGTGTGTAAAAAACTTACATTAAATGAGCTATAAATAAAGGATAAAATTCAAAAGGAAAATTATCTTGGAATAGCCTTAATTTTCCAGTTATGTGAGGCCATCCTGGGCTACATAGTAAGAACCTATCTTAAAAAACATAAAAGCAAACAACCCAAAATTTTTAATGTCTGACATATGAGCAAATGTCATAGAGTGTGTAAAAAACTTACATTAAATGAGCTATAAATAAGGGATAAAATTCAAAAGGAAAATTATCTTGGAATAGCCTTAATTTTCCAGTTATTGGTTTTAAATATTAAGATAAAATAGTAGAAAAATCGGTCTCTTTGTGCTATCCTTGTACAATTTATTTTTACCTGTGATAATTAATCCATTGTCTATTAGTCATGTTATTTGAAATTCCAAAATCATAATGTTATTTGCTATAAATAATAAAACATTTACTTTTTTTATAAAACATTTACTTTTAAACAGATTTACCTGGAAGAATATTCAAAGCAAGTTTGCTATTACTTTAGTATAAACTAGTTTATCTCATATTTTTTCATTGAGTTAGTAAAGTCACAGTTTTAATAATTGAAATAGAATGAAAATATACATAGAGTGAACTACAGTCATATTTCAAGACTTCTTCCATTGATGTTAGCTTTGGCTAGGGCTAGAGGTGATGCTGCAGGTCATGTGTGCGTGACAGAGCCAGAAGGACTGAAGAGCTAGGATGAGTGCTAACTCTTAAGGACAAGGATGTGCCTGGCTATTAGCTATAGATAAACTCATCTGGACATGAAGTCAGCATTCAGTTGTTTTCCAGTATTGTAGTGCATTAATTGGAGTGGCAGAATATTGTTGTGATTTTGACAACGGGATAAAAGTACTTAAAAATCCATGCAAGTGTCAAATGTATTCCTGTCATTGTGCAATGAAAGGTACAAAGACCAAAGAAATGCATTTTCGCAGATCACAGCCAATTTGGGGTTTAATATATTAATTATATGCAGACATCTAAAATTTCCCTGAATACCTGCTTTGTGTGCTGAGTGCCGGGGAGTGTGCTAAAAATTTCTTATGAATTCTTTCACATCAGACCCACCTTTGAGCTAAGTACTTATGTTTAGCATATGAGGTTTAGTTGACAAACTGGGGCACCAGGAGATTAAGCAACACATCCAAGAACACACTGCTATCAAATGAGGAAAGCATGATTTGAACTTGGATTTGGAAGATTTAATTATATGAATAAACATATACATCAAATTCATAAATATGTTATCTGTTAATCTTATGGGTCATGAATGTGGTGAATAATTATAGGATAAATTTTTGGTTTATTTTAGTAATAAGTTTACTACATAAAATTATTATTCTGATGTTTAAATATTGAGTATGTAGGAGGTAACAGTGTTTTCTGCTTTAGAAATCACATGTGGGTGAGTACTGCTGTCATATGACAATTTATTATGAGTCAGCAACGATAATCAACACAGATCTACAACACAAACAACCAACACAGATCCTATCAGTTAATCCTTTCAAATAGTTGCCATAGTGAGCAAGAGTGGATACGTCATGCATCAGCTCAGAGGGTTTCAGGAATGTGTCTGTAGTAACATGCTTGTTGAATTGGGTGGTAGAGGTTTGACTCCAGTTGTCTAAGAGCGGGGATCTCTTTTGTGTCTATACTTGTAGTGTCATTGTGTCAGAGTACAAATAGGCATTACACAATGCCTGGTTCCCAGCAACAGCTCGAGTTTGTTTTACTCTGGGAATAAATAAACACATCATGATAAGTTGATAACATTATGTCTGGAAAACATTAAAAGAATAACTCACAAAGAAAGTAGCACATTGTTTTCCAAAAAAAGCTGCTGTAACTTCCAGATTAATGTGCATGCATACTATGCACAGTGCTTTTCCACAGATAGATTTTCTGTGTAAGCAGAAATGAGCTTAATTTAAGAAGGTACAAAGGGTGGAAGAACAATTTTTGCTCACTGCTGAGACTGGTTGTTGTTTGGTATTGTAGTAAAACTTTGTAAGGCTGTTTCAAGTATCTGAAATTTATTTATAACAAAGAGACTAGATACTTTACCATCTGCTCTGAATGTTTCCTGGGAGATTTAGTTACTCATGTTCTCTGTTTTCTGTAGTTTATTTCCATTCTGTGACTGTTTGTCTTTTGAAATAATTTCAACACTCCAATCTGTTTAATTTGTCTTCTTCTGAGGGAACATTAGCTCGATGACAAATCTTACAATTTAATCTAACAGGCCTTGGGTGGTATATCTTAATGTTTTACTAAAGGAGTGAAGACTCCAGGTTTTAGCAATAAAAAGAAAAGGGACAGAGATCTCATTAGCCGCCTTGGTAATAGACAAAACAAGAGAGAAAATTTGGTCCTAGAGTGCCAGGGTTGACCCATTAAGACACTTGATGATGGTGAGGTAAAAATTGACCAACTTATGATCCATATCGTGAGGTAAGAACACGTGTCATCTCTTGGGGGAGTGAATGAATGAGTAAGTTACTGAGTTCATAAAGCACTATCTGTGCTAAGCCTATTACAAAACCCAGTTTGCAAGTTCATTCAGAATATGGTCATAATTTCAGTATGTCACCTAGAGTTTGCCCTTTGTATAAATGATTCATATTTTTCTAATTTGTTCTTGTGATGTCCTTAGTACCTGGGTCAAAGCTGAATTCTTGAAAAAAAAAAAAAAGCACCACCACCACAAAAGTACACATGAAAAGATTTAGAGAGAATAGGTATGTTTAGTATTTTTGCTGCAATGATGGTTTCACAGATATGTGCATATGTGCAAACCCAATAAAATGTTAATATTCAATATGTTCAATTTTGTATCAGTTATACCTGAATAAGTTTTTAAAGGGAAAAATATAAAATAAAAAAATACTTAGGAGATAACAGAAGATATTTTCTTTGTTTAATTGCTAACTTTAAGCATATGATTAAGGTTTTGTTTTAGTACAGAAACAATATTTTCTTTCACAAAACTGATTGAAACACAGGGCTAGTTAAAATGTGCATATTTTATTTCTTAAAAGCAGAGGTTGTCACACAGCTCTCTTCTGTGAAAGCCCTTGTGAAAACACAATGTGTTTTCTATTTATACATGCATTATCAGCATTTCGCTTTTAGCCTTGGAACTAACAATAAATAAGTACTCTGAGAGTGTTCACATAGGTCCCTTAGAAATCATTTGAATAGAATCTGACCGTATACTTATGCAATGTTTAAAGTATACTGCAGCATTGGGTTACTGCTTTGAGAAATATGTGCAGTTCAACTAAATATTGTAGCAGTAATTCATGTTCATAAGAAAATTGGTCAAAGGTTTTGACAATTCTGAGGCAGAAAGGAAAATAAAGGTTATACATTGTACTGCAAGTCAAATATTATAAATTGTATTGCTTATGAAATGGCTTCTGAGGTACAGCGTCTTTACTAAACATCTTATATGTACCTTCATTTTCTGTTTGTTCAGTGACATTACAGGCATTTATTGCTTTCTCCCTCACATTGGTGAGCTTGTGCCTCTCCCATCTCTTCTGTCCTTCTCTTTTTAATACCCTGATGCTGCAGCAATGGATGGTGGAATGTGTTTTGTTCAGCTCTCAAGGCAGAGTTCCACTTGAGTTCACACAGCATCTGTTATAACAAGGTTAAAATTACAGACAGTGCTCAAATGTACTCCTTTTCGCTGAGTAAAACAAAGGTGGATTTTCATATTTCTGCGTAGAGTGCTGCTTCAGAGAAAGCACACTTTTGTTTCCACCAATCCTCTGTACAGGGACTTGGTTTCTAGTGTTGTTTTGCTATTAGCCAGTGACTTTCTTATGTTATTTATTTTCTTTAAGCTCCTGTTCCTTTGTGTTCATCTTAATTCTACCCACTTGTTGGTAAAATAAAAAGCCTCTTTTTAGCTCTGGTGGTTGCAATGAAATAGGAACAATTCAGTCTCCTTTTAAATTTCTTATGGTAAAAATAAATAGTTGGGATAAGAAGTGTCTTTGGACATATCTAAAAAGTGACAATTCTACTCAAACTTTTATATTAAAATAAGTGATACGAGCACAGTATACTCCTCCTATCATACAAGCGATTATTTAAAATGCAGAAGATATAAGTTTTTTATATTCCCAATGTATATCTTATCTGGATGACCATGGCAATAGTAATAGTGGCTGTAAGGCTTAATAACCTAAGCTCCATCCCTTGGAATACCTACTATTTAGGCAATTTTGCTACATATTCCAAATCAAGAATACATTTTTACTGAATGCTGTTCTACTTTTTCCTTAATAATATTCTCCATGGATGGATTGCTATTTCAAAGTAAAAAGCAGGAAGTTAGTCAATTTAGGGAAGCTTTTTAGAACAGGCATTTCTAATTCAAATTTTATTTATTGGGAGAAAGTTTTGTGAATATCCCAAGAATTTTTGCATGTTATGTATGACATTGAGCATCTTTCTCTTTCTCTATTACTAACAAAGCCAGTCTATTGAAAATATAAGCAATCAATAATAAGAGAAGTGAAATTTGTTGCCAGAGTGGGAGTTGTTTCAGCTTCTAAATTTTCAAAGCCAAAACTCTTATTTCCTACAAGGCTAAATCTTTAGTGCAATAATCACCTTATCTTAGAAGTGGCGCACTATCCCTTCTACTATTGCCCCTGGTTACACAAAAACAATCCTGATATGTTGAGGAAATAGGTGCGTAAGAACCAGGCTCCTTGAGTTATAGTTCTATAAATATAACTCTAGAGTATAAGTTCTCTATCTGAAGTCCTCCAAAATCAAAGAGATAAGCTATTTGCCTTGACCACATCCTCCATAATACAATGATGATATAATAACAGAGTAATAAGCACATGGATGCTTATTTTCATAAGTGAGAATGGGAAGTATTCAGAAATGTCAAAGCTGAATAAATTCTGAAATACAGCCAGGTAAATTTTGGAATTTTCTTGATGTACAATTAATCTTATTCCTTCCCAATGTTAACTTCTCATATTTCATATTTCTTGATTTCACTTTCCAAAGTTTTGGTTCCATTCTTTGACCCATCTCTCCTTTTTCATAACATTTAGCATTCATTTAAGTCTTCCAAGACTGCTACTTGCATAAATAAACCTGGGGGTCTATTTTGAAATATCTCTGTATCAATCTAAAATTTCAATATTTTGCATAACTATTTTTAAAAAAAAATTATTGCAGGCTTACTGTGAATCTTATTGGAATCAATTCACTCAATTATACAAGCCAAGTCCAGTAATCTTTTCAGAAATAATATCTTCACTACCTCGGACTTTTGTTGCCAAGGCTATGGGATGACTTTCCTGTAGGCTCCATTGTTTGATCAAACCTATCTCTGTATCAAACGTTTTATATTTAAGAAGACCTTTTTGAAAACTGAAGTTGCATTTAAAAGCCCCACATTTGATCTTTCTGAAATCTACTCATTTTTTTTTCTTTTTATTGAGCTTATTGGTACAATCTAGGTATACAATACGATTACATTCATCATTAGGATTCTGTACCTTTACATAATAGGTCTTGATTCTCATTTTTCCCCTTGTCCCTGCCCTCCCTTTTTTTTTTACTTACATTTTGGAATCATCTTTGAATCATACTTTCCTGACCATGCTTTGCATTCAATCTTTACTTGAAATCCATTTCTTAGTTTTAGCATTACTGCCATCTGGATAGGCTGACAATTTGATATACGCAAGGATGAGAGATAAATCTTTTGGAATGTATGAATATTTTTAGTTCAATTTATTGGTACATTCTAGGTATACAGTACAGTTACATTCACTACTGGGATCTTGTACCTTTACATGACAGGTCTTGTTCTCATTTTTCCCCTTGTCCCCACCCTCCCTTCACCCCTCCTCCCCTCCTCATCTACAAACACTTTAATTCCATTTTTACATTTTCTCACATTTTTCCCCTTTCCCTTATTCCCCTTCTCCTACCCTTCTCACTGTCCCTACATGTACAAATATTTTTTAAAAAATATTTCAACAAGTGTTACAATTTGAATATATTCCAAACAGATGATTTGTTGACAATTTTATCCCAAGGCAATAGTTGGGCAATAGGATATAATACTGGAGGCTGCAAATCTCAAGATCTGAATTTGGTGAGCTGGAGACCCAGGAAAGCTGAGGTCTAGTTTTCGTACAGATTCAAAGACATAGCAACCATGCAAAGTGATATATGTGATTTACAGTTCAAGAAATTCTGGGTGTGTAAGATAGGTTAAATAGGAGATATGACTGAGAGATTTTGATTGCTTTTTATAACTCAGATTAGCTAAGTGAGGTAGAATTTTTCTACATATGAAAATCACATTAGAATTTAGCAGGCTAATTCATTTTTCAGAATATCATAATCAACTAGCATCACCGTACATCTGCAGGAGTCAACTGTTCTGATCATTTTACTCTGCTAAGCATTATAATACCCACACCTATCTTTTGGTGCTTTTGGTGGTTTCATGCCAGCACTTGAAGCCCTGACACAGTATCCAATTATTCCCATTGCATAGAGAAGCCCCCATTTAGTGACTATAATTTTTCATGCAAGGGATGACTTATGAGAAGTATCATAGAATTCTTCAAGGATGCTGGGGTGTCCCTTACAAAAAATATGTCTTCTTCCACACTGAGTATATCTTAAACATCAGCTCCCCTCTAACCAGTATCATCCTAAACCTTTCAGTCACCTAACCTTTATTAATTCAAGGCAGATCTGGCATTTCAAACTTGTTTATGGTGGGCCACCTTTTGTTTTTGCTTAACCCACTAACTAACAAATTAGTAGAGCCCATTCTAATTCCCAAAGTTGTGATATTCAATGCAAAATATCTGCTTATAGTGGGCTTATGTTAATAAATAGCCTCACCCAAATTTATGTCCCCTCTACCCTTTTCCCACTCATTTTTTTTCTCAGTTTCCACACATATGACTATGACTCAGATTTACATCTATATAAATTAGAAAAGTCAAACACATTTTTAGAATGTAGTACAGTTCCTCCCGGGTCACATTATGTATGGCACTTTTTATTGGGCTGCTATGACTTGAATCTAATTATAGTTGCAGAAGGAAAGGAGACTAGGAATTGGATTCTGAGAAGATGCAGCATTGTTTGGCTTAGCAACTGGCTCAGGAGAGGCCTGGGTCAATCTGTCTGACTGGGGTGAAAACACAGCTCCCACTGTAATGAAATAATGAGGAGAGGCCTAACTTGGGAATCATCATTTGAGCTCACTAATGTAAAGGAGGCAGCTTCATAATGGTTTTTGAGTGTTCCACATAAATAACAATGTAAAAAGACCTTTTGGTGGAAGGGAGATTGACATATTTGGAAAAAGTAAAATGTTCAGGTATAGTTAGCCTGCTGTGCTGATATATATCTTACATAGGGTTAAGAGAAATCTTTTACCTAAGAGGAAAAAAAACGAAACAACTGATAGTTTTTTAAAATACATAATTTTAATTCAATAGCAGTTTTGATTTTGCAAGAATGTTCCCTACTACAAAATTGCTTGCTTAGACTTTATGTTTCATTAGTACATGTTTGCCGTGTATAATGATTACATTTATTGTGGAGTGTTGGTACACACATGACACACCTTAGCTCTTTTTGTTCTCTACTCCTTCTATCCTTCCCTTCTCTTTCTAACTCTTGATGCAGTTTTTACTGAACAAAGATCTCCCTACTTACTGTTATCCATTTTTTATTTTGCTCTTTATTTATATTTTGTGGCTCTCATATAAGAGAAACTGTATGATTCTTTAGCTCATGTGTCTCATTTGCTTTACTTCACTCGATATTATGATCTTAAGTTGTGTTCATTTGCCTACAAATGCAAATTTATCTTTGGCTGAGTAGTGCTTTAACTGTTATCAAAAAGATATTTTTCAAGTATGTAGTTTGAATCACATTCTTTACTAGTTCCTCTCATTTTCACAAATGATATTCTCTAATGGATCATATTGTCTTGTTAGATTTGAGATCCAAACACTTTGAAAAGTAAAAACTAAGATGAACAATACATCAAAATGATAATTTCTGGTCTGACTAGTTTAATGTTGCTTTTGTGACTATTTATGAATTTGTGTGTGCCTGCACTAGAAGTATTTTTTCCAAAGAAATGACTGACCTTTCACTGTTCAGGCTATATACATATGTAGCTTTTCTAATCTTAGGTTTTATTATCTTCCTCTTTCCATCAGACACACAACATAATGCTTATAATCAAAAATAGCCTCAATACATAAATGATAGTATTTGCTGTTTGAAAGAAAGCAGAAGAATCCAAGAAGTGTGATGGAAAGATATTTTACAACAATCTAAGGGAATGAAAAAATGATGCACACATTTCTCATTGTTTGGTTCCAAATATCAACTCCTCAACTAGCCTGCATTTGTTTCTCATTTCTTATATGTGTTCATGAGTGCATGCACACAAACACACACAGAATCACACATTCACACATCGACATATATTCACAAATGCACACAAGGATCATTTTAAGTCGCATTCATTGTATGAATAAGGAGATGATTTTTCATGGCTTTTACATTGTCTAAAATGCATATTATTGATTTGGTAATATAGCTATAAAGTTCCATATTAAAGTATGGACAAAAAAGCCACTTCACTAAGTAAGCCTATAAAAATTAACAAGTAAACATAGAAAATGTAATTGCCAAAATACACTGCCAAATTTATGAAACTCTCTTTAGTATTTTTTAAGACTTCCTGAGTACTTCCAGATAGATCTGGCAGGAGGTATAATTAATAAACATAATTAGAAAATACAAAACATTTCTCCAGCACCAGATCAATTATTAATATCTACTAAGATAATGACTTCTACCATTTTATACTTCTCAAACATTGAGATAGAGAGAGCAATTGAATTCAGAAGAAAGCAGTACCCATAAAATAGTTATATATGATCAAAGTTGAAAATTAGATTGATGGGATAAAATCATGAAAATACAGAAGGCCAAGAAACAAGATCATAAAAAGGAACAGATACTATTAATATATTTTTTAAAATTTTAATACTTTGTGAGTAGGATGCTATTCCTGGTCTTCTGTAGAATTAGAAGTAAACATTCAGGGGAGGAAATAAATTTTTGGCTAGTAAATATTTTTTTGTGATTCTTTTTGAAGCAGTTTTAATTAAGGAGAAATGCAGAACATGGAAGAATGAATTGGCAACTAAAAGCCATTTCTTCTAGTTTGGTACCTAAAATATCTAAAAGAAAGTATAATCACAAGCAGAGACCTTTGTTTTGTTTTGTACCTGGGAACGAAATCAGGTCCTTGCTCTTGTGAGGCAGGGAGGGGGCAGAACCACTGAGCTAAATCCCGGCACAACAGAGACATTTTTTAAGGAAAAATGAGGGCTTACTAAAGCTTAGGAGCTCTCAGTTTTAGTAAGAAATATCTATATTTTTCTTTGTTATAAAAAAAAACATCATTCTAACTTTAGTTTGTAAGGAAAAATATCTTTTTTTTTCAGCTTTAATTGAGTTTATTGGTACATTTTAGGGATACAGTACAGTTACATTCATTGTTGGTATCTTGTACCTCTACATGACAAGTCTTGATTCTCATTTTTTCCCCTTACCTCTGCCCTCCCTTCACCCCCTCCTCCCCTCCCCATCTACAAACACTTTATTTTCATCTTTTCATTCTCTCACATTTTTTTCTTTTCCCTTTTTACTCTTCCCCTACTTACATTGCACTTTATGTTTGAAAATTAGAAACATATTGTAGGGCCGTGAATTTAGCTCAGCGGTTCGGTGGCCTCCCTCGCAAGCGCAAGGACCTGAGATCCCTGACAACAACAACAACAACAAAAAAAAAAAAAAAAAAAAAAAAAAAAAAAAAAAAAAAAAAAAAGAAAAAAGAAAAGAAAAAGAAATGCATTATGATTTCCAATGTGTATTTTTCAAGATATTCTTCATGTTTCAGAAGTAATATCAAGAATTTCACAAAACGATGAAAACATAATTTTGGCTTCCATACTTAGATGTATTCAAGCTAGTTCATGTTTGAATCAAAGGTTAAAAAGAGATTGGGGGGGAATCTCCATTCTCTTAGGTTTCGGGTTGTGTATAAGGGTTATACTAACCTAGAATAGAATGGTAGAAAATAAAGCATACAGATTTATTCAGTGCAAGTTTTATGTGTCATTGAGGTGCTTATAAAGAAAAGAAGATCTGCAAAAACAGAATCAGTTACTTATATACTGAACTGGAAAACGAATAATATACTGAAAAATATAACTAGATTTTGTGGTGCAGATTAAAAAAATGTAAGCTGTTGTACCAATATCTCTACTGGATTGTGTGGATATCAGCGTCTCCTCTTGGAGTTGAGTATTGCCTCTTTCAAATGTATCCAGATAGCACATTTTTCACATGGGAAATCTCATCTTCTGATTTTAATGAAACAGCAGGATGGTAAAAATCGTTTTCTTGTATTTTCTGTTTTTCAAAATGTCTTTAGCATACATAGTCAAAAAGTCATAATTGCAATTTAAACCCTTTTAAGCCAAATACTTCATTAAAATAATGACCTTTCATGTGGATATCAAATTTTACAATAAAAAAATGGAGTTGTCAATGTAAAATCAAACTTATAAAGCTACGTTTTCAGATTAGTATGTATTATAGTGACAATATAATTTTTGTCTAAACTGAGGTTCTTTAAAGTGAAAAGAATACAGAATGGGTATTTAGCCAGCAACAGGATATGAGGCAGAGCTGGAACTGCACAGAGCAAAGTAATTATGAGGATATAAGAAAACTGCAATAGTCACCTCCTCTTCGTATGTTTACTCTGCTGAACTAATGATTCTGGTTGTGGAGAACCACTCTCAGCGGCATCTCAGTCTGATTCTCTTCATAACCCAGCAGCTTCCCTCTGCTTTATCATCCGTTCTTTCCCTCCTGCAGATCTATCATAGCATCACAACTGCTCATGGGTGGCATCATCCTTCCCTTCAGTCTCCTCTCTGTGTTTGATCAGAACACAGGCGCGTTTTGTATCGCAGTAAGTTTGTTTATTTTTCGTTGCTGGAAAGAAATACACCAGAAGCAGCGATGACAGGAAAGAAACTGCTTGAGTATTTCCTTTATTTAGAAAACCCTGGCAATGGAACACTTCTACTAATTCTACCAGAATATAAAAGCAAATATTCGTAGAAGGTATCTGAAACTCCAACACTATCCTCCTCAAAGCAACTCTCAAGAATACCTTGGTTTAAACAGTTAATAACATGAAAATGTTTTTATCTCAGCTTCTTTGGAGACAGTGAGAAATGGCTTATTCAAAAATGTACATTAATCTCTCATCCAATACATGCTGACTGATAAAACTGATTTCCTTTCCTCCTGTAAATGGAGTATTCAGTCCAATGAGATTTCTTGACATGTTAATAGTGAATTCTTACTGACTGAATTATACATTAGTTTGTTAATAACAAATATCATATTTATTTGCGTATTTCCTTTTGATGAATAATTCCTTTCTTTTACTGTGTTTTTAAAGAGGAAATAAATGAATATCACAGAACTTCCATGGTGAGAGAAGACTTATACTTACAGGCAATAGCTGTAGTCCTGAGTTCACAGTATTAGAGCTGCAAGTAAGTACTATAATATTCTAAGACTTTTCTAAATTTAAACAGTAAAATATATGGACAAACTAGGGGCCAATTAACATTTAATTGAAAGCTGTCAGTAACTATGCATAGAATAATTACCTGACACACAAATTTAAAATGGAATAGATAATTGGGGATATGTGCATCTTAATTTAAATAAGCAGCTAATGTTGATTAGCAGGATTCTATTAATAGATATGAATATAATAAAAACTCCTCATAGAAATCTGAAAATTGATTAAATTGAAATCAAAAGCCTGGAGAGAAATGGAAAAGGGCTTGAAATAAAGACATCTTAAACATTAGGTCATGGTGTAGAAATTATTGCCTCTGTAAAAAAGGAGAAGGTAAAATCTCAGCCTTTATCTAAATTGGAAGTAGACAAAAATATCTTAAATGCATTTCTAACCCTGAAATCAACTTCTGGCCTTATATCTATGCACTGTGAACAGAAAACTTGAATATTCTGAGTATCTGGGACACGAATCTGGAAACAGAATCTCCACCTGACATATTACCCATGACCATCTCAAAACTTCTTTTATGCAGAAAAAATCATTTAGAGGAACAATGAATCTAGAAGTTCCTTTTCCTTCCTGCCAGTTCACTATGACACTAGGGATGGGAGTGGTACTTGCTACTGCCAAGTTCAGTTTTCTTTTTTAAAAAAGCATCATTTTCTTCTAGATTTATAAACATATCACTTATGAAAGTTCTTTATCCTTTTAATTATTTTTTGCAAAGCATTTATTGGAACATTTTAGATATTCATAATGATAACATTCATCATAGGGAATTTGTACCTGTACATGATATATCTTGCTTCTTTTTTCCCATTCCCCTCTTCAATTCCTCCTCCCATTCTTCTTTTTTCTTTTTTGGGGGGGTCCTTCATTTCTTCACCCTCCCCCCTTCCTTGTTTCCCTTCTTATTTGAACATTTTCTTCCCATTTCCCAATATATCTTATACATTTTGGTCCTTGTTTCCACTTTATGTTTCTCACTCCAGAAAAACAATGCTGCATTTAAACATGTGTCTGATTTATTTCACTCAAAAGTATGGTCTCAAGGTGCATCCACTAGCTAGAAATGTCTCAAGATTATCCTTCTTTATGGAAGAGTGACACTCCATCATGTAAAAAAGACCCACATCTTCTTTATCCATGTGGCAATTGATGGGCATTTAGGCTGTTTCCAAGATTTGGCTATTACAAACTGTATCACTATAAATATGGGTATGCATATATCACCATGGTACGATGCTAAGTTGAATGGAACCTCTAGTTTTAGTTTATTGAGGAATCTCCACATTGATTTGGACAGTGGTTGCACCAGTCTACACTTCCACCAACAGTGGAGAAATGTTCCTTTTACAAATATTTCTTAAAAATAACAAGAGATCACAAGAAATCAATCCAGCAGCTGAAAGGCAGGGAAAAGAAGAATAATAGAAGATTGATCAGTCAGTGACAAAGTAGCAGTAGTGCAAAAGACATTAAAAAAAAACCCATTCAGAGAAATAATGGCAGAAAACTTCACAAACAGGGAAAAGAATTTGACTCATAGGTAAGTGAGGCTTATACAACTCCAATTAGTCATAATAATAAAAAAAATACACCAAGGCATAGAATAGTCAAGATTCCAGAAATTCAACACAAGAAAAGAATATTAAAAGCTGTTAAAGCAAAGAAACAAGTGACCTACAAAGGAAAATCCATCCATATTACAGAAAAATTCTCAACATAAACACTCAAGTCAAGGCAAACTTAGACTGTAATATTTCAAGCTCTAAAAGAAAACAACATCCAACCTAGAGTGATGTACCTCACAAAAGTTTCTTCCAGAATTAATGGAGAAATAAGATACTTCCATGACAATGAACATCTGAGGAAATTCATGAACACCGTAACAGCACTCTAAAGTGTTTTGAAAGATATTCTAAAAAGACATAACAAGGATTACAACTTCATGGATCCCAAAAGAGTGAATCTGTCAGGCAAAGCAAGAAATTAAGCAGAGGAGGGAGAAAGAGAGCCACCATCAATCTTCTTAATGACCATGGCTTCTCAGTTTTGCCACTTACAGGTCTATGGTATACCCTGCTCCACACTTTCCCCTACCAAACAGTTTCATCTTACAGGTCAGAATTATTTTTCTAAATCATATGTCTGATCATGTAAATTTACTATTTCAAATCATTTTGTGGTTCTAATCTCCTATGAGGTTGGAACTCACTAAAATACTGGTAGATACCCGTTGTGACAAATTCTCTGTGGTTCTTCTAATCCTTGGTGGCTTTTCTATCTCTGATTTAATAATCTTGGGCCCATCTTAAGTATGTTCCAGAAAACTACAAAGGTGTCATTTTATTCATCCATTCATTCACCTTGGATTTCTCAGGCACTCTCCTCATGCCCAGGAAGTGCCAGGATAGGAAAGGGGACAGTGAAAAGGGTACTCACTGCCTCCATCTTCAGATGGCAAGTCATAAATCAGGCATTTTCCCCCTGGCGGGATTGAATGCTTAATTTCTGGGTTGCCATAGCATTCTGTTTCTTATCAAAATATACCAAATAATCTGTTTATTCTCCTGTAATGCCAAGTACCATGAACTCTCGGTGGATAACACCAAAATTACTTGCATTTTTGTTCTTTACCCTGAACATAGTTTTATAAAGCTATGTCAAGTTTGATTATATAGTCGTTTGATTCAGGATTATAAAATGTGTTCAATTTAGAAGACAAATGCTTTCTATCCATATGTAAAGGAATTCTGAAGATATATAATAATAATTACCACATGCATAAAAGGTGTGAGTTATAAAACAACAGCTAATGCTTAGACTTTCCTGTAAAATGCCAGAATGATATAAACTTGGAAAACCCTCAGAGAAGAATAAAAGTGTATAATATGTCCAAGAAGAGAAAAATTTTGCTAAAGATCTGTTATATACACCGCACACACACACATGAAATAAGTTCAGAGGGAAATAAATCAGAGAAATAATGGAGATGAAATAATTGAAATATAAACTACTCGAAGAATCCAGTTACTACATGAATCAACTCATAGTCCTGTAGAAAAAAAAGATGAAATGCGCCAAGATAGATGAATGTTCATGAGAAATGGTGTATTACTGCTCGGTCTGAGAAACATGATGATAATTTAGTATAGAACATTAAGGATGGGAAATGCTTAAAAGAACATATGGGGTCAAGTTTGATTCAGGGTTACAAAAGAAGAAGACTTTTCCTGCTTAAGTAAATTCTAGGCAAACGTTAATGGAGAATCTGTGATAGACAAACAGAAGGGCAGGCATGCCAGGCCATCTGGGTGATGAAGAGAGTACTATGAGTGGCACAGAGAGATAAGGGCGACGGGAAGACATATGCTGAAGCCAGGGAGAGAAGGAGAAAGGGGAGTGCACAGAGGAGGCAGTGAATTCAAGGTGAATGAGAGAAACGGAAAATTAGCAGGGGTCAAAAGGCTTGGGAGACCAGCAGATCTGGTCTTTGAGGAGGAGTTATTTAGAAACAGCTCATTTAGCTGGAGAAAAAAAAAAAACAAAAAGAGAGAGAGAGAGAAAAACTGTGTCATCTGCCCACACACTGATATTGATTGGTTTTTGAGAGTTATGGCTATTATTGAACCAAAAGGAATGCAAGGAGCTTCCATGAGCAGGGAAATATTTTATAGTTCCAAGGGGAAAAGTAAACACATGAATAGACCAGAAAATAAAGGGATAACTAATTATGACTTAAATGAAATTTCCAATAAAACAGCAGTAGAGAATACAAATAAAAAGGCCAGTATGTCAATTAATAACAAATGATAATTGAACAATATTAGGGAGAGATAAAACCTAGAACTCTTTTTTTTTGTAAGTAAACTATTTTTACCTTTACAGTTACCTTAAAATGGTGGTACAGTAGAGCACAACAGCTGGCACGAAAGGGACTGCATGGAGTGAACTGACAAAAAGGGAGCTACTAACTGGAGGAAGGGAGGGAAAGCGGGATATAATGGAGCTGAAGGATCATTATAGCTATACAAGATGGAGGGCAGGATGAAATTTTGGTCTAGTGACATCTGAGTAGTAGCTCTTTTATCCTCATCATAGATGAACACTGGATGACATTCTGAACAGCTTCTCCAAACTTTGTTCTGCACTGGGGCTCTATCCCTCAAAAACTAACAGTATTTTTTTCAAGTAAAGAGAATATCTTTGCCATTTCCTGTGTTGTGAGTCTCTTTGGTTCTTTGATCTGTCCCATGACTCTGGGGAAAATGGATGTGGTTGTATTTGTCACCCAATGAGGAGTTCATGAACGGAAGTAAAACTTTGCTGAACTGAGATATTATTTTATATCTTCTCTTGGCTCTCTTCATTTTTTCTGGAACTCTAATTCTATCAGGTCCTCATTCGTAAGTTACTTGTACAACCAGGATGTCAACAAAGTCATCCTTTTGCAAATCTATCTCCAGCTTCTTGCTAAGGGTCACTAAGTTGTTGAAGGACTCTTTGGAATCCTTACACTTCTTCTCAAGTGTATGAACAAACTGCAGGCAAAGGTTCGGCCAAACCCTATTCATGGTGACAGCCAAAACCTCATATCAAGCAAAGTTGATTTTTTAATGGCCTTATAAGTAATTTTGAAGATCTCTAACTCTTATCTACTATCAAAATCTTTAAAAACAATACTTACATCAAAAAAGATATTTGAGTCACATTGAAAGACTAATACCACAAAAGTTCAGATGTTGCCAATAGTAGAAAATTTTAAAAATGCCACAAATCTTTTCAGTCCTATGGGAAGATATCATTTAATTCCTTAGTTCAGTTTGTGTCACTATAAAACAATATCTAAAGCTAGGTAACTTAATAAAGTACTTTATTTAGCCCATGATTCTGGTCCAAATAGCATGGTCTCTATATCCTGGGAGGAGCCCTTTGCTGAGTCACAGCATGGTTTAAAGGCAGAAAACGGAATTGCCATGCACACAAGAAACCAGGTGCATTGTGATAAAGTGGCTATATTAATATAACCATTTTCTTAAGAATGAATTCAGTCAATTGAGGCTCATTTCACTCTTAGAAGATAAACATTAAGCATTCTTGTGGTGGGGTCCCCAGAATTTAATAACCTTCTTTTAGGCTTCACATCTTAAAGATTCCATCACTTCAACACTGCTATAGTGGGGACCACACTTCCAGTCCATTCACCTTTGGGGAACAAATTGAATTCAAGCCACAGTAGCGCCAATTGAGAAATTATCTGTTTAACCAAGAAAAAATGCCTTTGACTATCTTTCCAATGTTATCAATATGGAAATCTATGAGAAAAAAGTGAGGAAAGACAATCCTGAGCAGGTAATCTGTAATAGAGTTAAAGAATATCGATGGGAGTAGGAAAATAATAGCTAGTAATAATGTCATATGCTGATAAGTGATGTTAAATAGAAATATGAATGACAAAATTATACAAAGGGGCAAGACCCCTTGTGACAACAGTGATGGAAACACTTCATGAAAAAATGAAAACTGATGTAAAGAATGAAGACATTTCTCAAGGGGAAAAATACATTTATCTCAAGAAACTAACTGAAAAAATAGTGTATTTACACACCTTTTATATTTACCTACATTCATGAAATAGACTTATAAACAACCACATTTGATGTTTCCAGGCATTTTTTAAAAATACATGTTATCTTTTTTTGTACACAATTTGGGATAATTCTTTCTTGGAAAAACAACTTGCGTCCTGACAGTCAGCTTTCAGGCTTTTGTTCTGGGGAAGCTACATTATCACATTAAAACTCAAAGGTCAGACATCTGTGAAATTCTGTGTTAAAAGCCAAAAAAAGCTGAGGCAGAAAATTCTTTCTGCTTCATCTCAATATAAATTGCAGATCAAACAGTGATCTGGATTGACAATGGCCATTCAATCTAAAATGAATTGTATTCTGTTTAACATCTAAAATGTCATAGTAGATATTGTGTGTGGCTTTTTTCAACTGTCCAGTCTTGTTGTAGGTATTTGTTTCTTCCAAATGTATGTTTTGACCTTCAGATTATAGGGATTTATACCTAGAATAAACAAGTGAAGTGTTTATTATATTCATTATAGTTAGTGATTGCTTGTTTACTTATTCATTTTTAAAATGTAATCCCTTTTGGGGTAAATAATAAGAAAAATAATTTAGCTGATTTTTTCAGCAGGGTGGAGTGTACAAACAAAGAATAGTTTTAATATTCTATTCAATGTATAATTTTTGAAAATGAGCATTTAAAATGATTTTATTTAAAATGGTTTATCTTCCCTGTCCAGTTTGGTTAGCTTATTATGCAATATAAGTGAAATATCAGGTTTCTATTCCTGTGTCCTTTTTAACATTAAAATTAACACAAAATGTAAAAAACAAATGAACACAATAATGAAATGATTTTATCAACAGAATCAATAATGTATAGATATAATAAATCAAGAAAGCATATATATAATAATATCTATAACACATAGATATAATATATAGTATAATAATTAGTATATATTTCATTTATGCTATGACACACTGTGAGGGTAACTAAGTCTCACAATGCAGTTGTTAAAAATGTTCTCCGCTTTGTCATTCTCTGAAAAAAGTGGTTACTATAAAAATAAGATGTGTGCATTCTTATAAAAGTTCACTTTGAAAGCCAAAATGAAAAAGGAATCTTTTACTTCTTGCCCTTGACAATAAATTTTTCTATACAATTTTCTAAAACATGTCCAGCTAAAAGTAATATTGAAGGGAAAATGTGTAGTATATTGCCTCTAATATGTCCATCTGTTATTTCTTTCCTTTGTTTAATTTGTAAATAATGAAGCTTATTTCTTTGTTAGCTTATTTGTTTTCAGGCACAGCAGTGTTTGACAAGCAAGCTCTGCCACTTACTGTTCTTGTTAATTTGGTAAAAAAAAACAAGTATTTTCTGAGTCTCATTTTGCTTATCTACAAAACATGTTAATAATATTTATATTCAAGGAGTGCTTTTAGAAATATGATATCTAATTCCTAGAACCAAATAATACAATGTAGATTCATTAATGTATACGCTTTCCACTAAGCAATTTTTTCAATAATGAACTGGACTTTTCTTCATATAATGAGCCAAATAAATATCTTTCTCATGACTGTTTCAGGTCACCACATGGCTTTTATGGCCATTTTTCTGACTGGTAATAGTTAATGGCATATTCACCATGAGCTCTAGCCGATTCGAACCATCATGGATTGCAATTGCAAGGAATTGCTGTGCAAGACCCTAATTCTATAGTTGTTAAATGATGGTGGAGGTGTCCACAGTATCCCAGGGAAGTCTCTAGTATATCAGAGTACTTTTGAACCAGTATAGAAAATTTCATTTTTAACAATTATTACTGCTATTCAACAATAAACAGCTGAATGCCAATCCTAGTTTCAGAGGTAAAACAATCATTCTTTTGATTTGGCAGTTCAAAAGCCTAGTTTGGTGTATGAATAAAGTTTGATTCCTCTGTTGATTTAGTGCTCAAAATTGAATATGGGTCATAAACCTAGTATGAAAATGATAATGGTGGAAGAGCTATTCATTTGTCTATATTTCTGCCTGTACTTCCTCACCTCCTTTTGTCGGTTTTAGGCTTGCCTTTGGCTCCTTCAAGATTAGACCAAAGTGAAGGAAAAATAAGAGGTAAAGAAGGTTTCTAAGATCAAAACTTTGCAGGCTGGCACTCATACATCCTGTGTGTTCTTCGGGTTCCCTTTCTGTGCTGCTTCCTATTACAGGTCAAACAAACTCATCCTGACCATTTTTTATTCTTTTCCTCAGCCACTGTTTTAATATACCCTTCAAGAGCTTCTCATTTTGAAGACATGGTGCTCTGCAGCCACTCCCTTTGGTAGAGTCACTTTGAATCCGAATCAGTATAAGCCTAGGACTTTCTTCTGCCCTATCGAAAACTCTTCACTTTTGCCCTCTGTCTCTGAAAATGTTGAGTTTGCCGTTGCCCTTTCCTTCTGAATCGCTCTTCAGAGGCAGCGCCATTCAGTTTCACATTTTTTAAAACTTTTCAAGGCAGGAGGTAAGCACCAGCCTGCAGGTCCTACAAACCCCAGAGGTCACCCATCAGGTTACCCCCAGCATTCATTTAAAGCCCTCACAGCTGAGAAGTGAAGAATGGAGGGGCTTGAAAACTCCCTTCTCTCTTAATCTTGCCCAGCTATCTGTCCAAAGATGTAGTCTGGACTGTTTTGTATCCTATATTTTTAATTCTTTTGCATGTACTATTTGTACAGACAGATGCTTCTCTTTAGATCATATTAAATTTGCTTTTAGTTTTGGGCCCAATCAAAACTGGAACCCTTGATCCACCAAAAAAAAAAAAAAAAAATCCCACTTACTGTGTTATATTCTTCAAGAAAAAGTAGTACTGTTTTTTCTGACTTTTTTTTTTTTTAGCTACAAGGAAATCATTCTCTTTTACCCAAATTTCCACTCATAATGTTATTAACTATAACACAATAACTAGTCTCTAAACCCCCGAAAACATGATAGGCTTCAACAGTCTCACTAGCCTTTGCCTTTTGAGGTGATTTGAGCAAAACATTATAGCTAGCTATTGCTCATGGACTGTGCAGGCCTGTTCTCTAGGGAGTTGCTCATTTATTTCTGGGAGGAAAAAAACATTATGAACTTAACCAGTTAAAATACTCTGCTGCCTGCCGTTTTCAATGTTCACTGTGTCACCTATGTTCCTTCTCTTCCTTTTAACTGAATTGAACAAGTTTCCTGCTGGAACCTCTCAGTCCTATGCACTTTTGTTCTCTGGATGGCTTACTGAGCTTTCTGCCTAGTCTTTGGCTTCACCTCTTTTATAATGAAGGCTTGCTAAACACGAGAAAGAACCTGTATGTTCCCTGATGAATAACTCATTGTTATTTTTCTCAGGTAATTTCTTTGTTTCCTCTTTTTGGTTTTATTGTAAATTCATAGTCAGGCAAATAATATTCTATAATTCATAATAGTAAAATTTGGAGATGATCTCAATATACAACCACAAAAATTGTCTATATGAGTATTATAAATAAACATAAATATAAAAATAGGCTGAATGCATTGTGATAGATTACAAATTGGCATGTTTACTATTCAAAGAATTTTAAGTTGTTAATAATAATGAAAACAAATGTACAAACTCTTAAGTTAAAAAATAAAACATTACAATAGCATAAATTGGAAAAAATGAAAAAGGTGATTCAGAAATAGACTAATCCCACAAGGAAGAGATGTAGATTATTTTTATGTTTTATAACATAGAAAATATTAATCTTCTCCAAAAGCAATAGACTATCACTAAAGAAAACAAAATAAAAACATTTATAGTATATGAATAAGTTAAACATACATAAACTTATAACTATAATCCATGAATCAACTATATATATCCACAAGGTGAATATAATTTCAAAATAATTGCAATATATGGGTGGCTAAAAATCATATCTATATGAAAATTAACCTATAAACCTTTCTCTTTTACTTTCAAAAACAGATGAAAAGGGGGGAAAGACTAAAATTTGAAAGTTCTTAGTAATCCTTCTAGCTTTATAAAGAAATAAACCAAATATAAATATATGGCTTTGTCCTCTATTAAAGGCATTAAACATACAAACCCAAGGACTGGATGAAGAATGAATGTTCGCTACAGAGTAAAATAATGGAGGGGCTTAAGATTGTTTCACAGTTGTAAAGTGTGCACAAGGCCTGGCACTGCAGAATAAAGAAATAAAAACAAAAATAAAAAACAGTGAAATTAGGTTGATACTGTTAAGAAAGCACGAAAAAATATGTTGTCAGACACTAAAAGGCTGAGTGGGGGTTTAGTCATGAGAGAAAAGTAATATAGATTTGAGATTAAAGAAACTAAATAAAAATCCAAATGGATTAAAGATCTAAACATAACAAAAACACTAAACTTGCTGGAAGATAAGTTAGGCAGAACTCTGGAAGACATTGGCATAGGAAAAGACTTTATGAACAAATCCTCAGTAGCACGGGAACTAGCGGAAAGAATCAACAACTGGGGTCTCATCTTATTAAAATGTTTCTGAATTGCAAAAGAAAGCATCAACAGAACTAAGAGACAACCTACAATGTGGGAAAAAAAATTTTACCAGCTGCTCCTCAGACAAAGGACTATTATCTAGAATATATAAAGAACTCAAAACAACCAGTTCCCCAAATATAAAGACCCAATTCTAAAGTGGGCATCTGAAATGAACAGACATTTCTTAGACAAAGAAATAAAAGCAGCAAGTAAATATATGAAAAAATGTTCCACATCTCTGGTCATTCGAGAGATGCACATGAAAACAACACTGAGATTTCACCTCACCCCACAAAGAATGGCTGCTATCAAGAAATCACACAATAACAAATGTTGGCACGGTTGTGGGGAGAAAGGAACCCTTCTCCATTGTTGGTGGGAGTGCAGACTGGTGCAACCGCTATGGAAGTCAATATGGAGATACCTCAAAGAACTAGGATTAGAGGTTCTATTTGACCCAGCCATCCCTCTGTTGGGTATCTTTCCAAATGAAGTGAAAGAAACATACCACAGTGATATATGCGCACCCATGTTTATAGTGGCACAGTTTGTAATAGCTAAAACTTGGAAACAGCCCATCTGCCCATCAGTTGGAAACTATATAAAGAAGATGTGGTTTTTCTACAAAATGAAAACTTACTCAGCCATAAAGAATGAGAAGGTAAATTCATTCATAGTTAAATGGGTGCATTTTGAGGATATACTTCTTAGTGAAATAAATAAGGCACACATATGCAAATACAGAATAGTATCTCTGGTGTGAAAAACTAAAATAGTACTCAAGATCCTAATGAGACACTTAACAAATAGGAAGAAAAGGACCAAAGGTGTAGGAGCAGTGAGAAGGATAGGGAAGGGGGAACAAGGGAAAAGGAAAAAATTATGAGAAAATGTAAAAATGGAATTAAAGTGTTTGAAGGGGGGAGGGGAGGGAAGGGTGAAGGGAGGGTGGGGCCAAGGGGAAAAAATGAGAACCAAGACCTGGCATGTAAAGGTGCAAGATCCCAGTAATGAATGTAACTGTACTGTCTACCTACAATGTACCAATAAATTAAATTTTTAAAAAAAGAAAAAAAAAGAAACTAAACAAAACCTTAGAGTCTTAAATAGTGATTATATAAATATCACTGAATTCATGATAGATTGTACAATTAAAATTTTAAGATTCTACATGTGTTTGGGGTAGACTAAATTGTACTTATCAAATATTTTTAATCCCTAGTTCCCAGAATATAAATGTTAATTTATGTGGCAAAAGTAACTTTGAAGATACAATCTAGTTAGTAGTCATGACATAGGATATTACCTTCTTGGATTATTCAGGCAAGCCTACTTGGAGTAAAAAATGCTGCAGATAAGATAGATTTAGTAGAGTTAGAGTCAGACAAAAGGCTACACAATGACAGAAGCAGAAGGAGAAATAAGTACAGGGACAGAAATTGATATAGGAGGATTCTATACTCCAGTCTGATCATGAACATTAATTCATGAGATAATAAATGCACGAGGCTTTTAGAAGCTAGAAAGCAAAAGGTAACAACAGATTGTCCAGGAAAAACTCTGAGGAATGCAGCTCTGCTGGCCCCTTTAGATGCATGCCCTCCAAAATTACAGGAGACTAAAATGTGTTGTATTAAGGCAGAATGTATGTGATAATTTGTTACAGTAACAATAACAAGTGAATATATATCCATTGAAAAAATTAGAAATAAGGGGTAACCTACTCTCACTGAGTCCACTGTCGGCTGAGATTATGCTATCTGAATGCACTTCTCTACCAAAACCATTAAAAGGGTGTCCTTGAAGAAAGGACTAACTGGGGTGTGGTTCAGAAATACATATGATGTTCAAAATCTCATAAAACTAGATAGTAAAAATTTTGAGACTACCAGCATCATAAAAATAAAATCCCAGAGACCTACTTGAAACTTCCTCTCCATGGATATAATTGAGAATCTTTTGACCATCAGTAAAGGATAATACTGGAATAGACTGCAATTCATTAATTATAGTTAAGTATGAGTACAGAATGAGAGCAAAATGAAGTCAAAACCAATCAAATAAAAACAAAACAGAAAGCTCATTATTCACTGTTACAGAAGGATAGGTAACCAACTCATTTTATTAAAATGATTAATAAGAAAAGAATAAAGTATTTATCTTTCCTTCCTACAGAAATTATAGGATTATGTAAAGAATGATTTATAGAAAAAGTTATTTTTATAAAACAATGCAAATTAATTTTTAGTGAGGAAATTATGGAAACAGGGTATCACTAGTATTCAATTTCCAACAACAGAATGGGGTCCTAGGAAAGATTATTGATAGCCACTGACAACACTTTAAGTGAAACACCCAGATACAATGCATTTTTATGGGAATGAATGCCACCTAAGAAATATTTCTGCCCTCAAAAATTTCCTGGTCATAAAATCGAATGCCTTTATTTTTTGTAAGAAGTATGAGACAGTGTAACATGTTAAGCACAAAACAAGATTGTACAGATTTTGTGAATGCTATAGACAAATTATCTACAATCAACTTTTCCTATTTTATAGGTATATTAGTGCTATATCTACTGCAAAAAATATCCTTTTTAGATACATATACCTTTATAAATTAAATGCCATGGTCTTTTAAGGAAAGAGATGTAGATAAAATGAGTTCATCCCTGACTTCATAATTGTTAGAAGTGAAGGAAGTCTTTTATATAATTAACATTTGTTCTGATAAAATGACTTGAGATATTGTGGTTATCTGTATAATTTTTGTGAAAAGTTGAGAGGATCTAATAAAACAGAGAAAAGTATCTATGTTAAATGACTATGTGTACCACTTTTAGATTTGGCATTATTTCTAGTAGCATATGAGTAATTTTTGAGATGCCTTGATAATATATACCCTAGGATCATACATTTATATAATGCACAGATAATAAAGATTTAAAAATTGTAAAGTTGATTATACAGCTTTGGCATCAACTTGCTTACATATGTAAAAGGGAACTAAAACCATCATTTTGTTAGTGAATCAAACTAGCAGTTTGACTAAACCTGGATAGTTTGGTATGTGGTATCCTAATACTAGCAGGAAATTTTACCAATGCACAAAATTACAAATCACAGTCAAGCTTAGAATCAACTTTATTTGTGTGAGAAGAATTGAAGCAGATTAATTTCTTCCTGGTATGAGGAATGAAGTCTGAATGTCAGTGGAACCCTTGAAGACTAGTACTTGATTTACAGACAGTTTGAAATGCAAACTTTCCTAAAATCTTTCACAACTTTACCATGGGGAAATGTGAGTCTGCTCTCACAGTTTTCCCAACCCTATTGTGCTCCGAGACAAATGATGAATTAAATTCTCTGGACTTATCTCTGGAGAGAGCAGGGAACTATGGTTAGGGGTTAATATTGTTTACCTTTATATTTATTTCCAGCATCTGAAAGCACCTGGAATTTAGGTTTTTGCTCAGTTTTTACACAGTTTTTGCTTGAATAGTTTATAAATGTTTCACAGCATGAGATTATATACTACTTATTTTGATGGCAAGCAACTGAATGAAATAAAATAGTTTTTATAGTGAATAATTGAGATATCATGGAATTCCAGAAGACTCTGTAATAGATTTCTATTACTGCTTGCTGTAGTCAGAATGTTTGCTTTCCTAAAAATTATTAGAGCTCAATATTTAGTTATAATAATTTTTATAATTATATTAAAATATATTAATATAATTATAATAGTAATACTGTGTGTTTATAATATAATATTTATAATTTATTGGAAGCCAATCACCAATATGATTGTATTGAGAGGTGAGGGCCTTTCTAACATGATTAGCTTAAGGGAATGAAAAACCTTTTATTAGTCAATTGATAAACGAGGCCTCTTGCCCTTGAACCACACAAGACAGCTTGAAGGCAGCATTTATAAACCAGAAAGTCAGCCCTCACTGAGTCTGTCAGAAATTCGATCTTGGAATGCTTAGCTTCCCAAACTGGGAGAAATAAATTTCTAATATATATGAACTCTAGATCTTATAGTATTTTGTTACAGCAGCTTGGACAAAAAAAAAGATGGTTCTATCAGTTACGGTCCTCTAGAGGAATACACACACACATACACACACACACATATAATATATAATATAATTATAATCATATGACATATATAATTATAACATATATAATACACACATATACTTTATAATTATTATTATATAATCATATATTATATGTCATAATTATATATATATATTTAGGTAGATTTATAGGATCAGAAGCATAAGCCTTGCAATGTCTATCTGTGGAACCAAACCAAAGAATCCGAAATGGCTATTTCCATGCAATAGAGCCAGAGGGCCCAGTACCAGTCAAATATTCTGAAGCTCACTGCGGGTCCACAATGTGAGTCTGTGTTGGAAAGCTGAAGAAACTGGAGACCAATATCCAAAGGCAATGGCAAAGATCAGAGCTCCTCTGAAAAAGCTCCTTTTTTTCCCCCTTTATATTCTGTCCAGGTTCCAAGCTTATTCATTGGTGCCACTCACACTCATCATAGGTCTTCACGTTGCTGGTCTACATGTCAGTCATCTACACACACCTATAACTTTACTAATCTGCCTGGTGATTTTCATTCAAATCAAGTTGACATTTCACAATTAATGAAAATGACTGCTATATCATATTACTATAAGTTTACTTATTGTCTTAAAACAACACAAATTTATCATCTTATAGCTCTAGAAGTCAGAAGTGGTTTTAAATGAGCCAAAACTCCAGATATTAACAAGGCTGCATTCCTGAGGCTGTCAAGGAGAGCTGCTTGCATTCCCTGATTGATAAA
>NW_022900932.1:31981715-31983476 GCF_012274545.1 Fukomys damarensis
GTTAAAATATATTAATATAATTATAATAGTAATACTGTGTGTTTATAATATAATATTTATAATTTATTGGAAGCCAATCACCAATATGATTGTATTGAGAGGTGAGGGCCTTTCTAACATGATTAGCTTAAGGGAATGAAAAACCTTTTATTAGTCAATTGATAAACGAGGCCTCTTGCCCTTGAACCACACAAGACAGCTTGAAGGCAGCATTTATAAACCAGAAAGTCAGCCCTCACTGAGTCTGTCAGAAATTCGATCTTGGAATGCTTAGCTTCCCAAACTGGGAGAAATAAATTTCTAATATATATGAACTCTAGATCTTATAGTATTTTGTTACAGCAGCTTGGACAAAAAAAAAGATGGTTCTATCAGTTACGGTCCTCTAGAGGAATACACACACACATACACACACACACATATAATATATAATATAATTATAATCATATGACATATATAATTATAACATATATAATACACACATATACTTTATAATTATTATTATATAATCATATATTATATGTCATAATTATATATATATATTTAGGTAGATTTATAGGATCAGAAGCATAAGCCTTGCAATGTCTATCTGTGGAACCAAACCAAAGAATCCGAAATGGCTATTTCCATGCAATAGAGCCAGAGGGCCCAGTACCAGTCAAATATTCTGAAGCTCACTGCGGGTCCACAATGTGAGTCTGTGTTGGAAAGCTGAAGAAACTGGAGACCAATATCCAAAGGCAATGGCAAAGATCAGAGCTCCTCTGAAAAAGCTCCTTTTTTTCCCCCTTTATATTCTGTCCAGGTTCCAAGCTTATTCATTGGTGCCACTCACACTCATCATAGGTCTTCACGTTGCTGGTCTACATGTCAGTCATCTACACACACCTATAACTTTACTAATCTGCCTGGTGATTTTCATTCAAATCAAGTTGACATTTCACAATTAATGAAAATGACTGCTATATCATATTACTATAAGTTTACTTATTGTCTTAAAACAACACAAATTTATCATCTTATAGCTCTAGAAGTCAGAAGTGGTTTTAAATGAGCCAAAACTCCAGATATTAACAAGGCTGCATTCCTGAGGCTGTCAAGGAGAGCTGCTTGCATTCCCTGATTGATAAAACCACATTCCTTGTGCAAAACTAACATGATAGCATCTTCAAAATGCTGGCTTCTGCTTTCAACCTCACACATTTTTATGATCCTGCTGTGCTACAAAAATTCTTGCAATTTAATTGAACCTAGATGGATAATTCATAATAAACTTCCATTTCAACATCCTTAAGTTAATTACATCCAAAAAGTCCCTTTCACCAGGAAAGGGAAAATATCCACAGGCTCTGAGCAATAGGACATCTTTAGGAGGCCATTATTCAGTCTACCCATATTTACTTTAAGACAGATAATGAATTACTTATGGTGTAATTTCAAATTCTGGTATGTGTGGAGGGGTGGGAATGGGGAATAACCATGTCAGAGTTGTTTCCAAAAATGCTCATTGAGATTTTTCAAGATGATTACACAGATAATAATTTATAATTATAATCACTGTCAAAAATTGATCAAGAATACCTAGATTATTTAGAAAATCAATCAAAGAGAAAAATTCTATATAAAAACACTTTGATTATATACTTTAAAAAATATAGGTACATATAAACACATACATATGCCTTCATATTCACATCCCTTCACTTATTGCTCCCCTCTGCATATATACATTGTTGCCTGGATATATATACACATCCATAT
>NW_022900932.1:31983550-32020600 GCF_012274545.1 Fukomys damarensis
TGTGTGTATCAAGCTATTTAAATAAATTCAAGTTATTTAAAATGATATGCCATGCCTATATGATAATCAGACTATAGCTCAGCTGTGAATTTTATTCAATATTAATTCAGAAAGGTAGTCTTAGTTGTAGTAAAGATGAAACAAAGCCATATGTTTCCTTATGTTGGTTTGGTTTTTTATGTGAGATAACTTTTGACACCACAAAGCAGACAATAGAACATACCTGAAAGGTAAACTACATAACTGTAATTCAGGAAGATGGTTTCCTGAAATGCCATAGTTTCTGTAGTTGAAAGCCATTTCTTCAATAGTACTGCAGAGATTTCTGTATATTGGTGAGGGGCAATTCATAAAAATTCCACAGAATATAAAAGAAAAGGTAAATTATTTTGATTCAAAATTCTATCATATTTAATTAATAATATAAAATATCTGTTTCGAATTTTTATTATTAAATAGACAAAATAAGTAATTTCAATTAAATCATTATCAAAATTGTTTTACTTTCAGGATCTATGACTAATCATTTCATTTGTTATGTCTTCCACCTGTGACCTACCAGAGGGACTTGGAGTCATGGCATGTAAAATGCTATTGCAGTGGGCATTTTAAAAAATTAATTAGTTTTATTGCTACAAATTAAATATATACATAATGATCACATTAATCAAAGGGAGTGTGCACCTGTACACTATATAGCTTGACTCCTCTTTTTCTCCCATTCCCCCTCCCTCCTTTCAATCTTTCCTTCCCCCTTAATTACAAAAGCTTTGGTTCTATTCTTCCTTCTTTTATCAATTTTTTGTTCCTCCCTCTCGTCCTTTCACAGTTTCCATTTCTTTTCCTTTTGAACAGTTTCTTACACTTGTCACTGTTTAAGGACAGAGAATATCGAGCAGATTGCAACATCTCTGAGCCAGTTTTCTCGAAGAAAGCAACTTAATTCTTGGATGATGTGGTGAATTAATTGCTGGTCAATTTAAGTGGGAATGCCCAGCTTATCTGAATCAGGGTAGTACTGGCCATGGAAGACCCACCTAAGAATCGTTGCCAGAATGACATAAAGGGAGAAGGGGAGAGGAAAATTGCATTCTGTTGATTTTTCTGAAGATTACTGCAACCACTCTGCTATTCTCTTTGGAGGAGGAGGAGCTTGGGTCTAGATCCTCACTGTTGTGGGTCCTCACTGTCACGTGGGCTGGCTGCTATTCTCCTCTAGAGAGCTCTGGTCTTCACTTCGAGGATCATTTGCTGGCTTCAGTGCCCAGAAGGTCCTCAACCTCAAAGTTCCTTCACCTCAGCCCAGACTTTCTAATTTCCACCATTGGTTCTTGAGCCTTTCTGGTTCACATCTTTGGTATAGACTTGCATGAGATATTGCCATGGGCTCTAGGCTTTTGGCTGGATTCGGCAGGACATTGTCTTGGGTTCTGGGCCCTCAGTTGGATTCCTCAGGTCTCCAGTGCATGTATGGATCTCTTGCACACTTCTGCATTTGACTTTATTGAATGAGCATTCTAAAATAATCTTATAAATTGTGTGTCCTGCATTAAATCTATCCCCTTGCAAATGCTGACTGCAATAGGTGCTTCCTATATTTGAGATGATTGGAAAAATAGAGGAGAAAAGTATAACAGAGAGTGAAATTATTTTAAATCCCTTAGAGGAAAGCACTGGTGAAACTATTAAAGAGAAAGTTAGACATAAAAAATGCATTGTTTACACTTTAGATTTAATAACCTCATAGATGTAACTACTTTTTAAAATTCCCAACATTTCTATTGAGTTTAGAAATTTAAAATACTTTCTCATGCATTTTCAAAGTTGTGTCTCCCATCAGCATGTCAGACACATAAGAAAAATGCAATTTTCTCTTTTTACAGGTAAAGATACTAAGTTTCCAAGGTTAGGTCATTAGTTGAATGATGTAAAAAATACTTACACTTTTATCATTTCCTTTATTTAATTAGCACAAATTTATTTTGCATTTTTTATGTTTCAAGCAGTATACTAGATGTTAGGTATATTGAAAAAAGACAAGGTATTTGCCTTTACAGGATTTTTTTCACATTCTAGAGGGAAATATGGGAAAATTAAATGTAAATATACAAACATGCAATTGTCATTTTCTAAAAGTATTCAGAAAAAATCGAAATAAACAGTTTGTAAATGGGGAGGAGAGGAGAGGGTGAAGGGAGGGCCGGGACAAGGGGAAAAAATGAGAACAAAGACCTGTCATGTAAAGGTACAGGATCCCATTAATGAATGTAACTGCATTGTGGACCTAGATTGTACCAATAAACTCAATAAAAAGAGGAAAGAAAAGAATAAAAATCAATGTTATTTTACTTTGAGTTCTCCAGGGTTGCATAACCAAAGAAGACCATATACATGGGAAGAGAGGAGACAGAGGAAGAGAGAAGAGAGAAAGAGAGAGAGGAAGAGAGAGAGAGAGTTAAGTGGAATGAAAAGTCCCAAAGATCAAAATTTATCTGCTAGCTATAGACCCAGGAGAGCTGGAGATGTTGCTCCTGTCTCAGTACAAATAGGAAGGGACAATATACCATCTCAGAAATAATCACATATAAGGAATGAATTCACCCCTGCTTGGCCTTCTGCTTTATTCTGACCTCCAACAGACTGGATGAATGAGGACTATCCACTTTGGAAAGAGCAATATAAATAATTGGCCCAGTCAGCTGTTCCAAATGACATTTTCACATAGAAATACCCTCACAGACACACCCAAAATAATGTCTACCACACTCTGATCACCACCAGTCAGCCCGGGCAAGTTGACACACCAACTTACCATCACATGAAAGCTTAAGAAGGTCTTTTCTTGAAGTTCGTCTGTTGAGACAGTAAAGGTAAAAAGGAACTAATCATATGCATATGAATGAGAAGACTTCTCTGGCAAGAGATGCATCATGTTTGAAGACCATTCACCTCCTATTTACTATTGTAGCTCAGCACTACTGGTGGCATCCCATGTGCTGTGTGTGCACCTGGGTGTGTTGAAGGAATCCTTCATATCTCTTCCACAGACCTTACTTCCCCAAGCCTGATCTTTTAATTGTGTTTACTATGGATGCTCAAAGAGTGTACAGACAAAAAGACTTGAAGAAGAAGTTCATAGTCAACATTTTTGAATACGTGGACAGGAAATCTTGATCATCGTTAAGTAACTAACTTATACTGCAGACTGCAGATGCTTGCATATAAACCTGCAGGACCAAAGTTTCTAGGGTGAAGATAGGAATTGCACCGGTAAGATTTTTTATATATGATAGCTCAGTTCTGTGCTGCAGAACTTGACACTCAGTAAGTTCTTTTCATCATGGCAAGATGATACTTGTATGTGGGTGTCTTGAGATTGAGAATTTTCCCTTTTTTGTTTTATTAAGTCATTATATTTTTGTAGTTGATGTTTCTTTAAAAGTGAATTTTGCATTAAGGAAACTTGTTAGACTTTTCATAAAATCACTAACAACATGTATAAGTGCTTTGAAGTTTCAAAGTCTGTCTTATTCACTACATAACAGCTTAACCCCTGAGGAAAGATTAAAGTATTTTGTGTAAAAATGAGAAAAATAGAAAAATGAGAAGAAACAGTCACGAAAAGTGCCTCATTCTCATGCCAATGAAATAATCAGCATTTGTACAAGTGTTTGATTTCAAAGGAAGTTCTATTTAAGGAAATGAGAAATGCACTAAAATGACTACGTAGGCCTCTTCTTCAATTGCAACTTCCCCTAAGTTGATGGAATTTTAAGTAACATTGTATACGTTATGGAGATCACTTCTGAGATTTGAAATTCTGGTTTGGTAAATCTTGGGAGATTAAATTCAAGGTAATAACAGATGGAGTAACTGCCTCCTACTGGTCTCATACAGTCTGTTTTGAATATAGACCTTCAAGTCTAGTGACTCAAAATAGGTTTGAACAATTCCAAAATAAAACTTTAACCATACAATGATCACATACCACAGTCTTAAAATATAAAGCTGCCATTACCCAGAAGCTTCTAGCAACTCCCAGGAGCTTCAAGGATCCCTGATTGTCCCTATGTCTAAAAATTTCTGCCTTTTAGCTTAGGTGCTTTTTGTTCTATGAACTAGACATATTTTGTCTTTCTAGCAAATTTTTACTCATCTTTTAGGAATCAGCTTTTCATTTACTCATATGTTTGCACTTTTTTCCTTACTTTTTAAGTATTTGGACAAAGGACCCATCGTGATTAATTTTTTGTCTCCATATAGGGAATGTTTTCAAATGATTCTTTTTTTTTCTACAAGATTGAACTCAGGTCCTTGTTTGTGAGGCAGGTGGCAGCACCACTAAACTAAATCCCCGGCCCTGTTTTCAAATGATGTTAACATTTAAACTGGCGATATTTGAGTACACAGATCGCCCTCCATAATTTGGGTCTGCTGGCTCACACTTCAGATTTTGGACTTCTCAGCCTCCATAATCATATGTGTCAATTCCTTAGAGGATATTCTGCTCCCCGCCAGTCTCGCTTTTTCTTGCTTCCTCCTGCTGACTATCCTCTTAGTAAAAGCCATCATTATCTCTGTTACCCATGCTATTGGGGTGGCAGCCTTGGTCCTGTCTAATTCACTCTCCACAGAGTAAGTAGGCAAATAATGAGAGCTAATTTTATGTTAAACATTTTTTAAATGAAAAAAATGTTGTTTTTTTTGTACCGGGGATCATACTTGAGACCTTGCTCTTGCAAGGAAGGCAGTGGAACCACTGAGCTAAATCCCCAGCAAAAATGCTCTTTCTTGATTAAAAGCTTTTATTGATTCCAGTTGATCTATGAAAGAAACAGAATCCAGCCTTTCAAAGGCCTATTATCTCTGTCTGACCCAACTCCTGTCTTTAGCCATATTCACATTCTTCCCATGTAATATTTTATCACACTGATGTTTTCAGTACTCAGAGTTTCATATATGCTATATGCTGGTCCTCAAATGTTTCTCCTTTTCATTATTCTCTTGGCATCTTCTTACCTTGTAAAATGAGTTTAAATAGTACCATGAAGAAATAAAAACCTTTGCTGGCTTACTGATATAAATCAGGTTACTTACTGGCATTTATTTTCATAGCACCTACTTGGTCTCTCCATTATCTGTACATTGATATGCATTTATCTGTTTACTTACCTAAAATCAGTTAATCATAAACTGTTTGATGGCAGGGAATATCTCTGTACCTCACTTTGGTAGAAAGAGCATCAAGTTTGTACCTAGCAAGTGGTAGACACTGAATAAATATTTGTTGATTTGAACACTAAATTAATTTTTGAAGAATACATTGTGATATGGAAAGTATTGACAAAATAGTATTGATCCTGCTTTTTTAGTAAAGAAGAAAATTAGTAGAACGGACTGAAGCACCATCTCTTTTGGTGTGGGCATTAGTGTGTTACCAAATTAGAACTTAAGTTTTATTGTTTTAGGATAATTTTTATATTTATTTTCCTACTTTTCCCCACTTCACTTTTTCCACTTCTCAAAAGCTTTCAAATCATCATTTGTTAATTGAAAACTGGAATTAAATAAATCTTGTAAAACTCTAGCCTAAATATCTATTACTATAGAAATTACTTTTTCATTTTTGACAGAGAATGACAGGACATATATACATTCACAATACACTAATCAGGTATTTTTTAAGTGGATAAACCTATAATCAGTTGTTCTGAAAATATTTATCAGTGCTGGGTGGAGATTTATATCAGTGGTGCTGCCGCCTGCCTCTCAGGTGCAAAGCCCCAAGTTCAATCCCTGAAACCAAAACAAAGAAAAAAAAAGATTTATCAGTATTATTAATATGTGCCTAACATGTTTTCAGTGGTTAGAATTAAAGTTAGTTTTTAATAGAAGGATTTAGAAAATAGTATCTTAGACAAAAGTCAAAATTATTATGCAAGTGAAAATAAATGAGGAATAGTATAATTATGAAAAAGAACATAAAAGTATAAAAAGTGACAGCATTGTTCTTTCTTGTCATTCACTGGACAAAGTTTCCACATGGACCAGGATGGCTGACGGAGCACTAGCTATCACATCAACATTCTCATCAACAGGTAAGAAGTTTGGCTCCTCTGTCCTTTCAAGAACACTTCATAGTAATATTTATAAAGAATTTCCATTTGCATCTCAGTAGTGAGCACTGCAAGAGATGCTGTGAAAAATAGTATTTCACTTTAGTCTCATTGCCATGTACACAGCTATTTAATTTTCTTTTTCTTTCTTTTCCTTTTTAACACAGTAAGAAGCAAAGATCGAATATTCAAAGTGTAGTTTATGCCATAGATATGGCAGTTGAAAGAAACTCAGCAAATGCATTTCCTACAATTGTGCAATAACTCAAATCAAGTCAAAAAGTCAAAACTCTTGTGTTTATCTACATGAAATCTTACAGTACATATCTTTTTATATGAATCATGAGGGTCAAGAAGCTTCAAAAAATGAAAGCATAGTGGCAGAAATTGGATTCAGATGAATATTTATTGAATTATTGAATTAGCATTCACAAAAGATGGTCCTAATGTCTCAACTGAAATTACGTGAAGTACAATGTGATGTGAATCCTGAAAAATGCTCATTTCTCCATTTGGGATATTATAACAAATTACTTCAAACTAAATAGCATATAAACAAGAAAAAATTATTTCTCATGGTTCTGGAGGTTAAGAAATCCAACCTAAGGTACTGGCAGTTTAGATGTCTGGTAAGGGCCAATTTTGAGGGGTCATAGACAACTTTTTTGCCCCTGTCTTTACTTGGGAGAAAGAGTGAATGAGCTCTCCCAGACCTTTTCTATAAGGACGGTAATACTTTGTGAGGTCTATGCTCTTGTCCTGATCATCTCCCAATGGTAGTGTCTCTTCGTACAGTGGATGTTCTTCTTCAACATACTACTTTGAAGGGACAACAAAATTTACCCCATAGCACCACAGATAAGCTACTCATTTTAACACACTGAATCATCTTTGGCATGAGAATTCTGGCACTCCAAACTACTTGCAAAAGAGCACATATCATCTGCATGCCTTACTCTGACACAATATTATGACACAGTATTTCCTATTTAAGATTTATAGGTAGTCAGGTATGAAGCCACAGATAACAATGTATTTACAACATATCACTTGAGATTTAGAAATTCTATTCTTTTCCCTATTGTATTACTTGCATAGTAAGATGTTTTCTTTTTTTTTTTTTTTCCTTTCACCATATATTCTGCTATAGTAACCTTATTTGGGAGCTTTGTAGACTAGATACATACTGAATGAACCCTAATTCAAGGTACATTGCCCTCGTATTTGAAGTATGTGTGCTTCATCCTTTGTAAAATGAATAAAGGTTGTAAATTTTATTATATATCCAAAACATGTTCAGATATTAATTAGTAAAAAGTTTTCCAGCTGCACAAAATTCTTCTTGTTCCCACATACAATATTATTTCCAATTGTTGAATCTTACAGCTACAGTTTTTCTATAAACAAGTCCAAAAGCTGAAAATGTGGAAAAATTATAAGAAGCAAGTAAATTTAAACATTTGCCTCATTAATCTTTGTTCTATTCTGTAAGTGAGGCAATTATTATCATAAACTGCATGTAGTATGAGATCTTGAAAAAAACAGCGGTTGAATTAGGATGAAAAAGTCTTTTACTTTCCTTCGACTCTATTATTTCTCTCAATAGGAGGTGCAGATGATAGGATGGAAAGCAAAAGAAGATCTAGCAAAATGATATGTTCATCCATTTTTTTGTGAAAATGTCTGAAATTGCTTATATCATTTCCATCATACTTAATTCATTACTTATGTTTTTCTGCTGATTTTTAATTTTTTTACAGATGATGATTATGATATTAGTGAAGGGCCAGTCATTGATTTTCCTGAACTTTGGACTGATTTAATGGGAATACTTTCTTTACAGCATAGATAACAAAATTTCTTTTGCACGAAGATGAAAATTAGAGATACTGAGAAATGTATTTGACATCCTATTGCTAGAGGATAAATTTCTCAGCATACAATCATGTGCTTTCTAGTTCATGTCCTACAGTAAGTCCAAGAGAATCTCAGAATGTGTTTCTCATGGTGCTCACTAGGTTCCCCTCTGTGACTTTAGAGAGAAAATGACATCACACTAGAAAAACACAAAGAGTAGTAATATTATCAGCTCCACAGTTTAAGTTACTCCAGATTTCATTAAACTCCTTTCATCTAGTAGAAGGATATCAACTCATCTAATATCAGGCCACTGGGTGAAGGTGAATCTCAGACCACCTTCTGAATTCTTCATTATGGAACTAATTCTCTTTCCATAACTTGGCCCTTGTCACAATGATAAAGCCAGAGTTCATTTTATTCAATGTAATAATGTACTAAGATCATCAAAGACATCACTAGAAATTCTGTGCCTTGTCTCCCACTTTTTACATGCAAGCAAAGTTTGCTTTCTCCTTTTCTGTTCTTTAGATTTCAACAATTTTATTCTTAATTTTTATTCATTTTGCTTTTATTTTAACTGAAATCTCACTAATCATGAGGCCTATATATAAGACTAAAAGAAATGTGACTTGGTCTTTCACTTCCAACTACAAAATAGATGTAAGCAGTCATAAAATTCCATTGACTGAAATGGATTATATATTGAAATTTTTTTTTTTTTTTTTTTTTTTTTTGTACCGGGGATGGAACTCTGGTCCTTGTGCTTGCAAGGCAGGGGGCGGAACCACTGGGCTAAATCCCCCGCCCTATATTGACCTATTTTAAAATATTTTAGTTAGAGAAATGCCCACATATATTCCTCATTTTACTTTGTTATTTATTTTGGGAGTGAAATATGAGTCCAAAGTTCTGGCTTTTCTAGAGGATATCAGAGGGACAGACAAGTCTCACATTAAAACAAAGAGGGGTAGGGGGAGTCCTAGCATATGCTACAACACAGATGAATCTTGATGAAATCTTGCTAAGTGAGGAAAACCAGTAACAGAAAGACGAATAGTGCCTGACTCCATTTACAAGAGATATTTTAATCATCTTAAGCTTTTTATCTTTTTTCTTTTTATTGAGTTTATTGGTACATTCTAGGTATACAGTACAGTAACATTCAATACTGGGATCTTGTGCCTGCACATGACAGGGCTTGGTTCTCATTTTTTCCCCTTGTCCCTGCCCTCCCTTCACCCCCTCCTCCCATTTTAAGCTTTTTAAAGAAGAAAGTAGAATGACAGTTTTAAGTGGTTAGGAAAAGGAAGAAATGGGAGATTGCTGTTTGATGAATATAGCACTTCATTTATGAAAGACAAAAAAATCTAGAGCTATGTTGTACAATTATGAATCTGTAGTGAACAATGGTGTAATTCCCTCAAACATTTAAGAGATACATTTCATGTTACTGTGTATATTTTTGCTACAATTTAAAAAATTTTTTAGAAAAGATACTCTAACTCTAGCCAGCCTATGTCTATATAGTATTATTAACAACAATGTAATAAAAATTGTCATAAGAAATGACATACAGAGTGATATGGAGAATAGAGAAGTAAACAAGCCTGTCCGCCTGACCTCTCCTTTTAAGAATTAGAGCACTCAAGAAATGTATTGAACGTGAAACATATATCCTCATGGGTCAGGGGAAATATCACAACTTTAGAAGCCATCTGAGATTTGAGCCTATTCATAAACTCAGAGTAAAAAAAAAAAAATCGGTGATAAAGGTGGATATTGAGGGGCATCAGCATTGTGTTGCTTATTAACTGCATCGGGAAAGGTCATTGCTGTTTCCACAGCCAACATAGGGTTAGATTATTCAGTTCGAGGTGGGGAAGCCAATACCACAAGGTGTAGAGGTGGACATACTTTTGGCATTGATGTGGAGAAAACTCTTCCTCTGGCAAAACGCTTCCTCATGGTAATGTGTGAGTTTATGCATCCAGCCTTTCAAATTCCTCCCAAACATCTCGATTCCATTTTACAAGATCCCATTATTTTTCAACCATTTTCCTCTCCAAATTGCAAATACTCTTTGAGACTAAATATTAAAATTGTGCCATAATTTATCCAATTTTATTATGAGGGCTTCTGTCTGGTTTTTCACAACTTCACCCCTGAAGGGTTAAAATTAAATATAGAAAGATCTTCCTTGTTCATAACACCATGCAGTGTTGTTTTAATGATTAGATGTTGGGATATCTTAGCGGAACATCCTGACGTTAGCAGAAACACTGTGAGCCTAGTTATCTAATTAGGCCAAGTAGGATAATAAAATTAATATATGTTATATATTTTCGATCATCTCACACCATAGGCTCTCCCTAATCTTTACATTATCAGAAGGAAACCATAGGTACCATCAAATTAGAGAACCACCTCCAGAATACTATTTATGTCCAAAGATGATGGCAGCAAAAGACAGACCTTCTTAATGAAGCTTGGAGTTCCTCCACATAGGCACACTTCCTTCTTCTGTTTCTTTTTATTCTATCCATGCTAGAAGCCTATTGATTGGTGTCACCCACAGCTGGAGTGGTCTTCAGCTCAGTGTACTGGTCTATATATAAAGCATCTACACACACTCAGAACTGTTTCACTAATCTGTTAGATATTTCTTACTCCAATAAAGTGGATGTATCATAATTAATGATCATAGGAACTCAAACTATATTTGGGAAAAGGGGCTGTAGAAAGCTCTTATATTAACTTGAGTAATGTTACTTCGTGCATTTGCAAAGAGCAACTATATTGCCATATATATTCATGTAGCACATGTTACATCTGTTAGGGGTAGTGTACATATATCTATGCCCATAGCAGAATTTGTCTATGTATGTATAAAATTTATTTATGCCATTGGAATAGAAGTATTGAGATCATGCATTTGTATATTTTATTTTATGACAATTTTATTTTTAATTTCAAAATATTTTGTTTAATAGTCTTTTCACATGTCTATTAGTGAATATTGGCAGAGTAAAAATATGCACCCTTAGCATATACAGACTTTTTACATAAAAAGCTTAGGTGTTAATGATTCATAAACTGACTTATTCTGCCAATCATCAAGACAGAGTGTATTCATTCAATGAAATATTCTTTAGATTGGTAATAGTTCAAAAAAAGGAAAAGACTGCATTAAAAATTGGATTGACATAAGCCATTGCATATTTGTTCATGATGTTCAGTGATAACAGCCAATAAATTGATTTCTGTAAAAGTATGAAAATATTTGGAAAACAAAAATATATATCTTGTTGCTCATAGGTGAAAGCTCTGTTGAGTTTTCAGTTTTTGGAAGATCGATCAATTTGACTCGCATCCCCACAGATGCCATCACTTGGGAAAATGTACAGGCTCCCTACTGTTTTACACCAATTCAATGGAATCGCTGCTATTTTCTACCACTAAACAGCTGTAGCAAAGGGCTTGAATGTTGTCTTCTGGAGCTACAAGTATGAACTTAAATGTAGACCACTTTTAATTAGAGCCTCAATTGTGTTACAGAGTGACTATGTAAGAACAGAGTCTCTTACTAGAAGAGGTCACAAATTATAGGCAAATCCTTTTATTTTCTAAATAAGAAAATATGTTTATACAATTTAATTTCATTGCCAAAAAATTGGTAAGTAATACAATGGAGTTCTTTCTAACTTATAATTTTATTTTAATAGCCCAATAATAACAGCATTTTTTTCTTTGCTTCATTTTTATTTTTTCCATCTTTACTTTTTATTTATATAACAAATTATTAATTAATTCACTTTTCTGCAATTTCATTTTCCAAGTATCTAGCATGGTCTAGTATCACTGAAAATTTCTCATGATATACAAATGTTATAACTGCAGTTGTTATATGAATGGCTCAGGTTTCAGAAAGGTGTGATATAGATTTATTTTCTATATATCTCCTCTTTAAGTACAATTTTACAATCTAGAAATTATTTAACAAATGATTGTACAAGGACTCTGAGAGGTGAAATGAAGAAGGCAGATAGGCTACTGAATATAGAACGTGAGAAATTACAATGTTATAAGTTTTTCTGGGTTTTTTTATCTTTCATACAACCAAGCTGCTGAGGAAGGCTGAAAGAGAGAATAACAAATATAGAAAAAAGAAAAAAAAAAAGATCCTCCCTTCATGGCCAAAGACCTAAGAAAATAAAAGATCAGTAGTAAAAGTACTTTACGCAAGCATCCTCTTGAAGATTGTATGAAAAGCAATGGCAACAGTAAATTCTCATCCCTCCCAGGCTTTATTCCACAATTCAAGTCAGGTGAGCAAAGTGATTTCCCATAAGGTGCAGAAATAAAGCACTTGGTATTCTGTCTCTCAAACAGTAGAACGATAGCCTAAAGAGTGGTTTAATCATCACACAGCTACAGCTGTGATTCCCTGCTCTCTGTCTTCCACTAAGTTGCATAGGGAGACTAAAGACCTATGGTTTATTCCCTCCCATCAAAACATTGCCCCATGGTCGTCACAGGTGGCACCAACTTGCACTGAGCTTGAGCCCTACTCCTAACTAAAAACAGAGACCAGAATAACATTGCAAATGTTCAAATTTAAACTTTCAAAGAAGTAAATTTCACAGAGGTACAATGAAACTTGTGCATTATATTTCACAGAGCAAATAATTGTTAAAATAAAAGACAGATTGGAAAAAAAACATTGTTTAACAAAAAATTTGAAATGTCTAGAATACAGTAAAAATGACTAAACCAAGAATTAGGAAAACCACAAATGAATTAGAAAAACCACTCAACAAATGCCAAAATGGAAATGAATAGGATACTGTGGTTTCTGAACAAGAGTTTATTATTAATAAAATGCTTTAGAAATTGTGCAAATTCTCTTGAACAATGAATGTAGAAAATTTCTGAAAAGAAATAGAACTTTTATAAATGAAATGAAATTATGTAGCTGAAAATTAAAAGTTGACATTAAATAACATTAATAAAACACCCTGCATACATAAAAATTATAGCTGTGCCTACAATAGTGTTGTAAAAGTAGACCAGGATTAATGAAAGTGACCAGCAACAAAGATGAACGTTGCAGTATAATAAAAGAATACATTTATTGAGAAGATATAGCAATGCCAAATGTATATGCAAGAAAAATAGAAAGGATTTCAAAGTACAGAAGGCAAAAACTGATAGAGCTGACAGAAGAAATAGAAAAATCCACAAAAATGTAATGTAGTTGGGAATGTCACCATCCTACTTTAAACAGTTGTTAAGATGATATGACAAAGAATTATTTTAAAACATAGTAGATTGTCATTTTTTCCCCTTACCTCTGCCCTCCCTTCACCCCCTCCTCCCCTCCCCATCTATAAACACTTTATTTTCATCTTTTCATTCTCTCACATTTTTTCTTTTCCCTTTTTACTCTTCCCCTATGAGAATCAAGACTTGTCATGTAGAGGTACAAGATCCCAACAATGAATATAACTGTACTGTATCCTTAAAATGCACCAATAAACTCAATTAAAGCTGGAAAAAAAATTTAAAAAAATAAAACATAGTAGATTGAACAATACCACAAGCCAAAGAGTTTTTTTGACATTTACAAAACAACTCAGGAATGTGTTAAAATAATAATATTAAATGAAGAAAAAGGAGATGGATAAAGAAGATGAAGAAGAAGGAGAAAGAGGAAAAGAAATAAAAATTAAGGAAAAACTGGCACTATTGAGAACAAAAATATAGGGAGCAAATAATACAATGAGCCTAAAGTTTTTCTGAAAAATATTGACAGATTTATAAAACTCCAACTAATTAATTGACAGAAATATAGGGAGAGAATAAGGAAGGAAAATAAAGACAGAGACAGAAATTAACTATCAGGAATAAAATAGGAGACATCAGCGTAGATCCTACAAGTGTGAAAAGATGTTATTTTTTTTAATTACAAAAACCCCATGGTAATAATTTTGACAATCTAAAAAAACATAGAGGAAATCCTTGAAGGAAATGAATTATTAAAACAAAGGAGGACATATTAGAAAAATATTAATGAGTAGATATAATAAATTGTAAAAAGTCAAAAAGCACATTTTTTTTTCTGATACTGGGGATCAAACTCGGGTCCTTGCACTTGCAAAGCAGGCACCAGAACCACTGAGCTAAATCCCTAGCCCTAAGGAGCACATTTTTAATTGAAAGGTTATTTTCATGAACTTCATGTTTCAAAATTGTTAAGATAATTTTTAGAACTCTCTTGATAGATTTAATGCAAGCAAAGTCCTAATTTGAGAAAGTCTGTTATAGAAAGTGATAACTGAATTATAAAATTTAAATGCCAAATAAAGGTAGAGGCTATATACAAACTAATAAATATTAATATAAAACTACAGTAATTAAGATGGTAAACCTCATCTAGATCAATAGAATAAAACTGAAAGTTCAACAAATAGACTCACATAGTCATTTTTAATTTTCCCTAAAATAACAAAGGAATTCAAAAAGATCAAAATTTTAACAAATGGTACTGCAAAATTGGACAATAATATTAAAAACAATATGAACTTCAACCTTTACCTCATGCCACAATCAAAAAGGTACTTGAAATAGATCACAGTTACAAATTTAGGAGAGGGAATCAAAAACTTTCCAGTAGAAATATTTGAGAAAATCTTTGTATCTTTCAATTAGGGAAATATTCCCAAGATGAGATATATAAAGCTAAAAATCATCAAATAAAACTTTAATAAAATGGAAATCAAATGTTTTTTTTTATTTTGCTGTTTGGGAGGTATTATTAAGAAAATAAAAATATTAGAGACAGATAAAGAGAAAATTATTGCAGAACATACATGTGACAAAGGTTTTCTGTTCAGAATACATGAAGAACAATTGTAATTTAATAATAGAAAACTGGATCGGGGAAGTAGCTCAGTGGCACCATGCCTACCTGGAAAGTGCAAGGTTTTGAGTTCCAAAACAAAATAATAGAACAAAACAAAACATTAGAAAACCAAGTATCATTTTTTTTAAAAACCCGAAGTTTTAATGAGACATTTTGCAGAGGTTGCATTATGTCCTTCAGATCCTCTTAACTGGCTCTAAAGTATCATGCTTAGACTGTTCCCTCAAGAAGGCCTATATGTACATAGATATTGTAATTGGTTCTTAGAAAAATACAAATCATTAGTAGAATTAAGGAGTGATGCTTAATCTTACTAACAACCCAACATAATGTAGATAAAATAATGGAATAACATAGACCAATTTTAATGAGTAGGAGACTTTTTGATGTAACTTTACTTGATTTAAAGTTTTAATATAGGAAATAAGTATCTTTACACACTTCATAAATTTTAATTTCTATATATTTGAAAGTGGCAAAATAATTTAGAAGAGCAGTAGTGCATCACTAATTTCACAATACCACAATACTTGCTGACAGCGAAATAATGCAATCCAATTCTATATTCACCAAATTTTTTTTGTCTTCCCTTGAAACTGGCCAAAGCACATTGGCGCTGGACCCACAGTATTTAGGTGTATATAGGGACACACATAAAGCAAAAAGGCCAACAAAGAACTGCCTTTTCTATTTGTAATGTATTGGTTTGATGGAGCAATTAACTTGTGTGATAACTCATAATTTATGTTTCATATAATCATTATCTCCAAAAAGATTAGTGACTTTTAGAGCATATTGCAATATTACAAAGCATATGGGTAGGAATAAACTCTGAGGAAGAAGCCTGTATTATGTCTTTGTTCTTTTCCAAATCACTCAGTTGGTACATCCATGGAATACACACTGTGAGTGAAATTTGATGTCGACTGAATGGCTAAAACCTAATTAACTTAATGCTTACAACTTAATATTTAAACTATGAAAAAGAGCAACATATAATTCTTATTTCAATAATATATGTATATGGATATGTAAGATAAAATTATGTTCTTGGAAAGTTAGACCGAAGCAATTAGCACAATTTAAACGTTATTATGAGTGTAACAGGTACATAAAAATTAGGTTAAGTCTTAAAAATAATCCCTTTTGCTTACAGGCTTTCATCATGGTGTTTTGGCTCATTACTGTCAGAAAACGAAGAGTAAGATGTGGGAGGGTGAGATTGTGATTAGAAAAGATTCAATAGCTTTTCATGGGCATTTGCTTCTAGTGAGGCATCCTTTCTCATGAGGGCTTTGCAATTTAGTTCAGATTGTCTGTGTCCAAATTGCGAGGACGCTGAGCATTGTTAGAAGAATGACAGATTAAATAGATAACTGAACAGCAAGCAAGTCAGAATCTATCCATCTGCCATCTTAAAACAAAACCCAATAACTTGATCTAAAAATTTCAGCGAAACGCAGATGTAGCTAACATCACGCTACCATTGACTCTCTGAATCATAGTTCATGGAAGAGCAGTAATAGCTTTTTGAGCTAAATGCTAAACATCTGGAATGGTATTTATTGTTTCACTGAAACACAAAATTAGAATTTTAAGTTTATTGATCAAGTTGACATTGATAAATGAACGACAGGGAACTCTGAAAGGTAAAGATTACACATGACACTAAACATTAATGCTGTTGGAAGAGATAGGCTCACTGAAAAAAACCAGTGTATCCTTTGTTTTATCCATTTAATCCTTACTAAATAAAGACCTCACAGATTATTCTAAATCATTTCTGCAGTTATTCACATGCTGGCATTTATTTAAACACGACTACAAAAGGGGCTGGTGTAAACAGAAAGTTCAGTGTTAATAAGTCCACCATGTGTCACATAGTTGAAACATTTTTCAAAATTTATATTTTATACTTTTTCTGAAGAGGTATATTTATCTTTATCCTTAATTACAAAATTGAATTCTTTTCTCACTTAACCATCTAAGATCACAATGTGGTTGGGTATTGAATTTACTGAATTTAGACCTATCTTATTCTAGAGACCATGTTTTTTTTTTTTCCATTTTCATGAGTTGTGCTGTAAGAAATGGGATTAGAAGAATCTACAGGTGGAAACTCATCTTCTCTGATGATATGTATCCCTTAGCTAAAGTTGGACTTTGAATATCTGAAATGTGCTCCGTAACCCTTCCATCTTTCATAAAAAACTTTCATAGAAAATACTGCTGAATATGTGAAAAGTTAAAAGTTCTGGTTAGTGTAGCACTGTGATAGGAGGGTATGTAAACGATCTATTTATACTAAGATATGTCCTCTCTCAAATGTTCTAGTACCTGAAATCCTAATTAATAATTTTTTTTAAATATTAGGAAATATGACATATACTCTTGGATGAAGCAGTACTACAGTATTTAAGTAGAACAAATCAAAGATTTATTGACCTCAAGTAGAATAAGATGCTGATGACATAAGAAAAATCAGGCCTTCCACAACGGCTGAGTTTTATTACTAAAACTCTCTCAGGTCTGACTCTAATGAGCACAAAAGAAGACAAAATGTACTGTTTGGTGTCAGATATAATTGTTTCAGAATTAGCTTTGTAACATACTAGCTCTGAGGCTTTTGCTATATTTTATTTTTCACATGCATTAAAATGTATCACATTATTGTTATTTTATTTATGTAGCCCATTTTCTTTTTCATATTTAAATATTAAGAAAAATTATATTTACTTATGTAATTACTATTTCTGGAACATTTTCTTCTTTTGTATACCAGACATTTTTAATATGTCTTTAATGTCATCTAATTTTGTCTATGACATTGTACGTTTCATCACTAAAAGTTTGTCTTAATGTTTTACATCCCTGATAATTTTTAAGAGCATGACACATTTTAAAAGTTCATAAACTTGTATTTTTTGCATAAAATTATTCAATTTTCTCAACTTAATTTTAGAACATTTTACTTTATACCCTTAAAAGAAACCTGACATCTGTTTATAGTCCCTTTTCATACTCTACCAATGTCTTCCCCAGCCTTCCCCTCCTACCTTTGGCTAGTGATAGTTTAATTAATTATATAATAATAACACATTTTCCCAATCTAGAAATTTCATATAGTTATAAAACCTGTTCTTTGGCAGCTGGTTTCTTTTACTTAGTTGCCATAGTTTCAGTATTTATCCCTATTTTTATTAGAATCCCTTTCTTTGTTATTGCTGAATAGTACTCCATTGAAGGAATGTACACTTTTTAGTTAAACGGATTATTATGGGTTTGTTCTGCTTTTAGATCTCCTCAATAATGGCGCCACGGACACTTGTTACTATGTTTCTTTGGTTTGGGATATATACCTAGGAATGAAAGTGATTAATATAGCAACTCTACGTTTAACATTTAAGAAACTGGTAAATAGTTTTCCAAAATTGATGTACACCGTTTTATAGATCCCACTGGCAACAGGAGTGGTCCCTTGTCTTTATCCTTATAACCACCCATGGTCTTTCTCATTATATTGCTGCTTATCTTTTTCAACCTACGGGATATAGTTATTAACAACTGTTTTAATGTCCTCGTCTGTAGATTCTAATACCTATTTAGGTTCTCATCAGCATCTAATTTTTCTGCTGAGTGTTTTTTCATTTAAGCAACCTTTGTATTTAATTGAAAGTCAGAAACTGAAAATTGTATTTTATTAATTCGTGATTTTTTCTCTCTGTGAATTTGGTGTCACCTATTTAAGTGACTTTAAATTGATCCTTTTGGATCTTGTTTTTAATGTATTAGGCGATCCTAAAGCATCAGGCCAGGGCTAATTACTGTGAGATTAAATTTCCATTTTGGGACTTTTTCTCAGACAGGCGGCTAAGGGTCTTAGCTGAATATGAAAAACAACAACAAAGAAAACAAAAACGAAAACTGCAAAACTGAGTTTTCTCTCTGATCAGCCGTCTCCTGTCTCCTACACTCAGCAGAGAATACTGCCATCCCAGGATTCCAACTTTATCTCGTCACCGGAAGTATTACGTTGGGCACTGCTTGGATTTTCTCTCCCTAGATCACATCTTTTAAAAATCTTCAATATCAATATGCCTCTTATTTCTCGAAGATCAGTATTCTTTCCCACCCTGAAAGCCGCGGCTTGCTTTCTACTGCGGTAGTAGTAAATATTTTTAATGAAGTGTGAATGCTATTTCCTCTGAAATTAGAACTTAAGGCCTTCTTTTCCCTTTTATTCAATTAATGAGAAAAACCGAAGAGCTGCCTGAGCCGGACAGAGGTCACTTCTTTCTTCGGGTTCACAGCACAGCCTCGGAAATGCAGCGTACAATTATGGGCGCCCGCCACACCCTTCAACAACTGCGCCTGCGTCAAGAGCGCGAGGTGAATCGGCAACTGCCAATGAAAGTGCAGGATGTTCCTTAATTCCCGCCCTCTGACCCAGCGGCCAATCTCCTGCCCTGGCGCGAAGGTTAGGGCGAATCCAAAACAGAAAGTACCCGAGAGAGGCGCCGAGATGGAGGCGGCAGAGACCGAAGCTGAGGCGGTAGCCAGACAGTAAGTGTTCGCCACCGTTTGGCAGCTGGGAGCCGGCCGTGGGAGGATTTTATACTCCCCAAACATGTGATGGTTGTCCTTTCGACCCTGTACAGCTTTCGACCCCATCGTTAATTGGTTCTGATCCCAGTTTCTGAGGTGACTCTGGTCTCGCTCCCGGAGTAGCCTCCGAAAGACTGCAGGTTAATACCTCCTACAGTCACTGCATTCTCCCTAGGCGTTTGTCCTGGAAAGGGACAGTTCCCTCCCTGTCTGTCCACATCGCCACTCCATTCTCCTTCCGCTTCAAAGAGTCATCCCAAAAGGGCCTTTTAAAATTTCAGTCTGTCCCTACCAACACAACCTTTTCCAGTAGAGTCTGTTATTCCCATCCTCGGTCCGTTGTAGATTGCTCCGGTCTCTAACAAGGAAAAATCTGGAGACGCAAGACCAAGGCATTCTGCCCTCTGCCCTCCTTAGATATTTTAAGACCAGCCCCAGAACTAGTGCTTCCTGCCAGAAAGGTTCCCAGGGTTCAACAGTATTTCGCTCTTATTTTTCTCTTACCGAGAACATCTCCCTGCCTGCTTTCAGATCTTGATTCATGCAGTTTATTCAGTGAGACATTCCCTATTAAAATCAAAGCCCCTCCGTTATTCCTCCTCAGCTGATTTTCCTCATGGTGTTTAATGAGCACGTCACATGCACAAAGTCTCAGTCCTATGCTGTAGGGTTCTCAAGCCTTTTGTGTAGGTTTGCTCAGGGTGATACTCTTGACATCCATACACTCATCTTATGTGGATGTGCTCCCCAGGAGTCTTCAGTCTCCTTTGTTTCCTTGCCCCTCCAGGGTCCTGGCTGAGGTGGCAAACGTTATAGAGCCTGTAGGTCTACAGGAGGAAGCGGAGTTGCCAGCGGAGATCCTGGCTGAGTTTGTGAGGGTAAGTACAAGAGGGGATCTGGCTCTTCAGGAGTGAGGGGGTGGTCTTGGGACCTCTTCCGGAGATGGAAGACAACAATGATGGAGAACAAAGTAAAGGCGATCTTATTGGCCAGTAGTACAAGGAGGTGAGAATATCCCTACGTTTTCCCTTCTTTTGAATAGAACTCTCGGAAGAAAGACAAGCTCCTCTGCAGCCAACTTCAAGTAGTAGACTTTTTACAGAATTTCCTGGCTCAAGATGAAACTGCCCAGGGCCTGGACCCCTTGGCTTCCGAAGACACAAGTCGTGAGTAGGCAGGGAGTTGAGAATGAGGCTGACCTAACTGGACAGGGAAGGAGGATGTGAGTTGGGCCTTCTTTGTGACTGTTGGGAAGAAGGCCCAGCGTTTCAGGGAGACAGCTACAGCACAACCTCACTCATGCTTTCGTTTCTCATGGTTCATTGTAGGGCAGAAGGCAATTGCAGCCAAGGAACAATGGAAAGAGCTTAAGGCCACGTACCAGGAACATGTGGAGGCCATAAGAAGTGCCCTGACTGAGGCCCTTCCCCAAGTGGAAGAGGCCCAAAGGAAGCATGTGCAACTCCAGGGGGCCATTGAGCAGCTCCGGGCCAAGGTACACCTAGGAAACTTTAGAGAGGGAAAAAGGAAAAGATAGGCTGAATGGGACACCCTTGCTATCTCAAAAAAATTAAATGAAAAAATAAGCTAACTTTCTTCCTGTCCCTCTCCCTTCTAATTGCAGAAACAAGTGGCCATGGAGAAATTCAAAGTAGCCCAAAAGCAGTGGCAATTGCAACAGGTGGGTTTTTCCTTTTCTCTAGACTTCTATTCCTACCTGAACTGACCAGGTGCCCCCTTTCCATCAGTTAATCTGAATCCCCAGCAAAGTCTAGCTTGGAGGAGTTGAGGGAGAGTGGCTTTAAGATGTCAGCATTTGATGAATCCTATGTGCATTCCTTCCTCATAGGAAAAGCATCTGCAGAGTCTGGCGAAGGTTTCTGCACAGGTGAAGGAGCGTCAGACTGGAACTCAGCAGGAGCTTCAGCGTTTGTATCAAGAACTTGAAGCTCTGAAACATCAGGCAGTACAGGAGCAAGATAAATTGCAAAGGTGAGGCTGAGAGCATAGTTTAAGACTCAGGTTGTCTATCTGAGATTCCCTCCCTTCACATTTCCTTCCTCTTTTCAGGCACCAGAACTTCCTTCAACTGCTATATACCCTGCAGGGGAAGCAGCTGCTTCCCGAGGATGAGGGCCATGTTATCCCAGGAGCTGCCTCTCTACCTGGATCTCCCTAAGGGTAAGCTCCAACGGCTAACCCAGAACACTGAGGAAATCATGGAGAGAGGCTGAATAGGAGATGTGTTAGACAGGCAGGCAGGTGGAGAGAGAAGTGGGGGACTTGACCTCAACCCACTGTCACACTGTATTTCTCCAAGACCAAACATCCACAACTCATGGTAGACATGAACTTGCCATGGTTTCCTGGAGGAAAATAGCATGGACAGGAAGGATCCTAGGGTAGGTCTGATCTCAACCAGGGCTTTGCTGTCCCTAAAATACAGATGTTGGAGGTAAGAGAAGACCTCTGGTCTACTTCTCTCTGCATCTGAGCTCTTCTGCCCATTGAGCAGTTGGGAGCTGGAAGGACGAAAACCCTTATATTGTGATGAATGTTCATTTCGCATGCCTACGCCAGGTGCACCAAGACTCACCCCTCTTCCTCTTTCCCAGCAGAAAAGGATTGTGAAATCTGGAGTACAGCTTGATTTCTGACCTTGACCGAGGTTGAGGGAGTCTCTGGAGTCTCAATTAAAAGCCCTGGTTCTCTGTTACCTGTTTGTTCATTTTTATGTGTTGGTAGAACGGACCAAAGATGCACAAAAGCCAATAAAATGTCAGGAACTGGAACTGGTGTTATTGGAGACCATGAAGATAGCCAGGGGTTTCAGGAATTGCTTTGCCAATTCCATATGTGGCAAACATATTTGAGTTTAATTTTGATAAAATGCATGTAAGAAGATAATTGTGCTTGCTGATCCAAGTGTTTGTTGAGTCTTTGCTTTGTGCTGAATTAGAACTGCACCAGTGAGCCTAATTCTATTTTAAGATGACCTAATGGCATATACCTGATACCTTTTGTGTTATCTAATACTTTATTTGATCACTCTTTTCAGGTGTTCATTCATTTTAGATTCAAAGATGGCTTTTGTGATCCAGTTATATGTTGTTTTATTGATTTCTAGTGATATATTGATCATTTCTTCCTGTCTAAGTATGAGTGGGAAAGTACTATTTTTATCCGTTCTGATTTTTATAAGATAATAATCTTTTATATTTGGACCTTTGTTTTCTCAAAGAAACAAGGTTATACATTTCTCAACTTCCTCTAAGTATTTTCAGTCATTCAATTCATGGCATTTTCTATGTGTTATACTTCTTTGATTCATGAGTTTCTTTTAAGAAACAATTTTAAAGTTTTCTGCTGTATATTTGTGGGAAGATAATGTTTCTGAGTTTAATTTGGTTAGAGAATATTCTCTATATAATGAAAACTTTTATAGAAGTTTTTGTATTTTCTTTAAACGTACAAGTTTAACTAGGGAAGCAATTATAGTCTTGATATGGCCTTTATCCTTTTTACCTGGGTCTGGAGACAATGTGTATTTTACAATTGTGTGTAATATTTTTCTGTATATGTCATAGATTGTTTTTTTTTTCTTTTTTCTTTTGTGTTCTGTTATTTTTTATGATGTGAGTAGTACCTCCTGAGAGGGCTGTGTTCAAGTCTTTAGTTGTTACAGTGGATTAGTTTTATTCTCTGTTTTTCTAAGTTGGCTTCACAGCTGCTTTAAGAAAGTATATATATGCGTGGGGGGGTTGCATTTGTAACATTTACTGATGTGAGGTTGCCTTCCTCATCTTTGGGCTACTGCTTTTAGACTTGAAATCTAAATATTAGTATAATTTTCCCAACTCTTTTTCCCCTTTTTCTAGCATATATTTCCCTTGAATTTTAATGTCTTTTGAATTTCTTTTTTCTTAGGGTTATCATTGTATGTGGCATTTTTTAAAATCAGGTTTTCTAGTATTTGTCTTTAAGATTTTATTTTTTTGTCTGTTTTTCAAGGTTTCTTCTCAATTTTTTGTCTTCTTTCTTTTTTTAAATTTTCCTTGTTTAAAAGCTCTTCTCTGATAGATTATCTTTAGTTCTGGTAGTTAACAGTCTGAAGTTAAGTGTAAGCAATAGTGATTATCTTTATTTAAACAAATGAAACATAAAAGACATTACCATTGATAGATCATCCTACTGCTAATTAATAAGATTTTTGTCAAGTTTATTGTTTCTAGCTTGTTTGTGGTCTACAAATTGCAGAGACTGTTTTATTTAGTCAAGCTTTAGATTTATTCATTTGTTTACTATTTTGCCTACCTTTTTACATTTAAGACCTTTCCTATGAAATAACTTAATCATATGAAATACATAGCTCAGAATTTCCTTTAATTAGGATCTGTAGGCTGTATAATATTTTAGCTTTTTTTAGTATAAAATATTTTAGTTTCATATTCATAAAAATACTTCATTGATGATTTTCAGATGATTTTCAACATGAACTTTTTCTTAACACATTTAAGATATTTTCTCATAGTTTTCCTGCTTTCATTTTTGCCGATAAGAAAATAGCAATCAGTTTAAAGTTCACTCTATGATAGTTGCTTTCCCACTGGCTACTTATAAAATCCTCAACATGTGTTACTTGTAGTCCATTTGGTTTTCTAATCTGCAGTTATGAGTCTTTCAACAGTTCTGGAATATTTTAAGCTTTATGCCTGTCAAAAATACCACTTTTATTATCATGACACCATTCTATGACACCATTTGGGCTTAAATTTTCTTTTTTCTTTGTGTCTTATAAACATTTTTATAATAACTTTTTTCTCAGATTTCATTCTGATCTCTTTACGTATTTTTTGACTTATATGTAGCTAATGTGTTATTTAGTCATCAGTTTCTTAATTTTCAATTTTTATTTTTAATATTAGAAAGTTATATTATTAGATCCCAGTCTACTATTTTTGGATTTTTATTTTTATTATTTGTTTTTTATTCTAGCTTATGGCTCATATTTTATCTCTTTTTTTTTTTTAACTTTAAACATAATACATGTAGATATTTTGTCATCTTTGTTGGAAAGTTTGATAATTTATGACTTTGTGACTTATATTGCATCATCCCAAATAATTTGTATGATTTATGCTGTCCTGGTATAAACTGCCTTTTTTCCCTGAACTTTATCTTTGTGGATTCTTTGTGGCTTGGAATAAAATTGAGAAAATGAATATTTACTTCTTTCATTATTGTAACATTTATAAATGTTTAAAATATATTTTAATATTCTTTATATCATTGTGCTGTTCCATTTTTCATTCCTACTGCCTATTTTCTGTCTTTCTCATTAATATTTTCCAAAAGCATAATCTTTGGATTCTATTGCACTTGTTTTACAATTTTTTCATTTTTATTATTTTACTGATATTTTTAATTCTTACTTTTATTGTCTTTATAACCTTTCATTTGGTTAATTTTTAATATTTAAGTAAATCAGTATTTTAACAATGTATGTATTTCCTTTGCTAAAAAAACACATTTGAGTACATGTATTTATATTTGATATCCACTCTGAGAATATCTCATATAGCCTGTTATTTTTCAATAAATTGTAGGTTTTAAGGAAGGTTTCTCTATTGCTTTTACATCTCAAATTAATTACAATAGTATTTTTTTCCTAAATGAATTTAAAATAATTTTCTGTTATTTTTAAGTACTCAAAATTTTGTGTTGTAAAAGGATATATCTTTATTTAATTCTATTTGCATCAAATAATGACATCTATGGTTTGTTTGTTAAAATGTGTTATATATATGGATTTATGGATTTATGGTTTTTATATATGTATATGTGATCATATGCCAGTGGTGGCAAACCTATGGCATGAGTGTTATATTGTGTTTTTCTTTTAAGACAAAAGACGTTTATGTAGAATTGTTTTTTCTAAACTAAAACCTCAGTATTCAGGTTTAATTGCAGTGTTGGCACTCAGTGTCTAAAAGGTTCACCATCACTGTCATATGCTCTTTAAAATAAGAGATTTTATCATTTCCTGTCATTCAGTCTACTATATCAAGGAAAATCCTTATAGAGGAAAAATACAAAAATATTTATTGAAAATTTAATTGACAAAAATGAGAACACAATACATACTGTACTGGCATAAGAGGTATTCCAAATTTTTATATTGCGATTTAGAGTTTGTATGACATTTTTACAAAAGTAAAACCCAAAAAGTATAAGTAAAATATATAACGACTTCTTACATTTATCTTTTCCAAATTATTTTTTTCATAGATCAAACATAGAAAATCCACACTCAAGCCTTCCACTCTGATACAGTAAGTCCAAACAATTGGTAGGAGTAGACTTAAAGAAAATAAGAAAGATAAAGTTGTTCAGAATATCATCTTATAGTTTTTCTTAAGTGCCCATATTTATGTGACTTATTCCTGTTAGGGAAATATGAGATATGATCAAAAAATATAGTGACTGATTAAAAATTTTTTAAAATTTATTGTAGTAAAGGACAGCTGCCACTATCCCTTTCAAAATATTCCCACTTGGTTAAAACACACTATTCCCATTATTCTTACTGCTTTCTGAAGGTAGTTGTAAAGATCCTCTTTAATAAATGTGTAGTTGAGCTATTATTTCTGCCTCTGTGTTCTGAATCAGTTCTAAACATTTAACTTCCATGGACATTTTGACTTTGGGAAAGGGCCAGAACTCACATGGTGTCGGATCCAGTGAATAAGCTGAATGAGGACATGCCATAATGTTTATATAAGCCAGCCTTGGGTGGCTCTCAGCAACAGTACTCACCGTATTTTTGATCATACATAATAAAAACACGTGAGAGAACTTCTAGAATTCCTTTGGAAAGTGGCAAGAGTAGTGAGATAAGACCATTCAAAGGGAAAAGGAGTTTTTTGACGGGAAGTAATGGCAACATACCTTTTACTGTAACACACTTTTAAAATTTTAACAACCATATTTTTTGTGATCACCCCTTACAGTGTTACCATCCTGTATAGTTAAAGCAAAACTAATCCCTCTCATTTAACTGTGCACCTTTAAAAGTTGTCAAAGGCTTTACTCCTAATAGTCTACTCTTACCATTAGTATTCTTTTTGATAAATGTTATTTTATGCTTCTTTTTATTTCTTACAGCAATAAGCTTACACTTTTTGTAGCCGTATTGATAAATGAAGGTCTTATCTTAAAAATAAATTCCGTTTTTTCCCCTTGTCACTAGAACGTATATATGTAAAATAAGTTGTATATATTATTGAGATTTTATTACTTTCAGATCTTTGTTCTCCAAAAAGGGAGTAAAACATGTATGTGTACCTCATATAGTATTAACAGTCACCACACCTGAGAAGGTCTGTTAACTTTGAAAATAGAACAACTGCCTAGTTTCACACAATATTTATTTTTTCCATTTTAGAGTCTTTCTTCAGTTCATAACTTTTATAGAATGAATGTAATTTGCATTAAAATGTTTGCGTTCCCTCCTTAAGCCTCTTTGGTTATGTTCTTTACACATAAGTTTTGAAATACTAGTAGAGTGTGAAATTAAATAAATTGATTTCATTCATTATTATTCCCAGCTCAGTCTTCAAATTACCCTTTTGATACTTAGAATATTGGGTTCTGAGAAACTTGGTGTTTTGATTTGTAATCCATTAATTAACAAGCAGGCTTCACCAAAACACTTTGTTCTTGAAACTAAAGAACCTAGGCATTAATTCTGGAATCAACATCTTTTATGTCTGTTTTGAGGTCTTTTTAAACTGTCATTTTTGAAGGGTGTATATTCTCCTACTGTTTTTAGAATTGAATTTATAACCATTAAAAAAGTTATTTAAAAATTTAAACTTCCTGGACCTTTACAATATATAAAGATTAGAGTGAAAACATGCTTTATAAGTAAGCACTAAACAATAACTTATACTTTCTGTGTGTGTTAGAGGGAAAATACTTCTCTTTGGGGAGATAGTCCTGTCCAGTCTTTATTCATGTAAGATCTAGATTACCCTGAGCATATATTCTAAAATAATAGAGTAATCTTAGATACTTTAGTGAAATATAGAATTACCTCTGGTTGTTTCATCTGGCTACTCCCTGAAAATAATAGATTGCTGGGGAAAGTGTTTCAAGCTTGAAAACTGCTTTAGTGGTAACTTTAATGTCATTCTTGCAGTATGCTGTTTTCAAAAAGAAAAAGAAAGGAAAGGAATAGTAACTTTAGTACAAAAATATAACCATAAAAATGTGCATGTATTTGTGGTATATTAAAATATTTTTTGTTAGCAAAATGTTCTTCAATATCACCTTGTAAAATTAGGTTAAAAACTGTTGGATAATGTGTTTTTTCTAACTAGGTATATAGAATAGCAAATATGTATTCTACACTGTTAAGTCAGTTGTCTTCTCTCTTCCTAATTTATTTTGCTTTATTTTTTAAGGAGGCATTTATTTCCGTTATGAGGACACCTAGAAGCTACAGGAATCTCATCTGACTGTTTTGGGATACTAATTGCTATCAACAGTTTGCTGTTTTGTTTTTGGTACTGGGGGTTGAACCTCGGGTCCTTGCGCTTGCAAGGCAGGCCACTGAACCGCTGAGCTAAATCCCCGGCCCGTTTGCTGTATTTTTAGTTGAGTTTCCTGTTTATTTGTAAAGAAGCCAAAGGACAGCCTGATTCATTTTTAAGTGTGTGAAGAGCAGCATTCATATTCCATGTCTTATAATTTAAGAGATATTTGTGTTTAGGATCTTTTTTTAATGTAACAATATTAAAATTTTGTGAGAACATGGATTTGTTTATTTGGTGTTTTTAAAAGTCTATGTAATATTTTCTACATGGCTAGATATTAGATATAATTTTATATAATATAAACAAATGGAAAATTTCAACATGTACATCACTGTCTTCACAGAAGTACATATGTTTGGTCAGAAATCTGGATAAAGTATCTCCATCCTTGTAACATCTTTCAAAGGTTTCCATAAAATTTCCTATTTTAATCCGTAGTCCTTTAATCCTTAGAAATATATAATTCCTATAATTCATTGTATAGATACAACATCCCTCTTAGATTGGCCCAATATCTCATTCATTTTACTCTTCCTGTACTATTAAATAAAAACCTAATTGCTAATATTTCTTTCACTACATTGAGCACTGGTTTCTTCCTTCTTTAGTGATCATTTTTGTTAAAAAGTGGGCTATAAGAAAACAAAGTAAAAAATGAGCTTGCTAATTCTCTTTATCATTTAACCTATAATATCTTCAGTATATCTGGCATAAGAAGAGTTCTTTGAAGGTAACCAGAGGTTCTTTGAAGATGGGTTCCCTTCATGAAATGACTCTTCAAACATGCGCTTGAACTTCATGGACAAATAGATTGAAATTCTTAGAGAAGAAAGCTAACTACTTATAGTCTAATCAAGTGAAGTATCCTTTATCTTTGATCACAAATAACGAGTATCTGTGAGGGTTTTATAATTTGAGCTTAGATGAAAGGCTGCAATACATTGTGCCAAATTCTGATTAGTTTTGACACCTATGGTCTAAATTCTGTGTAAACATATTACCATTGTATAACAGCCCTAAGCAACTCATAATGACATAAGTGAAAGACGCCCCACGTACATGAGTCCATTTAGCCACCACTAATTGATAAGACATCCAATTAAAATATCTTTACCTCCTAAGATATATTAAAATCAATAAGATATTCCATATAGAAGAACCTAGATCCAGAAAATAATTAGAAATGGTAGAATGTGACAACATTTGTTTTATCAGGGAGTTATAGCGTATTCTGAGCAAAAATAATAGTTTATACATGATAATGCTTCCTGGTACTTCAAATAATATGGCTGAAAAAGATGTACTGTATGTCTGTATGAATGAATGGAAACTGCATTGATTGAGAACTGTGGATTGACTGGATTGATGGACAAATTAGGGCAAATAATGTCCTAAGAAGTTTGAGGATTATGACAGGTGCTTTGTGTGTGTGCATCTTTTGAGATGATCAGTTGTTTTTTGTCCTTGGATCTGTTAATGTAGTGTATTATTATTATTGATGTATGTATGTTGAAGCATTCCTGCATCCCTGTGTTGAATCCTTGACCTAAGTCTATAATCTTGATTATTTGCTTTGTTCTGTTTGCCAGTATCTTATTGAGGATTTTTACATATATATTAATCAGGGAGATAAACCTACAGATTTCTTTTTAGGTTGGATCCTTCTCTGGTTTGGGAATCAAGGTATTGATTGCTTCCAAGAATGAATTTGGGAGTGTTGCTTCCCTTCCAATTTCATTAAAGAGTTCGAAAAGTAGTGGAATTTGGTCTTCTCTAAATTTCTTGTAGAATTCAGCTGTGAATCCTTCAGGGCCAAGGCTTTTCTTGGTAGGTTTTTGAATTACATCTTCAATTTCATTGACTAATATCAGTTTATGTAGAATTCTTACATCTATTTAATTCAGCTTTGGTAATTTGCATGCATCTGGGAATCTGTCCATTCTGTGTTTTCCATCTTAATACACTAAAGTTTCTTCTGGATTTCTGCAGGATCTGTTGTGAGTTCACCATTTTCATTCTTAAGCTTTTGCACAGCAAGAAAAACCATCAGTAGAGTAAACAGCTCATCATCTAGGAAAAAATTTTTTACCAGCTGTTGCTCATAAAAGGACTGCTATCTAGAATATACAAATAACTCAAAAAAATTAGATCCCTCCCAAATGTAAAGACCCAATCCAAAAGTGGGCATTTAAAATGAATATATATATCTCAGATGGAAAAGTAGAAAAAACAAATAAATATAAGGAAAGATGTTCAATAGCACAGGTCACTCATGAGATGCTAGTTAAAACAACAATGAGATTCCATCTCATTCCAGAAAGAATGGTTATTATCAAGAAGTCAAACAATAGCAAATACTGGTGGGGGTGTGGGGAGAAAGGAACCCTTCTCCACTGTTGGTGGAAGTGTAGACTGGCACAACCACTGTGGAAATCACTGTGGAGATTCCTCAGAAAACTAAAAGAAGTTGCATTTGACCCAGCTATTTCCCTGCTGGATGTCTTGCTGAAAGAATTAAAGGATAGTCCCACAATGATACATAAATACCCATGTTAATAGAGACACAGTTTGTAATAGCTAAATCTTGGACACAGTCCAAATGCACATCAACCAATGAATGGTTAGAGAAAATGTTTTTTTTTTTATACAATGGAATACTACTGAGCCAAAAAGAAATATAAACTTGAGACATTTATAGCTAACTGGATGCACTTTGAGACCATAGTCTTAAGTGAAATAAATCAGACATATATGTGTACATACCACATTGTCTCTGGTGTGAGAAGCTAAAACTGTAAATGAAAACCTAATGTATAAAAGATGTTGTGAATAGGAGGAAAAACACTCAAATAGGTAGGGGAACTTGGGTTAGGGTGAGGAAAAGGAAGGAGGGGGAAAATGAGAAAAGGAAAAACGGAAACAAAGCTTTTGTAAATGAGAGGAAGAGGGGTTGAAGAGATGGGAGGAAAATGGGAAAAAAATAAGAATCAAGATATATCATGTGCAGGTACAAATTTCCTGTGATGAATGTTATCATTATATATACCTAAAATGTACCAATATACTTAATTAACTTAAAAATATTGATGATCGGAGGCAAACACAAAGATGTTGAAACTGTGGTTAAACTTTTAAATATTTGAATTATTAATATTGATTTGTTGCCCAGTTCATTACTGTTTCAGCAAAAGAAATACACATCTTGTCAATTTATAGTTTTTAAATAGATTAATACTTATAGATATTTAACATCTTTATACTTTCAAAATTAGGTATTATGATTGTCATTTGTAGATGAAATAACCGAGGGTCAGGTGGTTTGCCTAAGAAAAACAGTTCCAGCAATTGCTATTATTCACATTAAATGCAATTTTTTCTTCATATCATTTGCCAACATATTTAGATTTTTGTATAAGGCCACCAGAATCAAAATAAATATGTTACCTCAAAAGACAATATCATCGATCCTGTAATTTTTAAAAATTTAATGTGCAATGAGTCATAGATGGTTTCCTAAAATGCAGCCTTTAGTATCTCCCTGGGAGATTAACATTATCAGTTCCTGGATCAAATTTTGAAAAGTTTATCAAACATTTCAGGTGATTCTGATGCACTAGATTTTAGGACCATTTTTTTGTGAGGAACACTGGAATGTTTCACATTGAGATTTTGGCATTATTAAATCACTGGAAGGTTTTTAAAACTGGAGTAAGATATACATTATGAAAAGTTTTGGATGAAGAAAGAAGTTTAGAGTACTGGTTTAGGAAGAACTTGGTGTGATGTAATCATGGAAGAAGTATGTTCTGGCAGAAGTCAGGTTAAAGATGTGCAGCCCAGTTTTGATTCATGGGTTCATATCTGACTTGTATTTTAAGAGAATATACAGCTGCTAAGAAAAGGTTATGTGGCAAAGGAGCATAGTCACTTGAATTAGGAATATATATCTATATGATATACATATCTATATGATATACATATATATGATATATATGATATACATAGATATATATATGATACATATATATGATATATATGATATACATAGATATATATGATACATATATATGATATATACATATATATATAGATATATATCTATATATATGAAAAGGTATGCTTCTCCACAATTCCTGACATGTATCTATCCATATAAATATTGTATTGTTACTGTGAACTAAAAGTCTGCTAGGTCCCTGATTTGACAGAATCTATATAGGCAGGGCCTTGATATGCTATAACACTTCTCATGACATCTGGTTACATATCTAAAGTAATAAGTGCTATTCGGATAAAAGAACTGACAGGAAGAAACAGAATAGAATCTTCCCTCAAAAAAAGCCTAGGACAACCTCAGACTGTGAGTGTCAAGCCTGTCTCTCATCATTTTCTAGCAATATCCTTCTCTTGGTTGATGGCGGTAGAATGTGATGGGTCTGTGATGAGTCTGTGATCAAGTAAATCTTTTCTTGACCTTGATGTTCAAGGTTTACTGAGGGAGGCTGGAGAGAAATGCAAACAGACAGACATTTCGTTAAGAATCTGTTGGGGAGAGAGCCTGCTGAACTTCTACGTGGACGTCATCTCCCACATCTGTACTCATCAGCATCGAGACAGCTGGTCTCGTTGGTGTATCAGACACCTCAAGGTATATTTGTCCTTGATACTGAACTGTTGCAATACTGAGGATTAAAAATTCTAGAATCTTGGGATTTAAGGGCTGGGAAGTATCTTAAAGATTATCTTATTTAATAAATTTTTAAAAATGAATGTCACAGTAAATGTCAAAGGTAATTTTCCTCATAACTAGTTTACACCTTTGGTGGCAGAGGTGCCCTTTCCTAATTAGAGTCAATCAAGTATTGGAAAGATTTAATCAAACAAAAATCATAGAGATGAAGATTTGGGGATAAATTCCATCTTTAGCAGTGTGATGCATAATTATTTCTGTAGCATTGTTATTCTCAGCTTTGAGAAGAGCAACCTCCATGCCTCTGATTTGTTCAGGTGTCTAAAAACGCAATGATACATTTCATTACGTGTTTTTTCTTTGACTCATTTCTTACTGAAAATTTAAACATAATTATAACAATAGTTCAAAATAAGTCATGATCTTCAACTGTATCATTATTCTGGAAAACTGTAAAAAAAAATCTAACGGAATTCATATTAAATGCTCCCAAGTAATTTTTTCTTTTTCTTTCTAAGGTAGAGAATTGTAGTGTGGAGTGAATGGGCTAGCATTAAGGACACTGGATAGAGGGAAGAAGGGAAAGAGGAAATAATAATATGTACATGTACTAACACCCCACAAGAAATGAAATACAGACATGAGTTAATACAAATGCAAATGTTAAAAAATATTGGATAAAGAATTTTTACTAGTCCAATTTCTTGCTAGTCAACTGTGAGAAATAAAAGAAATAATCACTTCAATATAAATTCTGTATAGCTGCTATAAAAATACTTGGCTATCTAGGCTAGTATTCCTATCTATTAATAAAAACATCTCAATGTATGTTCTTCCACGAATGTTGTATGATCTTACAGGTAACTCGTATTTTGTAATTTCATTTTCACTTTTGTTTGTCGGAGCCACTCTGCAGCTTATGGTGTAATATGTTACCTCGAGCACAAACGAGACTTTCAATTACGAGTTTTTGCATTTCTTTTTTTAATTCATATTTTCAGCTTCCAATAATATTATTTGTGTACCTTTGATGTGTTTGCAAACATTTGTATTTGAGACTATGCTTTTAGGCAAATAATTATAAATGTTACCTTATAAATTCAGTGAATAATAAGTATTTGGGAAAAGTTGTTATTGCATTTATTAAGGAAAAGAGCCTGGGAGCTTGGGGACTTAGGAAATTAAGACCATGAGATCTAGAATAATGACTCATAAATGTGTGCTTCCTGTAGAGAACTTCCAGCCTACCTACTATTGTGTTCCTTCTTATCTGTTATTTATTCTGTGAATAAAATCCCAAGTCAGCAATTCATTACTTCCATCTCAATAACGCTACGAATTTCAAATGAATGTTATTACTAATATTAATACTATTCTTAGAATCTACTTCTGTGAACATAAAACCCCATATTAAATAAATTGTATTCATTTGCGAGATAGAGGTAAAGCAACTGAGTCTCAGATTTATTAACTTTTCTATTTAAAACAAGTTCAGTGATGAAGCAGGGACTCAAGAATCTAAGTCCAGTGTGCTAGTCTGATTTTCCTTCTATACTGTAAGTTTGAATTAAGACTAAGATAAGTATGTATAATTAGATTATCATTTAATAGGCTTACTAGTAGTAAAACAATTTCTGTACTAATCATTTTGTTAAAATCTTTTTATTAGGAAAAATACACATTTTGTTCTTCTTAACTTCAGTTCTCATCATTGACTTTGGGAGAAACAAATGTCCTCTCTTGCATATTTTCCCTTGAAATTTTTTTCCAGAAAATATAAAAACTTAGTTCCTCTGGTAAATGTCTGTCATAACAATAATAAACTGACTTAGAAAGTCTGACTCCATTTGCAACAAGTTATAAATGTCATAGAATTCTCCTCATCTTTCTGAGAATCTTTGCGATGTGATACATTTCACGAGCAGACAGGATTTCCTTTCTCACCATGATCCTTACGATATGTTGTGTACTTTAATTAGAATTTAAATTTTCTATGGAAGAAAACATTAACTTTCGTGAAGTTTTTCCTTTATACAAATATGGACAACATAAGTATTGAATTTCTTCTAGGAGAAAGAAATTCATTGGTGATAGCAAATAATGACAAAGGAATAAAAACACATTGAGATATTTTAGAAGCCCCAAGAGAAATTTGCTACTATATAATTTTGTTTCCACTTGCTTATCAAATTACCATCCTGCTGAGTAGAATCTGGCTTACTATCATTAGGAAAGCCAGGTGCGGAGGGATGTGAGTCACCTCTCGAAATGACAGGCCAGGTTGCACTGTGAATGAAGGTGTCTCTGCTGAGCGTAACTGTTGATACATTTCATTCATATCAGCTTTGTTTTATTTTTGACTCTACTTACTTGTACAGTATCTAGGGATGTGGTTGCTTGCCAATCACACACAATAGCAAATACTTTTCCCAGTAGTAATTTATAAAAATAACTCAGATGAAAGTCTACTTTCAGAATTGTTAATAAAGTCAGATACAGAAACTGTCATTTTCTTTTTCCCAAACTCACATTCTTTATACAGTGTTGGAAAACTTTTCCTCAAATTTCCTATTCCTAAATACTACAAAATAGAGGAAACTGTATGAAATAAATTCTGTGATTAAAGTGCAGCAATGGTTTTCACCCTGTTTTTCCTCCCAGCTTTCGTATATGATTTATAACTTAAAAAAATACATTCCAGTAGACAGATACTGATCCAAAACACTATTACAAATGTGATTTTTTTTTTCATAGACCTAAGTCCTGCCTGATACCATCTTCTAATCCTAGAAGCTAATTTACCTAAATTCCCTAAGTAGTAGTTAGGTATAATATCTTACCATCTTTTCCAGTATTCTACCTCTGACATTCTAACACAGATATTAAAACAAATTAATAAATGAAATATAGCAGCAAAACTTCTGTTATGTTTTATATCTAAATGTCTCTTCATAAAGGTACAAGATCCCAGTAATGAATGTAACTGTACTGTATACCTAGAATGTACCAATAAATTAAATTTTAAAAAATAAAAAATAAATAAATGTCTCTTCAAAGCCTCATGCAATTAGAAGAGGGATCTTATGGAAGATCTTTCAATTATGGGGGTTTATAGATGACTTGCTGTTAGGAGATGGGGTCTGAATGGAAGAGGACAATCACTGGGGGTGTGGCCTAGATGGGTTTAACTCCCTCTGAGCTCCTCCCTTCACTCTCTTTGTTTTCCAGCAGATATTAGCAGTTTCTCTTCCACTTTGCTACCTGATTATAAACTGAAAACTCTAAAAACTGTGAGGTAAAATAAATCTTTCCTTCATTAATTTAATGTCAGGTATTGTGTCCCAATGTAAAAGAAAGAAAGACCTGTTGTATCAATAAATTTATAGAGCAGTGGGAAAAGAATGTGGACCAGCTCAGGAAAAGAGATAGGTTTCGTCAGTTTTCCACGGCTATTACAAAATACCCAAGAAAAACAATGTTAAAGAGGAAAGACATATCTTGGCTTACAATTTCAGAGGTATCAGTCCATGGTTGATAGATGCCATTGCTGAGAGCCTGAGGTTAGGAAGAACATTAAGGTAGAAAGTTGTGGTGGAGCAAAGCTATTTATCTCATGGCTGCCAAGAAGCATAAAATGAAGGAAAATGTCAGAGAGAGTAAAGAAGAAGGTCATGAAAAAAAATACACCATGTAAAGAAAGGCATGTCTCCAGTGACCTACCTAGACATCAGGAGTTTAATTTTGGATATATTAGATTTATAATGCCAATCAGAAATTCAAGAAAAAAGCCAGGTATGGTGGTACATGCCTATAATCACAGCACTCAGGAGGCTGAGGCAGGAGGATCACAGTTAGTTCAAGACCAGCTTGGACTACATAGTGAATTCCAGGTCAGTCTCAACTACACAGTGAGACCCTGTCTCAAAAAACAAAACAAAACAAAAAAAACAAAAACAAAAAATAACAAAAAATATATATATATATATATAAAATTAAAGAAATTCAAGAAGAGTAAATAGTTACATTCATAACTTTGGAACTCAGGAACAAGGTTCAAATGGAAATGTAAACCTTTAATGCTTCTGTATATGTGCCTTTTTCATAAGCATTACAGCCGATATAAACATCAAAAGAGTGAGCATGGGGGGGCACAAAAACCACAAGGACAATATTTACAGATAAAAGAGATGAGGAAAACTCAGTGAAAGAGAATATGATAATGTGGTTAATTAGGCATATAGTAGCATAGATGTTGTGCTG
>NW_022900932.1:32021786-32024693 GCF_012274545.1 Fukomys damarensis
AACAAAAAATATATATATATATATAAAATTAAAGAAATTCAAGAAGAGTAGATAGTTACATTCATAACTTTGGAACTCAGGAACAAGGTTCAAATGGAAATGTAAACCTTTAATGCTTCTGTATATGTGCCTTTTTCATAAGCATTACAGCCGATATAAACATCAAAAGAGTGAGCATGGGGGGGCACAAAAACCACAAGGACAATATTTACAGATAAAAGAGATGAGGAAAACTCAGTGAAAGAGAATATGATAATGTGGTTAATTAGGCATATAGTAGCATAGATGTTGTGCTGGTTCCTAATGGTATATTTTTAATAAATTTTGTTTGGTTAAAAACCTCACTGGCTCTTTTACATTGTTTTATTATGTGGGTTATATTTTAGAGAAAGAAGGTTTGTTGTCCTGGAGGATGGGACATTTTATCTGCTGAAAATGAGAATTGGGAGAATGAACTGGACATTTGTAAAAGAGATATCTGAATATGTTGTTTAGGACAATTGAGGATTATGGAGGAATGAAAATGTGGTAAAACTGGTGTTTTGCATTAAGATTATGTAAGAACTTTGTAATAATTTATTTGAAACAATACCCACATGCTGTGTCCTGTTGTGTAAGTGTAAATGAAAGCCCAAGCATTAAATTTATCTCATTGTTTTGACCAAGAAACTAAAATAATAAAGTATCTTCTTGGGGGTAGATACAGCCATGTGATTTGCAATCAATGAATGGAGAGCATATTACCACTTTTGGAAAATGCAATTATAAATAGCTCTCTATGCCCTTTTTCCTTACTACAACAAAACCTTAAGTGTAGTGTTGAAAAGGACTTGCATCAAGATGAAATGGTCTGGAATATTGAGCCACTACGTGGAGAGAGCTTTCCTGGAGAATCCCTTTATTTGGGGCAGGGTATTGGGGATTGAACTCAGATCCTTGCCCTTATGAGACAGGCAGTGGAACCACTGAGGTAAATTCCTGGCCCTTCCCTAGAGAATCTTAAATAGAGGGGGATTTTAGTCGAAATTGAAATGAACTCATGACACTGATACTGGTGAACTGAAATTTTGTTTCCTTGCTATAGTAAAATCAAGTTTACTATACCTAATAAAAATGTATATTTATAGTAATCAATAGCAGAGATGTTTTTAAAAGTACAGTAATAAGATAAAGTTATATAAGTACCCTCTATATGAAGAATTAATCACCAAAATTATGAGGGCATAAGTGATGGAGAAAGTGCTACTGAACCAGGAGGCAAGATGATCAGGGAATTAGGTACAAGAATTGAATATATGTAAGTATACATTTTTTCTCTTATTTGGAAAGAAAATCACAAGTCTCTGGGCACCCAAATAGCATTGGTGAGTGTGTACAGATCCTTGCGAGCAGCAGTGTGGTCCAGACTGGCCTGGCTGCATCTGGATCCCAGCCAGGGATCTTCCCCAACCCCAGAGGCTCAGGCAAACATGTGCAGCCAAGGCCTGCCATTGAAAGAGCTGCAGAGACACACAACCTTCAGTCAGAAGCCCACCCCATAGCATCAGTAAGTGTGCATAGACCCCAGGGAGCAACAGTGTAGTCTAGACCGGCAGAACTTCAGACAGATCCAAGCCAGGGATCTGCCTTGACCCCAGAGGCTCAGGCAAACCTGCCTAGCCAAAGGCCACCCAGCAAAGACCTACACAGGCACACAAGCTTCAAGCAGAGCCCCCCCGCCGCCACAGCATTGGTGATTTGAACCCAAGAATTAGTGCAATGGTGATCAGCAGAGAAAAGGCCTCTTGGTAACCTGCAAAGAATTGAAGACAACTGCTGGGTGAGCAAAAAGATGTCTTATAAAGGCATAGCAGGCTGCATCTGTAAAACTGAGAAGACATGGAAACAAGTCCCAAAACCAGATTCCAGATCACCTAAGTCAACCCCAAAGGGAAACGAGATGTAACAATCTGATACTCAACCCACCCGTACTCCCTGGACTGGCAACAAAAGAGGATCTGGAAAAAATGAAGGTGGAAATGATTTCCCACATAACATCAGAGATTGTGCCCATAGTGTAAGACATGATTAATAAATCTAGAGCAGACACAGATTAAAAAAAATAAAAGAGCTGAGGAACATGATGGAATCCCAACAAAGGAAATAAACAGAATCAAAAGATGCAAAGAGATTTCTAGGACATTAAAAACTCCATTAAAAGTTTACACAGCAGAATGAGCCAATGTGAAGATAGAGTTTCAGATATAGAAAATAGAATTGCAATTAGACTCCAGGTACAGAAAAATTTCTTAAAAATAGTAAGAGACCATGAGAAATCAATCCAACAGCCTCTAGATGATGTAAAGAAGAATAATATAAGACTGAACAGAGTTAATGAAGAAACAGGAGAGAGTACAGATGCTATAAAAAAAAAATGTTCACAGATGTAACATCAGAAAACATCCCAAATTGGGGAAAACATTCTGACATATAGATAAGTGAGACATATAGGACTCCAACTAGCTGTGATAAAAACAAATCTACACATAGGCATATAATAGTTAAGATTCCAGAAGCTCAACAGAAGAACAAAATTGTACAGGCAGAGAAAAGAAACAAATCACACACAAAGGAAGGCCTATCAAAATCACAGCAGAATTCTCAACACAAACCCACAAACCCTCAAGGAAAGAAGAGCTTGAAGTGATGTCTTTCAAGCTCTAAAAGAAAACAGCCTCCAACTCATACAGATGTACTCTGCAAAATTATCTTTTTTTTTTTTTGCATGGTATACATTTATTTTTTTTAATTTTTTTAAATTTTATTGAGTTTATTGGTACATTTTAGGGATACAGTACAGTTACATTCATTGTTGGGATCATGTACCTCTACATGGCAAGTCTTGATTCTCATTTTTTCCCCTTACCT
>NW_022900932.1:32025123-32040607 GCF_012274545.1 Fukomys damarensis
TGAGGTATCTCCATATTGATTTCCATAGTGGTTGCACTAGTCTGCACTCCCACCAACAATGGAGGAGGGTTCCTTTCTCCCCACAACCCCACCAACATTTGTTATTGTGTGATTTCTTGATAGCAGCCATTCTTTGTGGGGTGAGGTGGAATCTGTGTTGTTTTCATCTGGATCTCTCGAATGACCAGTGATGTGGAACATTTTTTCATATATTTTCTAACCCTTATCTTTCGCCATGCACTAAATTAAAATCCAAATAAATATTAAAACAGAAACATTAAACTTGCTGGAAGGTAAGTTAGGCAGAACTCTGGAAGACATTGGTATAGGAAAAGACTTTATGAACAAATCCTCAGTAGCATGGGAACTAGCAGATAGAATCAACAGCTGGGATCTCATCTTACTAAAAAGCTTCTGTACTTCAAAAGAAACCATTAGCAGAACTAAGAGACAATCTACAATGTGGGAAAAAAATTTTTACCAGCTGTACCTCAGACAAAGGACTATTATCAAGGATATATAAAGAACTCAAAACAATCAGTCCCCCCAAATATAAAGACCCGATTCAAAAATGGGCATCCGAAATGAACAGACATTTCTCAGACAAAGAAGTAAATGCAAAATTATCTTTTAAGATTGATGGAGAAAAAAGATACTTTATGACAAAGAGCACCTTAGGAACTAACTTATGAATACCAAACCAACACTCCAAAAATTTTTAAACAATATTCTAGGAAATGACAATGAAGACCACAACTCCAGGAAGCCCAGCAGAATAATCCATCAGGTATGACAAAAATAAATGCAAAGGGTGAGTATCCAACAAAAAGAGAAAGTCATGACAAGGATTAGTCAATATATATCAGTTATAACCATCAATAGTAATGCTGTCAATTCGCCAATCAAAAGAAATGGATTGGCAGAATGGGTCAAAAAGCAAGATCCAACAATATGCTGCATAAAATAAGCACATCTACTTCTAAAAGAAACTCATAGACTGAAAGTTAAAGGGTGGAAAACAATACTCCATGTGACAGGAACCCCCGAAAAAGCAGGAATGGCTATCCTCCTTGAAGATCAAGTGGATTTCAAACCAACACTTATTAAGAGAGACAAAGAAGGAAACCACATCCTTGTAAAGGGAACAATCCAAGAAGAAGAGATGACAATCATAAATATATATGCACCAAACACTAATGTGCCCAACTATATAAAACAAATACTAATAGACATAAAAAAAAATCAAATAAGCACTAACACAATAACAATGGGGGAATGCAATACTACACTGTCACAAATAGAGCAAAATAAACAATGTAATACTGGAACTCAAACTTTTGAACAAATGAATTTAACAGATATTTACAGTGTTCAACCCCACAAACTAAGAATACACATTCTTTTTAACCACACTTGTTGTTCTCAAAAACAGACAACATACTCACTCATAGAACATGTCTAAATAAACACAAAGCTATTATACTGATCCCCTATAAATTATCAGACCATAGTGCAATGAAATTGGAGATCAATAGCAAAAGAAACTGAAGAATTTCACAAACACATGGAATTTGAATAACACACTTCTGAACTACGAATGGATCACAGAGGATATTAAAGAAGAAATCAGACAGTTCCTACAATTAAATGACAATGACAATATGACATATTGGAATCTATGGGAAAAAATGAAAGCAGTCTTATAAGGGAAATTCATAGCATTGAATATGCATATTAGGAAAACAGAGTGTAATCACTTACACAACCCAATACTGAATCTCAAGCTTCTATAAAAAGAAAAGTAGAAGAAACCCAAAGTTCATACAAGGGAGGAAATTATAAAGATCAGAGCAGAAATCAATGCAATGCAGACCAGAAGAACTATAGAAACAATTAATAAAGCAAAGAATTGGTTATTTGAAAGAATAAACAAAATTGGCAAACCTTTAGCCAAACTATCATAATACATGGTCAAAAACTGAAATCCTTCATGCTAAAATCAGGAACAAGACAAGGACAACTGCTATCACCACTCTTGTTCAACATAGTTTGGAAACATTAGCCGCAGCAATTAGACAAGAGAAAGAAATAAAAGGAATAAAGATAGGAAATGAAAAAGTCATATTTTCATTATTTGTAGATGACATGGTACTCTATTTAGAAGACCCCAAGAATTTCACCAAAAGTATTCTACACTTAATAACCACATGCAGTAAAGTAGCTGGATGCAAGGTCAACACACAAAAATGAATAGCATTACTGTATATGAGAGACAGACTCACTGAAGGGGAAATGGGCAATTAATTTCTTTCACAAAAGCATTCAAAAAGTTGAAATACCTAGGAGTCAGTCTAACAAAAGGAATCAAAGACCTCTTTGCTGAAAAGTCCAACACTCTGAAAACAAGAGATTGAAGAGGCTATCAGAAAATGGAAAGAGATCCCTTGTCCCTGGGTTGGAATAACAAACATAGTGAAAATGGCCATACTACCAAAACTGTGATATAGGTTCAATGCAATCCTGATTGAAATACCAGCATCATACTTCACAGACCTTGAGAAATAATTCATTTGGAACAAGAAGAGATTTAGATAACAAAAGCAATTTTAGACAATGAAAAGAAGTTAGATGGTATCACAATCCCCAACTTCAAACTACATTACAAATTTACTGTGATAAAAACAACATGGTACTGGCAAAGAAACAGACCTGAGGACCATTGGAACAGATTAGAATATGCAGAAACATTTTGAGATACATTCAGCCACCTCACCTTTGACAAAGGAGCCAAACACCCTCACTGGAGGAAAGATAGCTTCTTTAATAAATGGTGCTGGAAAAACTGGGTTTCAACTTGCCAGAGATTAAAACTATACCTATATCTCTCACCATGCACTAAACCAAAATTGAAAAGGATTCAAGATCTAAATATTAAAACAGAAACACTAAACTGGCTGGAAAAGAGTTTAAGTAGAAGACATTAGCATAGGAAAATATTTTATGAACAAAACCTCAGTTGCCCATGAACAAGTACAATAAATAAGTGAGATATTTTATTAAAAAGCTTCTGCATAGCAAAAGAAATGATCAACAGTGTGAAAAGACAACCAACAATGTGGGAAAGAATTTTCACCAGTTGTTCCTCAGACAAAGGGTCTACTGTCTAGAATATTTGAAGAACTTAAAAATCAGAACTCCCAAATGTAAAAACCCAATCCAAAAATGGTCATCTGAAATGAACAGACATCTCTCAGGAAAGGAAGTAGAAAGATCAAATAAAGATATGAAAAAATGTTGAAAAACACTAATCATTTGAGAAATGCACATGAAAACAACACTGATATTCCTCCTTGCCCCAGAAAGAATGGATGTTATCATGAAATCAACCAATAATAAATGCTGGTGGGGCTGTGGGGAAAGAGGAACACTGCTCCACTGCTGGCAGGATTGTAGAATGCTGAAAATCTGTATGGAGATACCTCAAATAACTAGGATTGGAAGTCCTATTTGACCCAGCTATTCCCCTGCTGGGTATCTCCACCCCAAAACTGGAAGAATCATACCTCAGTGATCTATGAACAACAAAGTTCATAGCAGCATAATTTGTAATAGCTAAAGCTTGGAAGCAGCCCAATTGCCCATCAATGGGAGACTAAAGAAAATTTGGTGTTTTTATAAAATGGAATACTACTCAGCCTTAAAAAATGAGAAATTAGAGACATTTACAGCTATATGGATGCACAGTGAGGCGATACTCTCAAGTGAAATAAACAGAACACAAGTGTGTAAATACCAGATAGTTTCTCAGGTGTGAGAAACTGAAAGTGTAAATAAGGACTAGATGGTATAACAGATAATGTGAAATAGAAAGAAAGGGGACAAAGGGGAAGGGGAAATGGGACAGGTACATGAAAGAAATAAGGGAATGGAATTAATATGGGAAAATGAAAAAATAATGGAAGCAAAATCTTTGTAGATAGGGAGGGAGAGAGGGGTTGAAGTGAAGGCAGAGGAATTGGGAAAAAATAAGAACCAGGATGGATTATATAAAGGTACAAATTTCCAACAATGAATGTCATTATACCAGAAAAAAAAAAGAAAGAAAAGAAAAGAAAAAACGTGCTGGGAATTAGCTCAGTGGTTCCGCCACCTGCCTCGCAAGCGCAAGGTCCTGAGTTCAGTCCCTGGTACCCCCCCAAAAAGAAAATAATGTCAGTATATTGTATTCATTATATGTACCAATGAAATTAATTGAAAAAACAAAAATAGCCCAAGTCTCTGTTTAATTTTGTTATAAATAAAAAGAATAATTGTTCTGGAAAATGAATTATATTTCAAAATGCACTTGGCATACTTCCACTTATAAAATGTATATAAATTATACTCTAAATTCAAAAAATCCTTGCAATAATTCTTGAAAAGATTAATTATTCAATTTACTGGAACATAGTAAATCCAGATAATATAGTATGGTTTAACTCATTTTCCTAAACTGTGGCATAGTGAGGACTTAATTAAAAAGTCAGCCTGTGTTGAAAGTCTGTCATGTAATCACTAATCACTTTTGCCAAAATGTGTGCTTCCACCTGTATAAAACTTTGTCAAGTTTAATTTTAAGAGATGTAATTAACTATACATATATGAATTATATAACTAGAGTAATACATACATATTTATGTATGAGTGCTAGATTTATTTATGCAGAGTACTAAAAAGTACAAACAAACCCACCTATAGTGTTGACAAGATCATTGGAAGCCCGAGGAAGAAGTAAAGTGTGGGAAGGAGGGTTTACAAAGTAAGGGGAGGAAATGTTGGCCATGAATATTTTCATCTTGATTATTATAATTATTTCTGGCAACCTCGGATGTTCTTTACTTTGGGGCAACATAATTTTAATTTCTGCTTCTGTCTTCATTGAACATTGTCCATGACTCTTCAAAATCTTTCTATGCACGATAATCTTTGTCTCTTGGAAGTTTTCCTTTTACAAAGACAGCAGTCATTAAATTATGGCCCATTCCAATGATTTATTTTAACTTATTTCTCTCTGTAAAGTCCTTATTCCTATAAAGTCACTTTCTGAGGCACTGGAGGTTAGATTTTAACTAATATTTTTTACAGTACAAAATTCAGTTGCTAATGGGAAATATTGTGCTATATATGAAATAAGTAGTATAGAAATTTTATGTAGATGGAAATATATAGATGAATATGATTATGTATTCCTACTATTATTTAAAATCATAATGTTTCATGGCAAGCTTGTGAATTCACAAAGAATATTTTATGTCTCAGGTGAACTTATGCCATTCATATAAACATAATGTAAACATAATTACTAGTTTATTTCACTTGATTACATTCCCCTAAAATGATGTTTTGTGATCAAGCAAGCAGGGGGCAAAGATATAACGGTTTTTGTATTGGGTTTTATCTTCATAATCATTATGTCATTTGAAACGAATGAGATTTGTTTGGCATGTATATAATTGCTCTGTGCAGCTGGATCACTGTTTAGGTTTGTAAAGAACCAGACTCACTAATAATGCATTATAAGGTTTAGAAGCTACTGGATGTGGTTATTAAATCCCTAAAAAAAAATAGGTGATCTTGCTTAATTATCAATGCAGAAGAATAAGTTCTTGAATTTTGAATCACATTTATTTGGTTCGATAACCTTTTATTAAATCAACTTTGAAAAGAAGGCCTATGGGTGTGCCTAGCGCAGTTTTCATCATTTTAAATACCTTTGCTTTTAAATTTTGTTATTGTTTCATTCCCTACTTTCACTCAAAGGTTGATAATCCAACTAAATAATTAAAAATATAGACATAAAATATGCCCTCCAGGATGAATAGAAAATTCTTCTCCAGCAATTAATTTCAAATTCTTCTTTGTCAGTAAAGCAAAAATTTGGAAATTTTTTGGACACCAGATTATTAATGCTCTGAATCAAGCACTCTGGCAAGAGAAACTTTAAAGGATTAAAGGATATAATATTTTGGTTAAAAATATAAGCAGTTGTCAAAGACATCCTAAAGCATGAGATATTTTACTGTCAACCTGATAAAAATAACCACATGTATGGGCAGTACGGCTCCTTAGTTACAGTTTCTCAGAGTGAGTCTTCTCTGGAAACCTCAGGGACTGAGTACAGTCAGCTGCAAAACGAGAAAATTTAAGAAAACATGAACATGTCAGAATTTAAGGGCAGCATATTACAACACTTTTTATATAATTTAAACATAAGGCAGCAAGTTTCAATGTACAATATAACATGGGATTTAAAGTTTTAATTTAATTTTAAGAAATTCAAATTACTCTAGGGTGGAACAAATGTCCTCTCTGATGTGGCATCATATTATACATCACTACTTTATCATCTGTATTATATGGCAAGGCCAAATATGCAAGATGATCTGCTTTATTAAAATAAATTATTGTTTATGAAATTCTGGAAGTTTGGCAAATATGTATGAGTAAGAAGAAGATAGTTGCAAGCTAGAATAAAGGGCTAAGGGTTTGCTCAGGTTTGTCTCTGTGATGGTAGCTGTCATGTCAGGGAGAAGGAAACAAAAAGCTGTGGGAGGCATGAAATTAGTTTGGGAAAATTATAATATTGCTAATACAATATTAATTGAAATAGAGCAATAAAGTAATTATAATTCCAGCTATTATATATTATATACTCAATATGCATCAGATATTGGGGTGTTTGAGTGATCTTTCCTTTAAAACAAGCTATTGAATTAATAATTGTTTCCAGCTTAAAGAAGAGAAAACAAGACCTTTGTGTATTGAATAACGTGCCATAGATGAGAAACCTTAATGTCACATCATAGTATAAACTGATGGGTATCAGAGACCAATAATATTATGCATAGTCATTAGTGACAGATCAGTATGTAATACGAGGCTATCAAGCCATGAGGAATATGGGAACCAGAGTCCAGTGACCCCTGGAACTAGTAATATGAAAGGAAACAGGCAGCAGGAGTCTCTAATTGTGGTGAAGCTCTCCACAGAGATTTTACCCTCATAGAGTTAAGAGTGCTGGATACCCACACAATTTACTGAGTCCATTTAGTAGTACAAATAATACTGCTAACCATATATTGTGAATGTATACATAAGCAGAACCACAATATACACTTTGGACTCATGCTGTCTGAGCTGGACAAGTATTTATTTTAAATTACACATGTAATGTAAGTTTTAACTGAGATTCTGACCCAGATCAACTTTATTCTAAGACAATTTAGTTTCCATAGTATATTTTAAATTTATTTATAGGGAGAAAAATAACTGTGTGATACAAAGGTACCCATAACCCTCAAATTTTTAGGTGCCTGTTGAATGGGATGGCATCAATGACATAAGTAAAAGTAAAGTGGTTACTTTCTGGAAGACATCTCAATGGGTAAGGAAAGGGTGTCTACTGGTTTGAGAATTAAATAATTTAAATAGTAAAGTAAATAGTAGGTAAATTAGTACACAAGTAAATACTGTAATACTTTGGGCCATAAATGTTTCTGTTTGAAAACAATTTGATTTGCACAAAAACATTTTGCAAAATTTTGTTTTCCTTTGCAAGCTATGCAAACTATGAGTCATGAACATGTGTCCATGTTCCCTACATGAGCACAAAGACAGCCATCTTCCCCAAAATTGTGTACTAAATTAAGCTTAAGCTTGTAAATGGACAAACCACTGTGCATGCTTTTGATAGTCAGATAATCATTTTCAAATCTAAGTTTTTAAGCCTACAGTTTACAAAAATGCATGGGTATGTGATTGTTCTATATCCCCACTTTTTCTATCAGTCACACCGAAATTGTGCTCTAGCATTACATGGTAAATTTTAGTGAGTACAAAGGAACTGTAGACTTTAATTAGAATTCTGTGTTCATCTTTAGAATCAATCATTTATGTTGTATAATAGCCACACTCTGACACTGACTTTCTTTATCATCAAATGGCAATATCTATCAATTCCTACATTATTAAGTTGTTGAAATAATAGAATTTATGTTCAAATATCATAATTTCATTATCTATGTTTGAGTCTTCCTCTTCTACTTCACCTACCTTGGCTTGGGAATAATTTACACTCTCTCTAGAACATCATAACTTACACAATACATGTTCTATCCACTTTAAATTCCAATATTCTTTGTGTTCTGCATTATCTAGGTTTAATGATAACAAATTCCTATTGAGGCCATACTCAAGTGAAATAAATAGGACACACTTGTGTAAATACTGAATAGTTTCTCTGGTGTGAAAAGCTAAAAGTGTAAGGAAGGCTCAAATAGTATAATTGGTAATGTGCAATAGGAGGAAAAGGGCTAAAGGAGTAGGGGAAGTGGGAAGAGTATGGGGAAGAAAAGAAGGGAAAAGAAAAAAATATGATGAAAGGAAAAAATGGAAACGAAATCTTCATAAATATAGAAGGGTGAAGGTGGTGAAGGGAGAGCACAGGTATGGTGAAAAATAAGAACCCAGATACATCACATAAAGGTACAAGATCCCAATGATGAATGTAACTGTATTGAATACCTAAAAAGTACCAATAAACTCAATGAGAAAAAAAAACAATAGCAAAATCTTAATTTTAACTATTTTCAAACAAAATGTTATTTAAAATTTGTCACACAGAATAGGACTCAAGGCGAGCTTGAATATTTTTTAATAGAGTGTTTAAATCTAGCATCCATAGTTTTTAAAATATGTTTTGTGATTCCTGAGGATTTGAAACAGTAGCCTTGGAATTCAGCCAAGAAAGGAAATGGGGGTTTATCTTACAGATTCATGAATTTATTTTTGTTTATTTAGAAGAAGTGTTATGCATTCTACACACTTTAAATATGACTTCTAATAATGGTACCTCATTCCTGACTTTTCGAGCATTTAAATCAAGTAATTACACTGTTTTCTCAAATCTTGTCAAATGAGGATGGATGGAAAGTTACTTGATGATCAACTTAGACATGAAGTGTATTTTGAATTAACGTTCACTGTTATATCTTCAATATGAAGTGTACCCGTAAAATTCATGTACTGAGGACTAGGTCCCCAGTGTAGCAATATTCAAATGTTTGGCCTAGATAAATGAGGGCTTTAACTACAGAAAGTGTATTAACACACTGATGAGATCATAATTTGATGGCATTTTAGGGAAGTGCTGGACACAGCAGGTAGAATTTAGCTGAAGGAAATGCATCACGGAGTATTACCTTTGGAACTACATCTGATCCTGTGCCTCTTCCTCTCTTGCTCCCTCTCCCTTTGCTTCCTGTTGGCCGTGAGGTGAACAGGTTTGTGCCACCATAACCTTCCTCTATAATATTATGTGTTGTTTCAGACAGACCTAAAGCAATGGGGCCACCTGACAATAAATCTGTGATTTGTTCTGTGGGGTCTCACCTAACAAGTCTGTGTTAGGAACTGTGTTTCTTACCACTTACAAATATCAAATTCCTGGGCCAAAAATGATGGAGACTATGTCAGTCTAGACATTTAGACAGACAGATAGTAAGTACTTACTGTTTCATTATGTTTATTTTATAAGTAACAATAACAGAATCCTGCACATAATTTTTACCTCTTTGGTCATACTGCAAAATTTTCAAGGTTAAAATTCTTTCATGGCTCTTTTTAATAATTTCCTCTGAAAATACCATAATGAAGACACAAAGAAAACATTTTTGTAGATAACGGAATGCTTTGGGTATTGATAATGCACCAGGCTCTCTTCTAAAAGAGAGCCTTTCAAACCTTCTATAAGGTTTGAAATCAACCTTATATCAGCAGTACAGTTATTTTCCAAATTTTCACATGAGAAAATAGTTGCAGAACTTAATTAATATTTTCAGTGTTAAACAACCAATGAGTGCTGAATTAAGACTTTGAGCTTATATCCATTTCAGTGTAAAGTCATTCTCTTTATCAGTATGTGATGGAGGTTTAATAACACTCCTCAACAAATATTTGGTAAGTTTTAGTTAACTTAATTTTTACTCCAGTGGGAATCACAAAAATACTATGATTTAGATAATATATCTATCACACCACCTTACATTGAATTTGTTTCATGCATTTTGAAATCTGTAGATGTACATTTAGAGTACCATATTTCTTGTCCTTTCTTTTCTACAAATGAACCACATTTCACAAATGTCCTATTTACAGTGCATTTAGAATAATAAAAGTTCACTTACTTAGATGTTATGTTCCTATAGCTTCTAACTTCTAAAAAATAATAAATGATTGAGAAGAATCTTGAAGTAGCCAAAGTAATTCTTTTAGTTTTAACATTTGTGGTATTGATTATTTAAGAGTGAGGTTGAGGATCAATATTGTGTAATTATTTAGCATTTTGCTGAAACACAAAATGTAAGGAGGATCAATAGGGAAAAGGAGAACAAGGAAATACACCCAGGCCCTGCTCACAATTCAATGTTAGTGGTTTTTTAATTGCTATACATAGAAAAAAATAACAGAGTATAACTTAATAGCCAAAGTGGTGGAAAATCATAGGATTTACAATGGTGTTAAGACCTATTCAATGAAAACATCGAGTTCTCTATTGAAAATAATTCAAAATTGTTCCTATTGGCATTACTAATTTATCTTTCAATTAGTAGAAAATTCACAACTGCTAATTAACTAATTGTCCAAGAATGGAAGATGATCAGTAAATAGAATATATTTTTATACAGTCACTCATACATAGTAAGATCTTTTCTTTTATTAACATTTTTGTTAACTATTCCCCAGACTAATAAAAATTAGAAATTATGGGCTGACTAGTCCCCTAAAAATAAATTTATAGGCATACACATTTGTATACACATATATAGGCATACAGAAGCACACACATGAACACACATAAATTCATAAAAATATTCTGAAACAATTTTACAAGTAAATATGACTTGGTCCTTTTCTTTTATAAAATGATATGAGAGATGCCTATAAAAACTGCAGAAAATCTGGTGTCCAGATGTGTGTTTCTTGTTGTTAAATGTAAAAACTTCCCCTTGACAGCTGGTCACTGCAAACGACTTTAGGAAGCAGATGATGGCAGTAAGTTAACTCGGTATGGAAATACTCATAACAGCCAGCCACTCTAGCTATTCAGATCAAACTATCACCCACTAGGCTTCCAAACATAACAAAAAAACTTCTCTCAACAAGTTTCATATTTATTAAATTTAGACTAAATCCCATGCAAACATCCATAAAGCTGTCAGATGATTTTGTTGAAATCTATCTGTGAAAGGAAACTTACACTCTTCCTCAAATACTACAGGCTGTGCTTCTTTGACAATAGCATTTATATAATCACATAAACTCTGATTGGTTTTCCTTGAATTGATTCTTTTCAAATAGATTAAGAATAAATTCTATGTGCATTTGTGTGTGTGTGCATGTGTGTGTGTGTGTGCGTGTGTGTGTGTGCATGTGTTCTTGTGAATTTTAGTGTGCATCTCAATGGGGATATCTGGGCACTGTAAGGCTGCCAGGAGTTCAATGAATATACTTTCTCCTAAGTTCAGCATTAGTAGGCAACGTGAGAGTGGAAGTTGCAGATCTAGATTTTACGCCACAAGTTTAATGTCTAGCATTCTGCCCTTTAGCCATTAACTGCACTTCTTTTTTTCTGCCATCACTTCTGTCTAATTTCCACAATTCTGTGAATATATTAAATAGTCAATTGTACTTTTTAAATGGATAAAGTGTATGATATGTGAAAATCTCAATAAAGCTATCATGAGCCAGACATGGTGGTGCATGCCTATAATACCAGCACTCGAGAGGCTGAGGCAGGAGGATCGCTGTGACTTCGAGACCAGCCTGGGCTACATAGTGAGCTCCAGGTCAGTCACAAGTACATAGTGAGACCCCGTCTCAAATGCTCCCCCCAAAAGCTATCACAAGAAATGTGAGGGAGTGTTTTATCATCTATAAAATGAAGACATCGGTCTCAAAGGCATCAAGTTCAAATAAGAAATAAATCACTTCTAATTAAATGTTCCATTCTAGTTTAAAAAAAAATAACAAGTAACAGATTATATGTAGTTACCTTGAGGACAAGAATGACTTCCTTTACTTTTTGAAATTCTCCCAGGCCTGGTTAACATACTCTGTGGGTCCTCTGGTGAGGTTCATTAATATAGGGCTGGAGATAAAATAGATAACAGAGATAAAAACAACAAAAAAAATCTACCTATGTTTTTTCTGTGTAACTTCTCCAAACTGAAAAGATGAGAGGATTGGGGAGACAAAGAAAAGGGAAAGGTGTTGAAAAACATTTAAGATGTATTATGTACATATACCACAGTGAATGTAATACTCACATACTGAAAACATGTACTAATAAAAATTTAAAACAAACTCCCAAACATTCAGTTGCATACATAAGAAAATGTGAAAACAGAAAAAAATATTATAGAGACACAGGTGTGATCATTTGGAAATAATATGAAGATACACATAACAGTAGATAAACCTACACTTTTTAATCTATGTAGTAATACTTGCCCAGAAAAGAGCTTTGCACAATAAGAGGTACTCAAGAAACGGTTGTTGATGCGATCTTTTTTATAATAAAAAAGACTAATTCAAGTTGACAATGACCATTATGTTCATGAAGTAAGTAAAGTGATACTTCCTGGAAGGTTATCTAATCAATATGTGCAAAACTGTTTAAATAGTTTAGATTTAGGCTTTATCTGAGAGTGCCAAGGCATCATATATGATCTTGTCATTTGTGGATGTTATCGGTGTCCCCTGATCTTACATCATCAAGGATGCTAAAGAAGAGTGGAACTATGTGGGAAAAAATAAAAATTATTATGTTAATTATAAAATGGAGGTGCTATTTTCCCTGCATGGTGCTCAAACTTGTCATTCTTCCTGTTAATTAACATAAACAACAATGCACAAAGATGGACCAAGAACAAAGAATAGTTACATAGGTAGCAAAATATAACATATATACAGTTTTCTTTAAGTAGCAGTAACAATACATTCAACATAAAATTCTTGGAAAGGTTTACTAGGATTATACATGTATAAACCATTTGAAATGAGTTTCATTTATTCTAAACTAAGATAAACCTGAATGGAGGTGTTTAATCAGTACATATGTGGCTCTCAGTTGTGTCTTGCACAAATATTTATTATGGAACTTTGAACATATAAATAATTGAAAACAGAAATATTCAATCTCATTATATATATTTTAAAATTTAAAAGTGATTATTGATCTTTATAATTGTTACCCACATAACTACAAGATATCTTAGTAACTTGAGAAATTTTACAAAAGACATAACCTAGGGTAATTACATTTTCTACTATGTGGAAGGATATTGATAAATTTCACTTTGGAGTGATGAAAGATAATTTTATATTATTTTCTTAAAATATATTAAATTGGGTCTTTAGAAAATCAAAAATAATCTTTAATGATTACCTTCAGAATTGCTTTCAGAATTAATTTTGGAATTTCCCATTTGTTTCTAAAACCACTATAAATCATTCCCCAAATCCATCTACTTTCCACCCTTATATAATCAGCACTCTTTAGATAAATGTGCAATAAAATGAAATTTATATTTCTATTTCTTAATTACAATCTCTGCTTTCCTGACGCAGCACATTACCTATGACCTAGGATATCATTTACTAATAAAATTGTTTCACTTTCAATATTAAGTCGGTGTTCTTGACCGTCATGATACTTAATTTGTCTTTCAAAATTGTGTTTCTTACTTGGCTTGAATCTTTCAATGCAACGGTGATCCAAAGTGAGAATACTGGCATAATACAAAACCCTACAGAAGCACCAGCACTAGTTTTTCCCTCTTTTTTGGATTTTCAAAAATTTAGTAAATGAATGACTGGTTGCTTTGTGGTAAGTATCAAAAAGAATTCAGCATCCAAAGGCGGGGGAGGGAGGAGAAGGTGTTTACGGTAAAGAAGAAAATGGGCTACGACAATAAAGACAATGTAAAGAAGATAAGCAGAAAGAACAAATAATCCGAACCCCTCAAATAAAGTTGTGTAACAGCACAATACCTTTTAAAAAAACAAGTACTAAAGTACAACTGGCAAAATGTGTATAAAAATGAATAAAAAACGAATGTAAAGAGCCCAGGGATTTTTAGCTCAGTGGTTATGCCATCTGGATTGATATTGATATGTATTGTAAGCAAATGTTTTTAAACTTTGTTGTAAAAGTTATAATTAGCAATGAATGAGTACACTGAGGCAATTAAAAGAGTAGCAAGAAAATCCCACTGTAGTATCCATAAGTCATGTACTAGAGAAGCCAGACTAGAAAAAGAGAGGCCAGTTAGGAGGCTATTTATTAGACAAATTTGGAAAGAAATGGAAAAGACATCATTAAAAGGTAGATAAAAAAATGGGACAAGATAACTAAATACATAGAATATATTTTTGGCTTGGGAAATCACATTATTGAAGAAAGAGTGAATAAATGTGGAAGTGCAAAAACATAAAGGGAAGGTCTTCTGCACCAGGCTTGGTAAATTTAGGAGAGATCTTTAGTAAGTGGCTGAATATAAAAGTGTGAAACAAAGTATTCCAAAAACACATTCCCAGAAAAGTCATGAGCACTGAAATTGAAACTGATTCTAATGTCAAACCATTTATTCCAGGATGACGCTTATAAGTCCAAAGAGAAGTCTTGTTTTATTTTGTTCATTTTCAGTTTGTTTATCTCATATTTCTTCAACTAGTGGCCTCCTAAAATTTCTGCAAAGGTTGACTGATGGAATAGGATGAGCTTTGGAATATGGAGATTCATGGCCATTGCTTTTCACTGGAGACTTTTGAAATCCAAGAACAAAGATTTCATAGGTGCATTATTCTTTGATATCATTGTTTATTATTGCTGGTATTGTTATTTATGTCAAAACCAGAAAAAATGCTTTAACAAACTGAGAGTTATGCTATTCATTTTTAAGGGATCCTTAACAATGTTATATAGTGTGGAATTAAAACAAAATATTTGTGATATTTTTATCAGAGGCCCTGGTACATATAAGCTAAAAAAATAATACATATATTATATATATATATATGTGTGTGTGTGATATTTTCTACGTGGCATGTCTCTTTTTCCTGTAGTCTTTCATGTATGATTATGTTAGAATAGGATAGACTATCAATATGATCATCTACACAGTCAGGGACAATTTTTAGTTCCAGAAAATGGTTTTAAGTGTTTCTTGTGATGCTTTTCTGCCTGCAAAATGGATTTTCATTTTTAGATACTGATATTTCCTTAATATTCTTTCTTTTTCTAAAAAATAGTGCATAATTTCTCAGTCTTGAAAACATATTCTCTGTAATAACCTTAATTTCTTGCAATGTAACAAGACTTAAGATGATAAAAATGTGGTCACTGCATATGTTTCAAGAGTGGTCTTGAATTTACTTGCATATT
>NW_022900932.1:32040663-32066483 GCF_012274545.1 Fukomys damarensis
GTGTGTGTGTGTGTGTATGAGTGTGTATATAGACATGTCACACACACACATATATATTATGTATATGTGTATACATAATATATATATGTATATATATATGTGTGTATGAGTGTGTATATATACATGTCACACACACATGTATGTTTGTCCCACCTTAGACAAGACTCTATTGTACTCTTAATAGAAAAATGATATTACAAAAGTATGAATGATACATAAATTGTTATTCATTAATGTTCCTGTTATAATATATGTGTTCAAAATTGTAGAAATGCTATACAGTACATTAATGAAATACAATTATTCTGCTTGGTTCTTTCTTAAGAAAGCACAAAAGGAACCACTTTAATATTGACATGATTGTATTTTATGGGCTAAAATTATTTCTATGATATTGTTCATTAAATGTGTTGAGATAGTTACAATTCTCTATTGTCTTTTCAGAGAAGAAATGGGTGGATGGATATCAAGATGAATAACAGACTACAAAGGTATAGCCATGGATTGGTGAATAGTTGGATAGACATAAAGCGCGGAAAGGTCTCGGAAGTACAAGATTCAAGTTTCTAAAACTGCTGTTTTCATGAGATAAACTTTTTCTTTTTTGTATATAACCCCTCCTTCTCTCTTATTTCTTTCTATATATTTTTTCAGAAAACCATATATAATATAGACATAAGGTAACAATTAATTGAATCTCAAAATTTATGAATGTATTCATTTTCAGTTGCTGCATAACAAGTTACCACAAACTTTGTGGTTAAAAACAATAACCAGTTACTAGATCCTAGTTGTGCATGTCAGAAATACAGCATGTTGTGAATTGATTCACTTTTCAGAATATCACTCATTCTTTTATTAATTCAATATTAAATGGTAATTTTAAATTACAGAGCTTTGCAAGGTTTTTAGCAAAATACATAGAGAAAGATGAAGCATCAAAAATTCAGAAATAAGATGGAGATGTCTACTGTTATAAGGTATCACCAATTCTGTGAATCAAGATAGCTCCATACATACTGGGCTCATACCTGAGCTTCTGCAGATGAGCTCTCTTCAAAGCTCACTTTGGCTGTTGGCAGAGTTCAATTCCTTGCAAAGTTGAATTCCCTATATATGACTGAAGTCCCTTATTTCTTGCTAGGTATCAACTGAACACCACTTTCATCTCCTGACTCTGCTTTTTAGTCCTTGTCCCATGCCCATTTCCTCAACCAAGTAACAGAGAACTTCCCACATAAATCTCTCTCAAATATTTTGAAGTTCCTGTACAGCACCTGACCTGATTAAACCCTCTGCTATTAAAGTACTCACTTGATTAAATTAGCCCTATCTGTGTATGCTTTGTAAACAACAACAAAAAAAATTGTGTTAGAATAATAGATGTTAAATTTGGAATGTTACTTCTGAGTTGACGAATTCAAGATGTAGCTCAGTGGTAGAATTTTGGCCTTATATACTTTAAGCCTTGTGTTCATTCACAGCACTGCAAAAGGCCTAGGTTCAATCTGAAGAACTTCAAAAGAAATTTTATAAAGAATCACATTGAGCATTTGACCTATTTATAATGAATATCTTTCAAGACTGCCCCTTTAGGCAAAAAAAGAAAAAAGATTACACACATTGAGAAGCAATTTAAGAGAATCAAATAGTTCTTAAAGACTTAGAGAAGTGCAAGAGAAGATTGTGCTTTTCTTATTGTTAAAACAACATTAATTTATTTCCAAGAAACAAAAACAGAATATTAACCTCCCAAAAAGCAATGGTTATCATAGTTTCAGATCATCCCCATCTGCTGCCTGAAATCCATAAATCCAAACACTGCACTCTTCCAATTTTATAAGTATTTAAGATATAGAGAGAAGACCAACAACAGAAAAGTGAGCTCTTCTGTTCCTGAAAGATTTCTTACTCTACATGTCAGCCATTTCTTCTCAGGTTTTGTCCTTCAAATAATAAGTTGGAAAGACAGCTGTAAGACTTCATCCATGGCCCTGGATACATTCACTACACTTCAGCACTTTACTAGCCAGTGTAATTCCTTTTTTTTTTTCATTAGCAGGAAAAAGAAAGTTTTATGTACCTTAAAACGCAGAGTAGAGTAGTGAAAGAAAGTAGAGGACTCATGTTTCCTGGTTCCCAAAGTATAGCTCTTTGCAGCTGGGGCAGCTGTGGTGGTACAATGAACAGTTACTGCACTTTGGATCAGAAATCCCATTTAAGATCAACCAGGTTCAGTCACTTTCCAGATATGTATGTGATATTTTAGAAGTAACTTACCCTCTATCTACCTCAGTTTCCTAATGTATCTATGAAAATTGACTTTATTTTTAACATTCCAGATAAGCTTTCATCTAAAGTTATAATTTAATAATTAAAAGTGATATATAAATCAATTTGCATAACATAACATTGGTTTCATTATACATATGGGAATTATGCATTCTAACACTCAAAGTTAAGTTTTAGCTTAATTTATGTAGGCATCTGTAAGAAATTTATGGCTTTGTTTTACATACAATTTGTAGTCTAACCCTTCCCCCACGTCTCATCAAGATCAAACACCCAGAAAGTACATTATGTAATTCAAAGTTATTAATAGGCTATCCAGTATTGACTGTAGAAAAGCTTTGCAGGCTCAAAGTAAAATATATACACACATGTTCTGATTATGTAGTAAAAATCCTTTCATCACTTTACTTTTGGTCCAATTTCCTCGGGCCTTTTAGCTCTGGGTTATATAGGTATGTTATATCACACACTTAGACAATATTATATGTTTGTATAGTAATCTGTTATTTAAGTTGGAATAGTATGGCTTATATTATAGACTCCCCTCTTATAAATCAAGAGAATTTGGGGGTTAGCAACTTAATTCACTTCAAATTAGAGATTTGACCATATTTATAAAAAACATGTTTAAAACACAAACATCCTATACCTAAACACCCTTTTGCAAACTATCAGTCAATTTAAGTAGATGCTATTAATCAATAAACTACAGAAAAAGGGAAAATCAATGTGGTTACATGAAGCTAACTTAGTTCCTCTTTGTTGATATAAACAGTTTTAATCTTTTAATTTCTTGACCATATTTTACTCACACAAACAGACACACACACACACACACACACACACACACACGCACACCTCATATTATACAGGCAATAATTAAAGACCTAGAGAACTTGAAAAACAGGCATTGATATTTGTATTATTGGGTATGAGAATTTTTTAAAATTTCTTTTTATCTGTCTATTTCAGCAAACAATTCCTGAAGAATTTATGTAAATTATTGTGGACAAGTACAATGCCTGGGATGAGGTTGCAGACCCCAAAATAGCATAGAGAAAGCAATACTTTCAAGTCTTTATAACCAAAAAACACAAAAACTAAACCCATCATATTCCATACACTTAAAAATTCAATTTTGAAACAAACATAAATTATACATAAAAAGATGAAGCAGTTATTATTCGACTTAATTCTGTAAAGTCATCATATGTAAGTACAGTTTACAGAAACACAGTACCAGAGAATCTAGAAGCTTCTAAGTTGCACTTTTAATTCACTTCTTCCCTTTCCAAATGACAGTTTACAATTGTAAGGAAATCAGAGAAGTTATCCAAAATCTGTATCAAAATTGTTGCATTGTTTAAAAGAGTATGTATTGATAGAAGATATTTTCAAATAAATGAAATTGAGAAGAGAAGTTTTATTGGACAACAGAGCAACCCACGATACTTTTTGCTTATAGACAAGGGGAAAAAATGATGCCTATATCATCTATACCATGATCTTCAGAGCTACTTTTGATTTTTTTTGTCTTCAATCTATACATCTTCAGGTTTTTACCATTCAAATTATTTGAAAATAAAGAACTCAAAACCGTCCAAATTTAAATACTCTACAAAAATAAGCATCTGAAATGAAAAGATACTTCTTAGATGAAGAATTAGAAACAGCAGGTAAATATATGAAAAAATGTTCACCCTCACTGGTCATTCATGAAACACAAATTAAAACATTTTATTTATTTATTTAAATTATTTAATTATTAAAATTCCATCACATTCCACGAAGAATGGCTGCTATCAAGAAATGAACAATTAACAAATGCTGGAGGGGCTGTGGGGAAAACTGAGCCCTTCTCCACTGTTGGTGGAAGTGTAGAATGGTACAGCCTCTGTGGAAATCAGTGTAGATTCCTCAAAAAACTAAAACTATTATAGTTTTTCACACCAGAGAAACTATTCAATATTTATACATGTGCGACTTATTTATTGCACTTAGGACTATACGGTACATAAGATCCTAATGATACAATTGACAATGTGAAATAGAAAGAAAAGGGCTAAAGGTGCAGGGGAAGTGGGATGGGTAGGGGAAAGGAAATAAAGGAAAAGAAAAAAAATGAGAAAAATGGAAAAATGGAAATGAAGTATTTGTAAATAGGGAAGGGGGGAGGGCGGGCAGAGATAAGGGGAAAAAATGAGAACCAAGACCTGTCATGTAAAAGTACAATATTCCAGTGTTGAAGGTAACTGTACTGTGTACCTAAAATGTACCAGTATACTCAATGAGAAAAAAACAAACAAACTAAAACTAAAGTCTTCATTTAACCCAGCTATCTCTCATTTTGGAATTTTTCTGGAAGAATTAAAAGCATCACATCACAATGATATATGCACACCCATGCTTATAGCAGCACAGTTTGTAATAGCTAAATATTGGAAATAGCCCAAATGCCAAGTGGATAAAGATTTTTTTTAATGCAATGGAGTACTACTCTACTAAACAGAAGGAAGAGCTTCAGACATTTATAGCTAAATGGATGGACCTTGAGACAATATTCCTAAATGAAAGAAATTGGAATTCATGTTTAAATACCATATTGCTTCTGTGATGTGAGAAACCAAAGTGGAAATAAGAAAGTGTTTGAATGGGGAGGGGAACAAGGGAGGAGAGAGGGAGAAGGGAAGAAAGAGACAAAAAAAAAAGTGAAAAATAGAAAGAAAAGGGAAACAAAGCTTTTATGCATAGATACGGAAGGGAGAGTAAGGAGAGGCGGGGATGGGATAAAATAGAATAAAATAATTTAGATCACTAACTCTCTTAGTTATATGTCTTCCACTTGTTTTTCTGTTTGCTTTTGTTTTTTCAGTATCAGGGATCAAACTCAGGGGCTTACGCTTGCAAGGTAGGCAGGGAACCATTGAGCTACATCCCCAGTGATAGATGACCTTATTTCTTCCATTTGTCTAAGAACAGAAGCTAAATGTGAATATCACAGCCATATCATGGTTTGATTAGTGTGAGTTAATAAGTCTATCTGATCCTGGAAATAATATTTACATTAAAGATGTAAAGAAGTAAGGAAAGGCTCTCTCATCTAGTATGACTCGTTATGAGTTTGTTCCCCCTGTCTTCACTTTCTTTTTAAACTTTTTTGTGAAATGTTTCATTCCATTCATATTGTTTCTTATACTTGCACAATTCACTTACCTTTCAATGCCATTTTCTGTTTTTAGTGGATATTATATTTAAGATATAAACATTAACATAAAGAAGAGCTAACTACATATATATACATATATATGTATATATACATATGAACATATATACATATATATGTATATATATATTACATATGAACATATTTAACAAAATGACAGATACATTGAAATATGTTGCTGGTTTGATTTTTATATAAAAGTTCAAGTGATTCTGACACATTTGTTCACAAGGCAATGCTGCTGTTGTATGCTTAAAAATGCAAACCTCTTGATATTTACTGAATTATCTTGTATGAATACTATGGGAAAAGAGTTTAAATTATTTCAATAATAGAATGTTGACTTTTAGTCAGCTCAATAAGCTCTTGTGACCAAGTGATTGTGAATTGAATTACTACTATTGCTTCTCGGCCTTTTGGCTAAGATCAAGTGTAGAAGTGAATTATTAAGTGGTCTTCCAATTTAGAATATTTCAATTGGCTTAACAATGAAATGTGTCTCTTATTTGTGGCACATGGTGAAGTTAATATTTCATTTTAATGTAAACCTTCACCCTTATCTCAAAATAGTTGATTTTGATGTATTTTTGGTATTCAATACATGATATTAACTTCAGTGGAGGTTACTATGTTACTCAGGAACTGATGTTACAATGGGGAAACCTTACATATAAGAAACAAGGAAGTTAATATTATCATGGTGTCTTTTAGAAGAATATTTCTATGTATCTTTTTAATCTTCACAATGAGAAATACATAATTTGCTATCAGATTTTTCTAAGTAACATTGATTATTTTGGAAAATTTGAAAGAATATGTCCATATCAAAAGCTTAAGCTCTAGAGTCTGATTTTTGGATTTCTAACCCGCTCTAGCAAGTTACTATCCACGTAACTTATTGTACTTGATAGAACTCAGATGTGCTCTAATTTGAAGATTGGTAAAATGTGAACTTTAATAATCACTACATGACATGATTAACGCCTTTAGGAATAAATGAGACTGTGACCTTGACCCTAGTGAATATGCTGTATATTCCTTAGTTCTAGCACTAATGCCTTTTTTATAAATTATGTTGAATTCTAGCATGAAGTTTATTAGTTGTCATATAATGTGGCACTTATGTGGTACAGTATTATAGTTAAGCATGTGTACACTATACTTAATGAGCAAACCAGAGTAAGGTAACATCTCCGTCTCATCAAATGTTATCCTTTCTAAATAATCTACATCAACTAATTTTGCATTTAAAAATAACTAAAGAAGAAAGAACTAGTTGTTTTATTGAGACAGTATTTCATAGAGGCTATTATGTAGTCTCACTCCTATCTGGCAGAAACTTGACTTGAAAGGAAAGAGTGAAACTATTCCATTATCTTGTTTGTGCTGATATTCAGCCATCGTTCAGCTAAATGGTCTGTTCTTCAGCTACAGTAAACCTTCCAAGCTTTCTAAGTGGGTTCACATTACCCTAAATATACCTAGATTATTAAATAGTTACCTGTGAATTGAAAAGGGTCCTCTATGTATATTAAATTTATTCTTCATTTAAACTCCTGGAATTATGGAACAGATGGAACAAATAACTGATTACTTCTTTCATTGTGTGAATAATGTGGACAAAGTGACCTTACATCATCCTGAATTTTACAGAGGAAAGAATCTTTGAACTATTTACTTTTTATTATACTTTACTTTGGGTTGTTTATTTGTTTGTTTTTGAGACACAGTAATTCGTGTAGTTCAAGCTGGTCTTGAACTAACATGGGATGGCTTTGAACTCACAGCAATCTTCCTGCCTCAGCCTCCTGAGTGCAGGGGTTATATGTGTGTGTATGCAAACATGCCTGACTTTCACTTTTTATTTGAGACGAAGTTTAACTGAGTTTTCTAGTACACAATGTAGATAAGAAAAATAATAATAGTGACGTGAACAAAATTTAAAGAAACAAAGCTGTCTCATTTTTTATTTAAACAAATTCATTAAAATAAAAGAAATGGGAGGGTTAGGGGAAAGGAAAGAAGGGAATGAATTAATATGAGAAAATAAAAATGTGGAAATAAAGTCTTTGAGGATAGAGAGAGGGGGGAAGAAGGGAGGGCAGGGATATGGGGAAAAATAAGAACAAAGATTGATTATGTGAAGGTCATTCATTATACTGTATACCTTAAGTGTACCAATAGAATCAATTAAAAAACAAAAGTAACTAATATATCAATATGCCAATGCAGCATCAGAAGATCAAAACAAATTGTTAGCTAGTAACATCGTGACATATAAGAACAATATATCATAATCAATTTTTATTTATCCAATAAATGTACTAAATTTAAATTAGTTTATCATATTAACAAATTTTCCAAATATTTTGCATGGTCGTACAAATTCCAAAAATCCTTTCAAAGGTAAATATTAATTTTTAAAATCTCAGAAAAATAGTGATGTAATAGAATTTCTTAAAATTATTAATAGACACTCTAATATGATATAAAAATAGTCACAATCATCATTTTTACTTATTTTAGGGGGAAATAATTTTGTCTTTATTATTAAATACATTGTTAGTTGTAGATTTAGTTTTAAATAAGCAACAAAATGAATTTACACTGAAAACAAAGAAGCAATACTGGCTTTATTCATAGATAAGTATGATTGTATAAATTATAATTGAACATAAACAATAGCATTAATAAAACAAATGAATCCCTAAACTCCTTATGATCTTTAGTCAGTTAAGATCCCTGAATTCACATCTGTTAAGATTCCTATATACTAGAAAAAGCTAATTGATTATTAAAATCTAAATAAGTCAATATATAACAGTATCCATGATACAAACTATTTAGGGACAAGACTAACAAAAGTTGTAAAGAAAAAAGCATACAGTAACAGAAACTATTAAGATAAATTAAAGAAGGCCTAAGGGCCTTTTTTTTTTAGGGTCCAGGGATTTAACTCTGTGGCACTGGTGCCTGCCAGTCAATGCAAGTTACTGAGTTTGATTTCCAGTTCTGGAAAAAAAAAAAGACAAAGGCCTGAGGAATGGAGATCGTATGTAGTTTCATTATAAAATTACAGTAAAGAAGATTGAGTGTAAGTTATAGAAGTAAACAAACAGATATAATGAACAAAACAGACAATTCAGAAATGGACTCATGTAAACCTGGACAATTAATTTTTGACAAAAGTTTAAAAGCAAGTCAGGGTACACAGAATAGTCTTCACAATAAGATTTACACAGAATGCCAATAAAACCTTTCTTTCTCCATGGCTCTTAACTAAATAGGAACCATGAGGATGGAGAAGGAAATTCAATTTTTTGCTAATATGATGTTTGAGGGTTCCCCTTGGAATACAAGGACGTTATGCATAAAATGCACAAAGTACAGCTGAAATCTGCATCATCCCTTATGGGGATTTTTACAGAATGATTGAAGTAACTTGTTGAGGAAAAGTTTCTTTCTGCTCAGATGCCCCAGTTCTAAATTTTTCAGTCTTTGCCCAGAATTTCTGCTGTTTCACAGAACAGATTTTTCTATTAATAATAAAAGCAAAAGTTGTAGCACAGAGACACAAATTTTTTTTAAAAAATTGTGTATGTGGCATCATAGTCATTAAAGTAAAGGAGATTCATTCCCTGCTGTGTCAGGTCAAATGTTTCATGTTTTGCTTTAATGATTCCATTCCCATCACTCCTCTCTGAAGCAAATACAATAACAGTCCATTTTGTAAGAGGTCACCTTTTAAAATTATTGATTTTTCTAATAGGACTCCAGAAAAAACTTACTATATAAGTATACATTGTATTCCTACCTGTCTATAATACTAGCTTTTTAGGGAAACAGCAGTAGCCTGTCATTAAGAGAATGATTTTGATGACTTTATTCATTATTTGCTGTAACGCCAAATATAGTCTGTCTTACTAATAAAAAATAAAACATATTTCATTATTCAATAAATACTATGTTCTTGATGTAAAATAAATTAAAATCTACAAATTTTTATTTTCTTAAAGTCAATTACACATTTACAGTTTCAACTGTGAGTCCTAAATATTCAAAAATATTACATCTGTGCTGAATATTAAGACTTTTCTGCTCAATATCCCCTAAACAATACAACAACTATCTCATAATATTCACATTGCATTAGATATTACAAATGATCTACAGCTGATTGAAATTATGCACTATGTTTATGTAGAAAAAGAAAATAAAATATATGTTAGGATATGTAAGTTGCATGCAAATACTATACCAATTCATATAAGAGACTTGAGCATTAGCCAGATTTTGATATGACAGAGGGTTCTGGAACAAATTTCCTGTTGACACAATGGTTGACTAAAATTTATAGCCATTAAAAAATTGAAAAATTTAATCTGTGCCTCTTTCTGTCATTCTCTGACTTCCTGTCTGTCTCTATCTCCATCATTATATCTCTGTCTCTTTCTTTGTTTCCATCTCTTTTCTCCTATTGTATATATTTGTGTCTTTCTGATCTAGAAAGAACTTTCTAAATCTTGCTCCATTAAATATCTTGTTGGAAAAACCACATCTTCTTTATCCAGTCTCCAACTGATAAAATGGAATACTTCTCAGCCTAAAGAATGAGAAATTAGAGTAATTCATAGGAAATGGATACATATTGAGGATATACTCCTAAGTGAAATAAATAAGTCAAACATGTACAAATACCAAATAGTTTCTCTGGTGTGAAAAGCTATAATGGTTCATAAGTTCCTAATGATATAATTGGCAATGTGAAATAGTAAGAAAAGAGCTAAAGGTGTAGGGAAAGTGGGAAGGGTAGGGGAAGGTAATAAGGGGAAATAAAAAAGAACATGAGAAATGAAAAAATGGAAATAAAGTGTTTGTAAATGGGGAGGGGAGGAGGGGCTGAAGAGAGGGCTGTGATAAGCAGAAAAAATGAGAACCAAGACCTGTCATGTAAAGGTAAAAGATCCCAATGATGAATGTAACTGTACTGTATACCTAAAATGTACCAATAAACTCAATGAGGAAAAAGCAACAAAAAAATACACATCTTATTGGTCTTCATAACTGCTTAATTCAAAGCCAACCTGAATATTTGCTCCATGAAGTCATAATTTACTAAAATATATAATATAAAGTTGAATAGATATAGAAATTAATATTCTTTTAATTATAGTTGAATGGTATTTCTCATGCAGAATGTCAGAGTGCTATATCAATGAAGATATATTAGATTAGATTTTCAAAAAGGGAACCAGGAAAGGAAAAATGATGTTGACAAATGTAAATGATTATCCCTTTATCAGTCAAATACATTTTTAGCAGGAAAAAAGACTTCATAAGAACACTAAAATTTCTGCCCTCCTTTTTTTAAAAAAATAAACTAATATTTGATTAGTCCTCTAACAGAAAAACTGAAGAAATCTCCATCACAGACAAAAACGAGAAATAATAAAGCTTTATGTGCTCTCTTTTCGTTGTGTTGTATACTCATTTTGCTTTCAATATCCCTTTTCTCAGAAGCATCTGAAAACATGAACATCACAGTAGCAGCAAATGAAGACTTCTATGGGAGAAAATTATCTTTATAATTAGTTTGGGCTCACCCAGATAAACTAAGGTAATTTCCTAATTCAAGTCCCTTAATTAAATCACATCCATAAAGTCTACACTTCTTCACTTTCACCATTTGCATATTAATTTTAAATCAGAATTTAAATTTATAAAAATCATACACACTGATTATTTTTATTCTCTGTACCAAAGACCTTTTGTTTTTCATCTTTAATTGAGTTTATTGGTACATTTTAGGGATACAGTACAGTTACATTCATTGTTGGGATCTTGCACCTCTACATGACAGGCCAAAGACTTTTTTAAGAGTAGAAAAAAATTACTGGGAGAAAGAAACTTCTGCCTAAGACAGACAGAGGGGGACGAGGAAGTGGGTTGCCCACTCAGCCCACTTCTCAAAGATGTTTTATACATCACAGTCATGAGCTGAGGTGGGTACAAAAAGCGACAAAACTATAAGACCCAGGGGAAAATTACAAGGTGGACGTGAGGTGGGGCAAAACCATTAAAATTCCAAGTAGAGTCACCCAAGTAATATTGATTAAATGGGGATCAAATGGAGGAGCGAGTCATGTAGCAGATGTACAAAGATTTTCGATAAGGGTGGGGTTCCATGATATTTCTTGGAAAGGTTGAGTTAAAACTGTGCCCCACACCCACCCCAGTGATTGATATCTATTTACCTTTTACCCAGATTCCGTTATCTACTTTTTCTTTAAATGGATGCTCAATTATTGAAAAAAATTAAGCTTCCTACTTTGTATTGTGCAGGGAAGCTCTAACATTCAAAAGAAGAGCCTACTTTGTGGCATAGTAGATTCATCACACTCTGAAAATCCTTCCAATCATTTCTGGGTCGACCAGTCAGGGCCACTCTGCAGAGTCAAAGACTTTGAAACTTGACTGGTTTGAAATCATGTTTATGATTGAGGAGTTTAAGGCAGAGTGTAGCGGTGAAGCAAAATAGGTGGGCAAAATATTAGGCAAGGAACCTGGAAAATAATGTCAATTACTTAAGTGAACATCAGGAAAGTGAACAAGGAAAATTGGGGTGGAATTGATTGGATTACCTGACCCTTCCAACCAATATCTAGTCAGCCTACCTAACAGAGATACCTGGAGAAGGAAAAAGAAATCAAGCCTGTTTCAAGCAAGATGGGAAAATGACTACTACATAATAACCACAATTATGTTCCAACCATTGTTTTGACCTGTTAGTATTAGCATTTGGTTTTGTTATGTGGAATCTATAGCACTTGTATAATAGTAGCTATTCACTAAATGGTATGAGAAATGTGAATACATCAAATGAGTATATTACTTCAATATATCAGCACAAAAATGGTGAAAAACTTAAATCTAAAATATTATAGGAAAGATATTTATGATCATTCTACTGTGAACTAATCAGTGAAAGTAGGTTGATTAAAAGTAACAAGTAGAACAACTAAAAATAAAAAGATAAGCCTACAACAAGAAAAATGCCATCTCAATTCATCAGACTTCAAGTGCTGAATTTTAAAAGTATGTTTTGGAAAACAGCATCAGAAATGATGAAATCATGTATACCAGTAAATTTTCTTGTTTAAAATTTGGAGAATGTCAGAAAAATAACAAATTAACAAAACTTACATACAAAGTACAACATTTAGAAGACATTATCTGTCTGAAAAATGATTGAGGAAAATAAATATTTCTGCAATTCAATTTTTATACAGAAAGAAAAAAAGTCATGCATATATGCAGTTAATAGCAGGTAAAAAAACAATGGTTCACTATTTTCATAAATTTTAAGTGGATTGAGAATTGAATGATCTTTCTTGTTAAAGAAGCTGTGAGAATTATATAGCTTAATTATGCAATAATATGAACATTGGAATCTATTTCTTCTTTTATATCTCACTTATATAAAAAACAGATGTTTAGTTTTTTAAAAATAATATCCTACAGGTAAATGATACCTACTTTTCTTCCTGAAAATTCTTTCAACTTTTTTTATTTATTTTTTATTTTTTTTTGGTTTTTGAGACAGGGTCTCACTATGTAGTTGAGATTGACTTGGAACTCACTATGTAGCTAGGCTGGTCTCGAACTCACAGCAATGCTCCTGCCTCAGCCTCCCTAGTGCTGGGATTATGGGCATGTACCACCATGCCTGGCAACTTTTCTGTCTTCTAAAACTTATTGAGTTTTAGAATACTATAATGGCATTACCTGCACATATTTATTGCTATTTCTATGATTCTCTGTAACACCCTATTTTAACAGTAGTAAAATAAATGATATCTTTAAAAGTCACATGAAAATTATTGAATAATCTTATGCTAACCAAGTTCAAAGCACAAGGCATTCTTATAATAAAGAGCAACACAATTTATTTATAACATTACATTGATTTGCTTTTGGTTTAACAGATCTATATTGTTTAGTTGTTCTGCCAATACAGTGCATAAATTATTTTAAATTCAGAAATATGGAGAATAAGATATCCAAGTTTATTAGCATTGTAAAAGTTAGTATCCTATCAAATGTGTATTTTATTTGAGATTAATACTTTCCCATGCATTTTTCACAGTAGATGTTGTCTTATAAAGTCAAACCATTTTTAGAAAAACACTTACCAGATTGACTTAAAGTTCAGATGACTTAAAGATATGCATAAATTCAGTAAAAATATAATATTGGGCAATTAAAATTTCTCACTCTTGTTCTGGAAGAACACTAGGCACACACCTTCTACACCAAAGAGTTAGAATCCCTCACCTCCAAATAAATTCAGAGTTTTATGAAATTGTCAAATATAAGAAAATGAAAGTCATCTCTGATAGAATGAAACTATTTTAATTGATATCTTCAAGTGTTCAAGTCTATATAACTGGGAAATTTATTTTAGGCTGAATCTCACAAAATGAGAAAGAAAATAGAATTTCACATTCTTATTGAGTTACAAAGGCAAGAGTTAGATTTTTAGAAGCCAAAATAACTAGAATTTGTGAAATATGTGCAAAGAGGAATAAACTGCACAGAGAAAACTCTAGTGATTTGTAGAGGAATCTTCTTAGCTACTTAGCTGGATATTGGTCCATGACAGTGTTTGAGGAAATTATCAGTGTTGGGCAAAGAACTACAGAAAGGAATAGTTGGAACAATATTGATATATCATCGATGCCTAAAATTTGCTCATATCTTACCCATCATACTGTAAAAACCTCCCATTGTAATCAAATTACTAGAACATCAAATGAATTATGTCCTTCAAAAATATACAGAGGCTCTAATTTCCCATATCTGTCAATATGACCATTTTGGAAAATTGCAACTATAGATTAAGAGATTATACTAGAAACCAGAGTTCCCTTAATCCAAATTGACATGGTGTTATTACAAAATCAAGACAAGAAATAAAAATCAGACACACAGAAGAGAAAGCTAGGTAAAGACAGAAATACACAGGGGAATCAGCCACGTGATGACTAAGAATGAGATCGGAATTATGCAGCTGCAAATCAAAGAATGGAAAGGATTTGATAGTCAGAAATCACCAGAAGCTAGTAGAGTAATATGACCATATGACACCTAATACTTTATTTACAATCTTCAGAGCTCTGAGAAAATAAATTCTTATTATTTTAGGCCTAGTAATTTTGGGAGGTTTGTTAAGAAATAAACTACGAAATATATACAAACACAAAAAGTCCTTAGGAGAGGGAGCAAATCAGCCATAGATTCACTGCTATTCAAGGCCTATACTCATCATGTTAGAAGTTTCTTTTTTAAAAAAATGGAATCAGACTAACTCCAAAAAAATCAATTGCTATCTGGATCAAAGCCAAAAACAGATTGAAATAGTTAAAAAAGAAAACAATAATCCCAAAAATTAATACTCAACATAACTATTATCCTAATGTTTCCATTCTTCGCAAGAAGCAGAAGACTAGGTTCAAAAGTGTGGGGGGGGATCAACCATAATAAAGGTCACTGATTGTAAAATTAGACAAGGACACAAAAGCAATTTTATGAATAATTTCAAGAGTTCAAAAAAATTTACAAAGCAAATACATGATAAGAAAGGAAAGATATAAAAGCAGCCAAAGATAAACTGCTAGAAATGAAACATGCAGGGTTTTTATTAAAATACTTTGGGTAGGGTTAAGATCATATTAAAAGGGTTAGAAAATTTGATAATATAATAGTAAAATGATTCAAATTTAACAAAGATGAAAATCTCTAATGATCAGAATGTCCAGAAATATTTCTAAAAAATAGCAAGTGGTCTTATGTTTGTAGTTGGGTTCTTAGGCATACAGTAAAGGTGAGGTGCAGAAATTCATTTAAAGAAATAATGTTCATATTTTTACCCATTTAAATGTTTTACTTTTATGAAAATTATGAACTAATAATCCTAAGATGTTCTCAAACCTTTAATGAGGGGAACCTGAGACCGGAGCATATTATCATCAAATTGTTGAAGTCAATTGTGTTAACTTTACTTTTGCTGGAACAAAATATCTGACAGCTTCAAATTAACAGAGAAGTTTGCTTATGATTTCAAAGGCTTCAGTTCACTGTCAGCTATCTTCAAGGTACAGACGTCATAGCAGAAAAATCTGGCTAAGGAGAGGTGCTCAACCCATAGCAGCCAGGAAGCAAAGCAAAATAACAGCCAGAGGGACCAGATATAGTCTCCAGGCTCACATCTCTGTTTCATGCACACACCCAGATGTATGTTTTACTAATTTTCTAAGCAGTGTCCAAGCCAATCTAGTTAAAAACTATGCTTAATTGTCACACCAGTGATAATAGAAAAACACTAAAAATATGCACTTTATAGAGAGAAAAATAATACGAATGGCAGTGGATTTCTGATCAGAAGCAGTGAAGCTAAAAGAGAACAATATGATATATTTAAAATAATGAAAGAAAATAACATCACCTTCAAATTTCATACATGAAAATGTGTATTTTTTTAAAAAATAAAGATGTAATGAAGTTTTTTGTTGTTGTTGTTTTTTGTTTTGTACCAGTGATTGAACTCGGGTCTTTGTGCTTGCAAAACAGGCCACCAAACCGCTGAGCTAAATCCCCGGCCTGAAGATTTAATTAATATTATTTAAAAACAGAATACTGTAAGGGATTTTATGCAAGTGGATCAGCAGTAAAAAATATTTTAAAGGAAGTCCTTCAAAGGATAGAAATAAAAATGATACCTGTGGGAATTTGGATGAACATAAATAAAAGGAACATTAGATATGCAAATATTAGTGAAATATAAAGATATTCTTTACATTTGTAAGTTGACTTTAAAGTAATTAAAATGCAGTCATGATGTCTTGTTATAGAAGATATTTAGAGTAAAATATTTAATAATATATTACAGTGTAAGGCAGGAAATGCATCATTATACTTCTTATACATAAAAGTTTCATAACAGTATTTGAAGATCTATATTGATATAGTAAAGTTTTGTACTGTAAATTCTTATCTGAACATTAAATTAACTGACTGTAAGGATATACAGATAATATAGGTACCGCTAAAACATCAATGATATGGATAAATTTTATCATAAAACTCAATGATTTGAATAACTATGATTACACATGCACCAAATTGTAGTCAATCTACACTAATCAGTCATGGCACAATCTCACTTCATGGTTTCCTGGGCTTGGCAAAAGGTCAAGGATATAACACTTAAAGGGAGAACTTAAAGGGGGAACAAAGAAAACAGAATAAGGAGGTGGTCAATATGCTCATTTTATGGTTTGTGGCAGTGGATTATTGGGTTTATATATGTGTTTAAAATGATCAAATAATATACGTTAAATTTAAATTCATATGTGTTATGTATTAGTGAAGGTGGTACAGGTAATTTTAGATTCACAATTTAGGGAAAATTGAAAGCAAGAAAAATAGAAAACAGAAGAAGGAATAGAAGGAAAAACAGAAGATAAGTAGCAACTGGGTAGTTTTTACATTTATCATAAATATAATCATGTTGTATATTCATAAAAGGAGAAATGGGACACATTGAATTTTAAAAAAAGCAAGAGCTCAAAATGTGCTATCTAAAACATACCCACATTAATCACAGGAAGGGAATTAATATTTCATGCCAATCAGTAAGTACATGGAAGAAGTGACTACACTAATATCAGATACATTTCATAGCAATAAAATGGGTCATTTTATAGTGACAAATGGATAAATTTCATAAGAAGGTATAACTAATACTAAGGTAAGGTATACTAATACTAATAATAAGGATACTTATTAAAGAAAATTCAAAGTATATGCTATTGGAACTGATAAATTTGGAAAAAGAAATTGCCAAATCCAAAATGATAAAGAATTTCAAACTTCTTCCAATAACCACAAAGTTGAGAAAAAAATCAGAAAATAAATTAAAGATTTGAAAGAGTTTTTGGCAAGATTGTATTTAATTCTACAGAAATTACAAATATACATTATTTTTAAGTGCATAAAGAAAATGATATGCAATGGTCAATGTTCTAGATCATAACAAGAGGACATATCTGAAATAACCAAAATCATACCAAATATATTCTCTAACTCCAGTGAAACTAAATTAAAAATAAATAACAAAAATAACTAAAAATGCACAAATTATAGTAATTATAAAAAGTAAACTTGTATAACAACATATATGAAGTTAATAATATAGTCTGTGCTAAAAAAATGAAAAGAGAAACATCAAACTTCATATGACATATCTAAAATGCTTACAGTATTAAATGCCTGTGTAAAATGATCTCTATTCTATAAACTAAGCTTTTGCCTTAAGACAGGGATTCCCCAGCCCCAGACCACAGACCTGTACTAGTCCCTGGCATGTTAGAAAACAGGCTCTACAGCAGTAAGTGGACAGCAAGCTACACAGTGAAGCCTCCTTTGTATTTACCCCTACTGCCCATTGATCATATTCCTGGCTCATGGCTTCCTCTGTGTGGTGGTCCAGCAGTCACAACATGAACATGCCTGAGTTGGGGAGTGAGGATTGAGAAAGGAAAGAACACTCAAGCCTGAGTGGAGACCAAGAGAAGTTCTATTATATTTAGAGCAGGGACTTTCCCTGTTCAGCAGAAAGACTGTGCCTATCTTAGGTGAGAAATGTCCAGAGAAATCCCTTACCTGTCATCAAGCCATGAGAAATATAATGCTCATGCTCTGTCTTAGGTTGGTTATTTCTCCACAATTCTCTTACCCGTCTTTAACTACCAGCCTCTGCAGGGGTTATACCATGGGTCGTGAAGGCTTGACATGTAGCTTTCTTTACCTCTATCAGTACTTGTAAACCTTGATCTTCATACCAGGACTCATTAATTTTTATAGGCATCATTACAAAAGGAGGTTGTCTCAAAACTCTCACAGAATGAAAGAAAGTCATCTCTGAGAATATACAATTGGTCAATTTATAATTAATGATATCAGTTTCATAAACAATCTCTATATTTTTACTAATAACATATAAGGAGCATTAACACAAGGCATTATATTAGAGGCCCCTATGCCAACAATATTGAAACTAAGGCTAGTAACTTTGACATCTGACCATAAGCATATTTCTCCCAATGCAGCAGCAGGTTTCCAAATGTTGGTTTGAGGAAAATGTGAATCTGTTTACCAAAGTCCTGCAGATAAGCTTAAGTCTGTGGAATTTTAAAATGACCAGTCCAAAACTTTCGAGATATGTCATTAAATAACCTTTCCTGAGGTATAGTAACATAACATATTTTCCATAAAATTGTAGTATTAAGGACTGTGGAGGTTCACCAGTCCCATTAAATCCTTGTTCTGGATAAAGAAGGGAAACTCTTTGCATTTGGAATGAAATTTCCACTTGTGCACCGAGACACAACACATCCTGGAGTTTTCTCTGCTGCTTCAGTGTTGGGGTCCCAATCTGGTCTCCTCAGTGGAAACCCAGCTTCAAGCTGTTCAGGGATAGTGGTAGGTGTATAAACATATCTGTAACCATAAGTAGGTGGAGCAGAAGAGAAGGGAGAATACCTGGACCAAAAGGTTATTATCATAAACAATATGCTGGAAAACCTGCATAATCAAACAACATGAATAAATTTTGTATACCAGAGAAGTAGCAATAATAACTGTTATAATTATATGAAATCTTATGTCCTGTAATGTAGTTTTGTATTAACAGGATCTTCCTTTTTCTTTTTTTACACAAAATATTATATTTTGAAGATAACCATCATAAACATCTTACAATAACATATTTAGAATTCAGACCTTTGATGATAACCAATGTACACATTTTTAACAACATATTTAACAAGGCATATCTTTTTATAAAGCTATGAAAATTTTGGTGGCTCCCATTAGTGAACAAAGATCAGAATAAATTTTCTGAGCAGCTGCTTATTTACCAACAGAAGTGTACCCAAATTTAAAACAGAAGTGTACCCAAATTTAAAAGTTTATATTTAATTATATTTAAGTTTTTTTTAATCTTATAAAGCCAGGTTGTAGAAATCAACAATCTACTTGTATTTGACATCATTTTGATCAAAAACATAACTAGACAAACACTTTTGAACATTTAGACAGACATATAACACAATTCAAAGTAGAGTGCACTCAGATGGTTTTGGCCAATTGAATTATAAAATCTTTAGTTACTACTACTCAGAACTTTTGCAGATCAAAATTAACAGAGATCTCTTATAGAATTAGGGTTAAAGGAATGAAAGCTCTTCTTGACTGTAAATGAAAACCTTTTACAACAGACTTGAAACCAACAAGAAAACATAAATAAATCCATTTCCATAAACATTCTCTACATACTTAGGCCTTCTGGTCTTGCATATCTTTCTTTACCTGTTTTTAATAACACAAACATAAAAACCTTTCATGTCAAAAGTATAACTCTTACTTATAGCTTTGCTAATATTTTTCTCTCATTTACTATTACTTTCTATAACAAACTTCAGCTTAAAGTGTCCTTTTCTGTTTTTAGATTGTTACATCTTAAAATTTGACTGGCTGCCAATACAAAAGTATTAACCTTCAGTTTTTAGAAAAGAACAAGTTAACCCTATAATCACAATTTAAGAATTTGCAATGCACAAGAAGTGTTACCAAAACTAAATCGTTTTCACTAGCAGCCGATTGTCACAGAGCAAAAGTTTGAGCAACTCCTAGAGGAGCAAAAGAGGCCAAACAGAATGTAAGACAAACAAACCAAAAGAACCAGGGACTCTGTTGGGGAATCTCCTTAATCTCCTCTTCCAAAACCAGAAGAACACTCTCAACCAGAGGGTCTTGAGGAAGGGGGAAAAAAAAATCAACCTCCCTCCCCACAAACAGAGAGACAGAGCTCCTACCAGAGGGTCAAAGGACCTCTCCAGCCTCTGCGGTGGGGAGTCCACTAGCACGTCTGCCTGGACCTCCCGGCCTCCAAAATGATCTGGATCAGAAATTACCAATTCAAACATTAACAGGAAGAGAAAGACACCGAAGCAAAGAAAAGGAAATCAATGACAAACTATTTCTACAAATTCTAAAAAATTACACAATTGCTAGTGCCCCACTCTAGCACCACCGACACACAATAAATCTTTAAGCATAGGTACAAAAGGTATGCAACTCTTGCCAGCTCCCATTTTTAATATTTACAAGAAAACTCACCGTTCCTCTTTTGCCTTCCTTTTGAAGGTCCTCTTTTTTTCTTTTTGTCGAGATCTCCTTTTATTCTTTATCCAGCGGTGTCTTTCACTGGGTCCCTCAGTACTCAGGTCCCTGTTCAGGTACCACTTGTGGCATTCCAGCTGTCACAACATGAACATGACTGAGTTGGGGAGTGAGGATTGAGAAAGGAAAGAACACTCAAGCCTGAGTGGAAACCAAGAGAAGTCTGATTTATTTCACAGAAACAGCTCCTTTTAAAGGCACATCAACAGGAAGCACCTGACTCCTACAGATAAGGTCAGCTCTTCAACAGGAAGCACCTGACTCCTACAGATAAGGTCAGATCTTTGGCTATCTCTTTGAGTTTCTCCCATGCAGGGTCAAAAACAAGTTTAACATGTGCAGTCCTTAAAAAGGAACAAATGTTAACAAATGCTAATTAGGAATATCCTGACCACACATTGTGTCAATGCCTTGATTATAAAGAAAAGTTATCTTTCAAAAAGCCAGTGGGCTATGACTGTCTCCCAACATATCCCCCTTTTTATTATTTCCACACATTGTGTCAATGCCTTGATTATAAAGAAAGAAGTTATCTTTCAAATGTCAAATGCCAGGGGCCATGACTGGCTCCCACACCTCTGTCAGATCAGAAGAAGCATTTGATTCTTACAGGAACATAAACTCTACCATGAATTGTGCATGTGAGAAATCCGGGTTACACACTCTTTATGAGGATTATCTGAGATAAAGGTAAAGCAATGATGCTACCACTGGAAAGCAGTTGCAAATACAGATTAACATGATCAGGGGTGTTTGACAGATAACATTAAAAAAATCAATAGTTTCAGATTCATATCAAGATGCTATCAATGAGGGCTGGGGATTTAGTTCAGTGGGTCCCACCATTATTGTATTTACCACTTTCCTCCATGCCTCTTCCCTTATACTGTGCACTTGTTCCTGTCAGTCTTGGTAAGGCTACAAGCTAACATTAACCAAATTGAGTAAAAATCAAACATCACTAGAGGACTTGTTTGAGAAGGGGAAAGACTCAACAATAAGATAGTAGAAGACTATGATTTCCAACAAAAAGAAACCTGCATTGAAAAGACTATACCAAGGTTGCTACTTAAATTATGAGCTCATTGTAATATGTGATTCATATTCTCCAGGTCTACTTTGTATATGTGGTGATTGACTATCCGGTGAAGCCATGAAATCTTCAAAACTGCTTTGCCACATGAAGAGTAAATGTCCTGGATTAAAAAAAAAAAAAGACTTTGGAGTTCTTCCAAAGAAAAAATAAACTGTGACCAAAGAACAGAAACAGTTATTGAAGGCCACCACGTTATCACATGCATCTGCACTGAAGCATTGTCCTTAGTGGCTGACTACATTGCTAAAGCTAAGAAACCCTTTTATTATGGGTGAAGAGTTGGTCCAACCTGCTCCTTAAGGACTTTTAAGAGAGGTTGCAGTTCCAAAGAAGGCATGTATTTCTCTTTTAGCTATCATGATAACTAGATGGATGGATGAAATAGAAGATGTTAAGAGATAATAGAGAGTGATAATGGATCACCATGATATGTAATCCACACTGATAATTCTACTGATGTTGTCAGGCCACATGCTTGTTTTTATACAATATCTTCAGGAGTGTGTGCATGGGGACAGGTTTTGTGCACTTTTGTTACCAGCTAATTTCACAGCTGCAAAGCTTTTCAAGTCTTCGATTATATATCTGGGAAAGAAAACTGGTCAGATATATGTCAATATAGATTGAACAGCTACCATGACTGGATGACTTTCTGGTTTCACTGTTCAAATCACAGGGATTTGCTTCTGAATGTGAAGTTCCATAAAGATATGCTAGCTATCAGAAAAATATCACCTGAACTTAACATTTTGCAGAATGTGATTAAAATTATCAACCACACTAAAGTACATGACTTTAACAGTCATTTTGCACAGCTGTATGTGATGGATTCAGAGTAAACATGTCTTCTCCTATATACAGAGTGAGCTAGCTTTCTAATCATAGGTTACTAACCCCAAATTTTTAAGTTATAAGAGCCACTGCAGAGTTTTGTTTTGTTTTTAGAAAATCTGTCATTTTTAGAGCATCTCAGAGACATAGAATAAGTTACAAAACTTGTGTTACATATTGAAGCTGCTCAATGAAGTCAACGTGTTATTTCAGGGGAGAACTACTGTTTTCAGGACAGCAGATAAAGTGGTTTCATTCAAAGCCAAACTGGAATCATGGAGGTGGCAAGTACACGTTGGGATTTTTGACATCTTTGAAGTATTAGCAGAGATGATAAAGGAGAGTAAGCTTAGGCTTTGTTTTCCCATCTGATGCACTGTCACTTATTTCAGCTTTCAAGAGAGTTGGAGCATTACTTCTCAACCACAAAAGAATTCTGACCTAAGCAGGAGTGACCAATGTGTGCCTAAGATACATGAAATGAATCTATCTGTGCTAACAGAGGATCAACTGCTTGAAAGCACAAGGGACAGTGGATTTAAAAGTACATTTAAGACAACTTCAAATCTCTATACATTCTAGATTAAAATTAAGGTAGAATAACCTATGATTGCCACAAAAGCAGTTAAAATGCCTGCATCCATTTCTAACATCCTATCTTTGTGAAGCAGAGTTTTCTGCAGCTACAGCAATCAAAGGAAGATCGTATCGAAGGAGACAAGACATAAGCAACACATTTCAAGGATTAATATCTCCCATCTCTGCTAATTACAAGAAGCTAAGCTCAAGACTCCCACTGATTCTGTATTGTCATGAGGTGTATAATTATTTCATGATATTTTATAAATTAATAATATAAGAAATAAAGTACGCAGCAAAAGTAATATGCTTCATCATTATGAAACCAACCCTCACCCTATAATGGTCCATGATAAAACTGTCTTTCATGAAACTAGTTCCCAATACCAAATCTTTGGGGATCGCTGGAGTAAGACATGCTTTGGATAATACTGTGATGAGAGACATTCTCAAAACAGTATCAGATTTCACTGTATAACATTATATTGTCCAAAGCAGTAATTACTGACCATATGTGACTATTAAGCATTTGTGGGTAAAAATTGAGAAGCACTATAATGGTAAAATATGTATCATACTTTGACAACATATTACTAAAATTATTTGAGATATTTTATTATGAAGATTTATCATTAATATATATTTAAATGTTATACTATATATTATATTATAAAATACTATAAAATGTTATATTATGAAATAGAAAACATATATCAGAAACAATAATTTAAGCCATTACTCTCTCTCTCTCTCTCTCTCTATATATATATATATATTTATATATACACACACACACACACACACACACACATACACAAACATTTAAGTTCAAAGAAACCCACAGGAAATGTAAAATTAAATATCTATATCTAGTTGCCATGATGTTTCTATGACAGTACTAGATTAGAAATATATATTTTACTATAACATTCTCCCTAAATAATTTGATTTCATTAAAATTATAATTAAAATTTTCATGAAAGCTATTAAATGTACTAGAAGATTAGTGCCACATACAATTTTTTTTTGTATTTGTGCCTGGGATCAAACTTGGGACCTTGCACTTCCGAGGCAGATGGCAGCACCACTGAACTAAATCCCCAACCCCACAATTGCATTCTAACAAAATTAAGAGATATATTTTGTTTTTGAAACTGCAAAGTTTTGTCTCAAATTCTTTTAATGAAAAAGGTATACTTTGTGATGTTCTTTTAAAGATATACCTATTACTTATATATTGGTTTTCCTTCATTACTTAAATAAAAAAATTTATCTAATATATTTGAATTATTTTTCTTTAGATTACAGAAGCTAAAAGAGAGAAGATTCCATAATGAATCACAAGAATCCAGGGAGAGCCAAAAACAGTTAATATTTTAATATTGCAAATACATAATACAAACATTATATGTAATTCAATGCAGGCATGAACAGTTTGAAACTCAAAGAAGGTACATCTCATTAATTTTAGTTGAATTTCACTGAGTGATCTGATAAATCTTATCTTGAAATACAAAATATAATAAAAGAAAAAACCCATGAAAATATATTTCAAAAAAACCTTTTAAGAGGATGTTTTATGTTTTTACACAGTTATGGTTAATGCCATTTTGGTTAAATAAAACATATTACTTCTGTTGGTTATGAAAAATTTATTCATTTCAAATTTCTTTATGTACTATATAGTCTTTCATATCTTTGGATACATATAGTAGATTGATTTTTCTTGCTCAGATAGCCATTATCTATTATTTATTTTTTTATTTTTATTGAATTTATTGGTACAATCTAAGTATACAATACAATTACATTCATTATTGGGATTCTGTACCTTTATATGATAGGTCTTGATCCTCATTTTTTCCCATTGTCCCTGCTCTCCCTTCACCCCCTCCTCCCTTCCCCATTTATAAACACTTTATTTCCATTTTTTCATTGTCTCATATTTTTTCTTCTCCCTTATTACCTTTCCCCCACCCTTCCCACTTTCCCTACACCTTTAGCCCTTTACTTTCTATTTCACATTATTAACTATCTAATTAGGATCTTGTGTACTATTATAGTTTTTCATACCAGAGAAACTATTCAGTATTGCAGTTAAAGAAATCTCTATATGAACATTAAAAATAGGGAATCCTAAAATAAAACTAAAAAGGAAAGTAAAATAGAAAAGGCTATGATGTAAAATTGAAATAATCCTTAATTCTGAAGAGGAAAATGGTCCTTGAACATATTTAAGTTGCGTCCTGCTCTTGTAGTCTCATATTAATCTCTTTTTTTTCATTTTTTAGAGAATACTTTATGAGTTTCTGCAATCAAATCCACATAGATATGACCTTACATATTTACTACAGTGCAATACCCCTGTAGAAATGGAAAAAAAAAATTAACATTTCTAGACCAATATAGCTGTCCATTTCTTTACAATGCCAACTCAACACAGTAAATTGGGATAACTTTTTCCAAAGTCAACAGCACAGTTAAAGTTTACATAAA
>NW_022900932.1:32066504-32095321 GCF_012274545.1 Fukomys damarensis
ATATGTACCAATAATAGCAGAATGTTATGCATCAATAGCAGCAAAAGCTTTTCCAGGTTCTGCAGTCATCTGAACAAAATTATAGATATTCAGCACATTCCATTAAAAAAACAAAAACAAAAAAACAAAGAGAAGAATAACAACCAGAAAACAGCAAAGTTCTGTTGCTGTTGTGGTACCTGGCACCATTTTTTTTTTATTAGCATCTTAATCATCATCTGGAGAGAGAACATTCTAGAGTAACATCATTAAAAATAACTCTGATAAAGCATGGTCTCTACTATGTATCATAAAGCAGGTAGAAGACATTTTACATTCACAGAGGTATGGTACAGTACTGTCCTACATCTATATTACTAGAATCAGTTTTGGTTTGAAATTTACTTTGTCTGCAAATAAGATTGCTACCCCTGCCTTTTTTTTGGGCTCCTGTCACATGGAGAATTGTTTTCCATCCTTTCACTTTCAGTCTATGGGCTTCTTTTTGCACTAGATGTGTTTCTTGTATACAACATGTTGTTTGATTTTGCTTCTTAGTCCATTTTGCCAGTCTATTTCTCTTGATTGGTGAGTTGAGGCCATTGACATTGATGGTTATAACTGATATGTACTGACTTATTATTGTCCTGTTATGGCCTTTTGTTGACTCTTTTTACTTTTTCACCTTCTCCTTTTAGTTTCTTGCCTTGCCTATTTGATTTGCTCTGTTGGGCCTCATGGTGTTGTTACCTTCATTGTCTTTTTCTAGGATCTTGTTATAATTGCTTGCAGGCCTGCTTTGGTATTCATGTAGTTTCTCAGATGTTCTTTGTCATGGAAGTGTCTTATTTCCCCATCCATTTTGAAAGAGAGTTTTGCAGGATACATCAGTCTAGGTTGGAGGTTGTTATCTTTTAGTACTTGAAATATCTCATTCCAGACTCTGCTTGCCCCAAGTGTTTGTGTTGAAAAGTCTGCTGTGATTCTGATGGAATTTCCTTTACATGTGATTTGTTTCTTTTCTCTTACTGCTTATAGTATTTTGTTCTTCTGTTGGGTTTCTGGGATCTTGATTATTGTATGTCTAGGTGTAGATTTTTTTTTATTGTGGCTAGTTGGGGTCCTATATGTCTCACTTATCTGAAGATCAAATTCTTCCCCTCTGTTCAGGAAGTTTTCAGCCATTAATTCTGTGAACAGCTTTTTAAAGTCATTTGTATTTTCTCCTGCTACTTCATGGATTCCTATCAGTCTTATGTTATTCTTCTTTGCATCATCTAGATGTTAGATTGATTTCTCATGACCCCCTACTGTTTTTAAGAGACCTCTCTTTTCCTGGTCATTGACTGCCATCTTATCTTCTATACCTGAGATTCTATCTTCACATTCTTTTATTCTGTTGCATACACTTTCAATAGAGTGTTTAATCTCCTGGATATCTGTTTGAATCTATTTTATGGATTCCATTTCTTTCCTATGTTGGGCGTTTATTTTTTCCATTTGTTTCTTATGCTGGGCCTTCATGGCTTCTATCCTGGTGTTGAGCTCATCTATTTTTTTTTTTTTGTCAGTTTCTGTCCTAGAGTTTTGAATCATGTCTTCAGTTTCTGTTCTAGAGTTTTGAATCATGTCTTTCATTTTGCTCACCATCTCTATGGTTATCTGGGAAATTATTTCTATTTTGAATTTTTCTAGATCCTGATTGATCTGTTCTGTTACTTCCTGTGCTTTGATTTCAGGGTGTCCTGGTGGTTCACTATCGGCCTTTTCATCCTCATTTGTCCTACTGTTTGCCATTGGTGAAATGGAAGTTTGTCTTTGTGTCTTGCTTAAGTGTTTTCTCATTTTTATATTTGTTGTTGGGCTGTCCTTGCTTTAATCTCTGGGTTATCACCCAAATCTTCCTGATATAGTTGCACTCTAGCTTCTGTGTCACTCACGACCCACAGACATTCTCATCTCCATTACATCAGAGAAAACAGCTTAATGAATCAACCACAATCCTTTATCCCAGCCAGCAACACAATATGATCAAGCACAATTTGGAAACTGACCACCTGTGGTAGTCACTGGTCTATCACCCTTAAACCATTTGAATTAAATTGAAATCAAGAAGCAGTCCAAAATGTGTGCAGTAAACAAACTTTTCAATATAGTATATTTACCATTTAGGATGGGGGATCAGACAATGCTAGGACTCAAGACCCCTGATCTCAGTTAGCTGATGGCTGAACCCCATGACGCAGACTGACCTTGGGCTGCAAGGCCCAGATTGAGTTTCCCAACCATCTGAATGGTTGAACTCCACACCGTTCTACTACAGGTTTCCCACACACTTTCTTTAAAGATATTCAAAGTTGGGAACTCAGAAAAATACCCTCTATGACCACCTCTGTTTCTGCAGAGTGGATTCAAAGACTGGCTCAATCAGGAGGTCTGAGAGTGTGAGGGAGGGGTGGTGTTGATGGGCGCCCACGTGGCTACCTTCCTGGTGCTGAAGTGATGGCGGCTCCCGGTGGGGGAAGGCATGGCTGTCCTTCCCACGGTGGATCAGGGCCCAGGCAGGCCTCCTGGTTCCCATATTTTATAATTGTTTATTCACATGCACATTGCTGAAGCATCCCACAAGTCGTTATAAATATTACTGGACACTTAAGTCAAATATAACTGAATTATTCAGGTAAATAAAAGCATACATAGATAAAAAGTCTGATATCCAAAATAATCCATTTAAAATGCAACATTTCTACCCAAAAAAATTAGTTAATTCAAAATAAATATATTAATATTGTAAAAACTAACTTTATTTGCAGAAGATAAATTCTGTTGTAATTATGTGACATTTAAAATGATCTTTCAGTTTACTAACCCCTGTGTCATTCCTTTAATAAACAGCATATAAGTGCAGTGAATATAGTTAATTTTTAAAAAGGCACTTTATATCATACTTTGCACCATGATTACTTTGCATAATTGGAATATTTTTATATTGAAGTAACAACTAATTAGATGCTAAAGTTGTGTTTATACATGTCAAGTTTTTATTGTGAAGCATCTCTGTAAGAGCCTGTAGTGAAACAATGCATTAGAACCAGGACCAGGGCTAGAGGAAGTGTCCATTCTAGAGATAGCTGAACTTTCAAAAGCAGAGAGTAGCATACTTTGTTTATATATTTTCTGAGCTGATGTTAATTTCCAGGGCATCAGTTTTGACACCTAGATACTTCCACTATGTGTATATTTATAGTCAGGCAGATGAGCTAGTTCTGCTCTCTGGTTCTTTTCCCCAGTGCCAAGCAAGTCTCTCCTCATCAATGCAACAGTATGAGAAGATGGGCTTCCTGAAATGAGATGCTATAGTAATTTTTGCAGTGGTTTGTCTCTTGGTTGTATTTGTTTTTGAGTGACAAGATTAAAATCTGAGATCTACTGCTATAAAGATTGTCCCAAGGGACTGCTTATCTTTCCACATGCTTCTTTATCCATTCTCAAGGGGCTGGAGGCTGCAGCATTCTGGCAGTGTAACATTGCTTGGTAAAGTTCATTGTAGTAAATTTAAATGTCATGGGCTTTAATATCATTCTCATCACTTTTTAATTCTAATTTACTTTATAAAAATTTAAAAGCTAATACATGCTTATGTATATATCAAGAGAGCTACATGAAAAACTTATGATTTTTTTTCATTAGTACTATTACCACTACTGGGACCATGATAATTTTGCTCTTGGACAACATCTCATAAATACAAACATTTTACTTTGCACAGAAATGAAAATCTTGTATTCTATCATGTTACATATTTTAAAATCTTTATGTGGCAAATTATTTGTTTATTTTTCATAATGTTTGTGTGTCATGCTGAAGTGGTGATTTGATTGGTAGGTTATACATTTTCAGTATCATTCAAAAGAAAGCAAAGCTATCTCTCCCACAAATTAATTTAATGTTCAGAACCAAACCTATGCATAAGGCTCAGTATGCCTATTAATGACTGTGTTTGAGGACAGAGAATAGCTCCCAATTTTAAAATTCATGTTGTTGCTTCTGAATGATCAGTCCATTACTAAGACTTAATATAGAAGAAAGGAAACATTTGAGTTGGAACAGATCAAAAGTTTATCTGACATTAGGAGAAGTTGTAAACAAAAACAGAACTGGCAAATTAAATAGAGTAAGAGAAAAAGAGTGGATGGTGGAGAGTAACTGCAAGTGAAGGGAGAAAATTTTCCCAGCAAGAGCTTGTCTTTAAAGAAGTTAAACAGAGCCAAGCAGCCAGTACTAGATTCACACTTATTATGATAACTATGTTGTGTAATTTAAATCCAATGACTCATTTGACCTTAAATATTTCTCTGGAAGAATTTCATTGCCCTCATCAAATCCGGAATTTTCAATATCCTGAGGATTTTCAGGGTAACTATTCTACCTTAGAAAGAAACACTTATTTGATCTAAATATACCTCAGAAGCACTTTAGGAAAAGATATTTGTTCACAATTCAAATTTTATAGAAAGTGTTTAAATCTAAATTGGTGGCTTTTGCATTTTTCCAGTGGTTGTAAATAAGAGCTAATTTTATCTCTTTTCATTATTGTAATAGCTGTTACTTCTTTAACAAAATTATGTTGCAACAGGATGCAGACAAAGTGTAGCAAAATGAGTCCTATTTGATTAAGTAATCTCATTTTTCCTCATAAAAATCATATGAAATTGTGTGTCTGTGATCAGGGACAATGATTATAATGAAATTAATGGTGATATCAATGATCTTTTGCATACGTAGAATGGTTTCTTTATGTTTGGCAGGCACTATATACAATAATTTAATTTAACTTTTCCAGACACTTTATAAAACTGCATGCTTTATTTCCATCTTACATATGAAGAACTGCTTCTGAAAATGCAGTGGGCAATGAGATATGCATGTTTGAAGTAAGGGTGAGTATGATAAGGGGAATTAATAGAAATATGCCACTTATGGTAATAAATTTTAAAAATTTAAAATTTACCATATTTTTCAATCATATATGAAGTTAACATACTTCAATAATTTTCAATCTCATCTCCTTCTGGCCCTATACTCTTTCCTAGTTTAGCATTTGGGAGGGATCTATGTGTATAATATATTTTGTTCATGTTCTTTTTCCCTGATGCTTGCCCTTAAGACCCCAGCCTGTTTTGACAACCAGAAATATCTCCAGATGTTATCAAATGCCTTCAGAGTAGCAAATTCACTCCACGTTGAAAAATCAACAATTTAAAAATAAACTACAGGACCTGTGTCAATATAGTTAAACTAAAAAAATGTTTTACTGCAACTCTGAGTCTAATGCGTTCCTTTAGATATTCATTTGCCTGTGAGTGGGGTAGCAATAAGCAGAGAGCAATTAATTTGCCAAGTCTGGAGATAAATATATCAAAACCAGGGGATATAAACAATTTAGTTAAAAATTATCTAGGGCTCGCCTAGGTGATAATTTCATTTAATCTTCTGTGGTGTCAAATTCTCATCTATTTTGAAATGGGAATAATTGCATATATTAAAAATTATTCTTTAGAAAATATTAATTAATCTATAGCCTCATATTTTGAACTACCTTCCAGTTAATCTTACACCACTAGTGATTGCTTCTTTCCATAGCATTTGCAAATTTTAATTTTTTCTTCAGCTCTCAGCACAAAAAGTATTTAACTCATGATTAAAAGTTTTGCTGGTTTTAAAATGTTAATATTTCACTCTAGGGCATAGATAATTTGATGAGAAGTGTAGAAATATCCATATTATTAAAATATTTTAATTTTTTCAATTTTTATTTTCCCCTTTATAGATGATGATATATAGGTGTAACTTGTCCATATGAGATAAAATAATTAAATGAAAAGATTATAATCTAGACAAAAGAAAACTACAAAAGCTGAGTTTGCAAAATAAAGTCTAGAAGAATCCCCAAAGTTTTCAGGTGGTTGTTAAATGCACACATGGGCTTGACTAATGTGAGAATGGAACTATTATGTTGGTTGGTACTTTAAGACCAACAGCAGCATAGACAATTTGAGGGAATTAGTGGTTTGAGCTTTTTTGAAATTTGTTTGAAAGCATTTAGAAAGGATTTATATTAAGGAAACTAAAGAATGTGTTAAGGTAAGATTATGACAAGAATAGAGTTGCCGTGTCACAGCTAATACCATAAAGAAGAGAACATGTTACTGTAGTTGAGTTGTTATATGAGTCTGTGTATATGAGTGCTGGGGAATAGTCAAAAAGAAAAGAAAATACACTGTACTTTTGTGAAAAATGACAAGATAGATTTCACTTCAACTACTGATGTAAAGGAATTTAGAGCACATAGGGTGGGCTTTTGTTTTTCAAATTTAACTTTATTCTCATTGGTTTAATGAATATAGGTATTTTCACATGAACACACATGGAGTATAAATGGATTCTTATCCCAAGTTAACACATATAATCTATTTATAGATGTTGCTGACTTCCAAGGAGAGGCATTGTTTTATTTTACAGTCTCTTATGGAATAACATGTTACTTTTCTCAAATCTTTGACAACACATACTGCTACTGGAAATGTTCAGGACTGTATCCAGGCCTTAGTTCTCCAGGTTTCTGGGGTTTGTTTACTTTCTGGTAATAAAAAGTAAGATAAAGGACTATAAAAATGAAAAAAAAACTATCAGTTTATTTACAATTTGTATTTAGAGGACATCAAATCTGCTCCCTTCTAAGGCACCCCAATTAGTAGAAGGGCTAAAACAAAGGCCAGGAAATATCCACTCATAGATATTTCCAAGCTCAGTCCCAAAGGACAATGTGTCAAATCCTCATGGTTTCATGATTAAGAGTTCATACTTTGTATTCTCCAAATAAGGAAGCTTGGAGAAACAGAGGCTTTTTTTTTCGTTTTGAACATTTTAAGTATACAGTAGTTACATTCATCATTGGGATCTTGTACCTTTACATGACATATCTTGGTTCTTATTCTTTCCCCCATTCCCCTAGCCTTCCTTTTCCCCTCTCCCCTTCCCTATTTACAAAGACTTTGTTTCCATTTTATCCCTTTCTCTTGTTTTTTCTCTTCCTCTTTTACCTTTACCCTATCCCTTCCATTTGCTCAATACCTTTAGATTTTTTTCTTCCTATTACAAAATATCAATTGTACATTTTGACCCTTATTTATGCTTTCAGTTTATCACACCAGAAAAAACTAAACAGTATTTATACATGTGCTATTAATTTCACGTGAGTATGTCCTCAATGTCCATCCACTTGGCTAAAAATACCTCTAGTAGGCAACAGAGATGTGTTTGTTTTTCAGAAAAAATTCTGGATTTTTTTCCAATACTACTTAAATTTTTTTTGTACATCTGGACTTTTAATGTTTACATTCCTTATGTAGAATTGGCAGGTATATAATACATCTTAATTTCTTTTTTCCACCCCCTTTTTTTCCCCTCTGTCCCTATCCACAAAAATTTATTTTAATATCTAGGTAAAAATACTATCATTTTAATCTTTGAAAAATTATATATGCATAAACATTTATATATAAGTATTCAATTAATGTACAATAATCAGATCATAAAGATAGTTTATATATTATGCAAGTTTTATAAAGTTAAAAAGTAAAACACTTGTAGGATAGATGGGAAAGACATAATTATAAGCTGTATCTTCCTCCAATGAATCTCTACATGCTGCAATGTTTCTGGTTTAGCAAAGGTTTCTGTAAGCATGGTGTACACTGTCATATAGAAAGTAAATTTATATTAAAATATCTTTCCATTGATAGTTTCTGTATACAGAACCATTGAATGCTTTCCAACATGACTGTCCCTCACAAAATTGTATTCTGCTGGGAATAAATTTGTGCTAACATTCTGTTACATTTTAAAAATTAAACCATTCAGCTGGAAAAGTTGCTGAACAGCTGTGTAATCTCTACCAAGTCACTTCACCTCTCTGGACATGAATTTTCTCAACTGTTAAATGAGAGTATTGAATATTTGACTTTGAAATCATTTCAAGGAGAATAACTTAATGATCTAAAATATACTTTTGTCCATCATATGTCCAATAAATCTTAGCACAACATTTAAAAAATAGCAAATATGTAGGAAAGTAATCTAAAAGCCTAAAATTGGAACTATTAAGAATACAGAGTTATATGATTTAGAATAATTTACTCAAATCCCAAAAACTGTACTGAGAGATTTTGCAAGTATTAAGTATTAAGAAAAACTATGTAAAACAAAAAATGGACAGATGCTTGAATAAATTAACATACAGAAGTAAAATGAATATATTACAAATTCATATATGTATCAGTGAATCTTGAGAAAGGTTAAATGAGTGTGAAATTTTCAAATAACTAAATAAAGTATGGTATGTTTCATATGGCTAAAAATTTAAACAATATGATGTAAGTAATTTGTGTATTGAAGTTATCAGAATAATTGAGTTATTTTAGTTAGAACAACTTTGACCTGTTTGTGTGAAGGAAAATAATAAAATAGATGAGAAACAAACATGGATAAACTATCCATGGTAATATTAGTTGTAATTTTAGCTTATGGAGACTTATTTTGGGTTGTATCCAGGATAGGTATATCATGTGAGGTGGAATTACACAGTTGTTATTCTATTTGCACATTAAGCACAAGGAGATATGTTTGGATGTTAAGTTGACAAGGGATGGGATATTAATGTTAATTTTATTTTTTTTCCACTTCATTTGCTTGGGATCCTTCCAAGACATTAGGAAACACACTCTGGGTGTGTCTGTGTAGGTCTTGGAGAGATGACCTTGGGTAATATGTGTGTCCCTTTCCCTTCCTCTCTGGCTTCCCACTCTGCTCTGCTGTGCTTCCTGGCCACCATGAACTGTGTGGCTTTGCTCTACTGTGTTTTTCTGCTATGATATTTCTGCGTTGGAGTCAAATATCATGGACTGAATCCCTTGAAACTCTGAGTTAAACGACACCTCTCCTTTGCTAAGTTGTTGTTGTTGGATATTGTGTCTCAGTGATAGGCAAGTAAATAATTTAAAATGGGATTGAATTTCTAACAGATTACCTTAGCTTCAGTCATATTCATTCTATCATTTTCTGCGAGCTCCTTATCCTGAATCACTATTTGTATTATTATTTTCATGCCCTAAATAGCATTGTGATTTAGTCTATGCAGAGCTGAATTGGCAGTGTTGATTCTCAGCCACATCTCCACACTCTGGGAAGGTGAGGCAGGGAGATCACAGGTCTTATCCAAGCCTTGGCAACTTGAGACTCAGTAAGAATAAAAATTACAATTATATAAAGTTTTTCTATTTAGATCAGTTGAAGGCCCTGGGTTCAAGTCCCAGTACCACCAAAACAAACAAACAAACAAGCAAACAAACAAGCAATATCCTCTCAGCTCCACACACATCAATGCATTGAATACATTGCTGAATATCATGCTGATTCAGTTTTCTTACCTATAAAACATGGATCATATCAACTAAGTTTTTTGTGTAAATATATATAGTTTGAAATAGTTCTTGACATGTAGGATGGATAAAAAAGAATTTAAACTCTTGTGTTATTTGCTTTTAATTATGTACTAGAGTTCACAATTATGTAACATCATATATTTTATGACTCCCTCGTTTCTCTTAATACTGATAAGTACATAATATTTTCTCATAAAATATTTATCTGAATCAAAACTTTACTTCACTAATTATTGAGTCATTAAAAGTGTATAAGATCATCACTTCCTGAAATACTTATTTTTACTTAACCTTAGTCAAATCATGGGATGGTTTTAAAAATAACTTTCTAGAGAAGTATTTATGGCATATGGAGCTATAAAATTAATATTCTACTTTCTTTTGTCCAGTATTTTAAAATATCCCTACACCATTTCAGAATGTTATCTTTCAGTCATTTTTCAAAATCTCATTCCTAAAATCACATTATTTCAATTATATAAAATATTCTAAAGGATGCTTCTAAATATCTTTAATATTAACAGGGAAGAAAGCTTAAGAATGATATAAAATGCTTTTCTTGAGAATTTAGAAAAATGATAATAGATAAATTTAAATAAATAAATGTCTTTGTTTTACACACACACACACACACACACACACACACAAATACACTCACACAAACTAGAAAAGGTTTGTGTAAGTGAAATATATTCACTTCGCACCAAGCCTCTTTAGAGAGCTCTTAAAGAGAATGTTAATAAAGAGGAAAAATTATGGCATGTCTCACAATAGAGGCTGAATATGATTTTAAAATCATAGTGAATCATTTTCTACAAGCAGCTGTTTCTTCTGGGTAGAAGCAGAGCTTCTCAGCAATAAAACAAGAAACCTTCTAAAAATGGTGAACTTCAGCATATTCGTGTAACAGGACTCCGGAGAAAAACATTGAAAGAAATGCCTTAAGCTATAAAATTGTCTTCTGCCAGGACAAAAAATTCTGTTCTTTCATTACAGATTGAAACTCAAATCAAGCTCCTCTCAGTTTGTTATTGCATTCATTTGGAGAAATAATTGGGACTTAGAGCTTTCAAATATAGATCTCATTAAAACAGAATTTAGTTACAAGAAAAAGACCTCATCTTTAAACATGCTAGTATCTCAATCTAGTTAAACAGTAAGTCTCTTCTTCACTTAGGAGAGGAGAAATATGCTCACAAAATGATACAATGTCTATAATGTTGAGAAAATAAACACTAAGAATTTAGGTGACAATCACATAAAATACTTAAGAGGAAAGATATATGTCTAATTTTTGTTTTAACTTCTAAAGGAAAAAAGATTTCTTTCCCATATTTTGTAACAATAATTTGACAAAGACAAAACATCTAAATGAACAGGTATAGGTTAATCTATAAATAGCAAAGACAAATTCAAACGTTAGGTAAACAACGGATTGGAGGCAATCAGGAGCCTAAAGTTAGAGACTTTCAATCTTTACACACAAGTTTCCCAATAATATTCAGTCCATAGAATTGTAGCTTTGTACACTGAATCTGTTTTCAAAAATGCTGGAGACCCTTGTTCCTCCTCTCACATCAACATGACTGAGCACAATATTTTCTCTTTCTATAAATCTGTCACTAGCCTTGTGAACTTTTACTTTGTCCTTCTAAAATTTGGCATATGCAGCTCACAAGTCTCAAAAAATGGTCAGGGGAATTATGAAATGTTATGATTTTTCTTTTTTTAAATCCCATCTTATGGTAGAAGTAAGGATATATGCTTTTTTTTTGTCCTAAGAGTATATCTTAACACCCTTCAGTCATGTTTCCACAAAATACCATAGAACATGGAATGTATTTCTAGTGAAATACTACTACTTTACACTAAAAAACTTAAAAGTTCCTGCCTTGAAACCTTTCATAAAATTTTCTTAACAGAACATAGGCATGTATTAACAGTTTGACCTGCATGGGCTACTGCTTTTTTCTAAAATAACTACTGCTTTTCAGCAATGGGAATTACATTACTATAGTCTACTTGTAAATGGTTTTCGATTTGCTTACCCAAATTCCATGTTTATCCACTTACATTTTAATCCCTGCTCTACAGTAAATTTCCATTCTCATTTTCAGTTTCTGCCTCACATATTCACTGAATTTTTTTCCAGCAAATTTTAGCCATATCAAGTATATGTTTCCATGTGTACTCTTTACTGCTATACATATTTTAAAACTGTTTTTAGTGTGCTGCCATGATGCCTAAATATGCAAGTTTTATGTGTTTATCATTAATAAGTGCTTAGAATAATATGAGCTTTTAAATACACAATTTGCTGTGAATTGAGAGATGCTCCTTTCAAAGACAAAAGTGGTACAGAAAAATAAAAGAAGTAAATTAATATGTCATCTTTATTTTTTGCTCTCTTCCTTTAATAACTATTTACTTGTTGATTAAAACAAAATATATATTAGGATCTGTTAGAAAAAGTTCTAATAAAATCATTTTTATTCTTTGTTGAAAAGGAAAGAGAAATAGGAGAAAATATCTTCCAAGTAGAGGATTGAATGTAAAAAGGTAGTTATGGGAGAAATGACTTGTTAATATTAGGTCTGAGCAGATTTCAGAGGTAAATAAAATGTTTCTGCAACAACAGTACAGCAGTACTTACTAGTACAACATGTCAGAGAATAGACAAGTGTCCCCAAATCAAATTTTAACAAGTACCATCCCTAATAATGTGATGTCTAAACAGCCCACTTCTAAAAGTCTCATTAATTATGGAGTCACTAGAATTTCAAATATAAAAGACATTCTTTTAATAAACATCCAGCTGCCTTACTGAAGAATAGTGCAACCGAAATGTTTCATTTGAATAATAATGTATCTGTGAGGAACTTTTATTAAATTGACAGTAACTATTTTTTCCTAAAAAACCATTGATACTTTAAGCCTCTGTTGGAGGCTGTTGTTATTTGCTTACTTCATTTTCCATTATACCACAATGTCTTAAAGAACAGCCATTTTCAGATTGTTTTTCTTTATTACATTGGGGCATAATTCCTATATGATGAAGATTTATGGAATCCAGTGTATCATGCTTCCAAGGAAATTAAAGACTCATGGAGTTACAATTAAATATAAACTCAGCAAGTGAAGAAAAACAATTAGCAAAGAAAGTGGACCCTGGTATTTATACAGATCTACACCGACATATTACATGGTAAAACTGTCAAAACCAGAAGTAACAAGAAGTCGTGCCTTTGGATTGTTATTCTGCAATTACTTTGTCCAAAATATTTGATATTTTTGTACAATGAAGAAAAATATTTGAAATACAGATTTATTTTTATCTATTATGATAACATACCCCATTATATCATATCCCAGTTGTATCAGCCTAAATATTAATAAATAAATGGAAAACAAGTTTCAGATATAAAAGAAAAGAATACTATAAAGTACTTAGTACATTGTCTTTTAAATTGCAACACAAATATTCTTGGATTAGAAAAATTATATTTAGTGGTTCAGGGTAGTTATTTTATTTTTCTTTTAAATATTATGTATAGGTATTTGGAAATATCATTATGTGTTTAGAATAGTTGTCCCGAATGCTCTAATAAATGAGGACTTCATCTTCACAAAATGGGATTAGAATTTTCTATTTAGAAACTTAAAATATAGTAATAAAATGGTAAATAATAATAAGAGAGAAGAACTGCTGACACACATAATTTTTTTCCTAATTTCTCTGGAGACAGGCAATATAATGCAACTAGGAGATAATGCTCAGACTCATAATGGAAAATGAGAATCTAGCTATACATTTCATAGGCAGGTCTATACAGTGATACGGTTAAAATATGCTAGGTAGTTACATTATTATTTCTGAATATTTTCAAGAAAAACAAAAATGCAAGTTTCTTAATTTATGGTGTTTCTTCACTGATAGTTTAGAGATTACAATGTTAACTAATATTTTCTTAGCTAAATATTTTACTAAATATCTATACATTTTCCATATTCCCTACTTCCACATAATACTATTTCTCCTGGCATGATAAAGGTACAGAATAGGGACCTCCAAAAATCCAACTGTTCCCTAAATCAATAATTAAGTTGCTGAAAGCTATCAGGTTTTCAGAACCACGTAATGTAGCAAAAACTGGACAGCAGCCAAGATTATGAGTTAGATTTTTTTCTGAATTAAATGTTCCTTGCCTGTGTTAACAATAATGCAAAAATATAAGTATGAGGCCAATTAACACGTCGATTATGGGCTAGTCTTATGTATGGCTACAATCCCATTCCTTGAGAAAAATTTAAAGAGAAGCTTGGAGGACAATTGTTGGAGGCTGTTGTTATTTGCTTACTTCATTTTCCATTATACCACAATGTCTTAAAGAACAGCCATTTTCAGATTGTTTTTCTTTATTACATTGGGGCATAATTCCTATATGATGAAGATTTATGGAATCCAGTGTATCATGCTTCCAAGGAAATTAAAGACTCATGGAGTTACAATTAAATATAAACTCAGCAAGTGAAGAAAAACAATTAGCAAAGAAAGTGGACCCTGGTATTTATACAGATCTACACCGACATATTACATGGTAAAACTGTCAAAACCAGAAGTAACAAGAAGTCGTGCCTTTGGATTGTTATTCTGCAATTACTTTGTCCAAAATATTTGATATTTTTGTACAATGAAGAAAAATATTTGAAATACAGATTTATTTTTATCTATTATGATAACATACCCCATTATATCATATCCCAGTTGTATCAGCCTAAATATTAATAAATAAATGGAAAACAAGTTTCAGATATAAAAGAAAAGAATACTATAAAGTACTTAGTACATTGTCTTTTAAATTGCAACACAAATATTCTTGGATTAGAAAAATTATATTTAGTGGTTCAGGGTAGTTATTTTATTTTTCTTTTAAATATTATGTATAGGTATTTGGAAATATCATTATGTGTTTAGAATAGTTGTCCCGAATGCTCTAATAAATGAGGACTTCATCTTCACAAAATGGGATTAGAATTTTCTATTTAGAAACTTAAAATATAGTAATAAAATGGTAAATAATAATAAGAGAGAAGAACTGCTGACACACATAATTTTTTTCCTAATTTCTCTGGAGACAGGCAATATAATGCAACTAGGAGATAATGCTCAGACTCATAATGGAAAATGAGAATCTAGCTATACATTTCATAGGCAGGTCTATACAGTGATACGGTTAAAATATGCTAGGTAGTTACATTATTATTTCTGAATATTTTCAAGAAAAACAAAAATGCAAGTTTCTTAATTTATGGTGTTTCTTCACTGATAGTTTAGAGATTACAATGTTAACTAATATTTTCTTAGCTAAATATTTTACTAAATATCTATACATTTTCCATATTCCCTACTTCCACATAATACTATTTCTCCTGGCATGATAGAGGTACAAAATAGGGACCTCCAAAAATCCAACTGTTCCCTAAATCAATAATTAAGTTGCTGAAAGCTATCAGGTTTTCAGAACCACGTAATGTAGCAAAAACTGGACAGCAGCCAAGATTACGAGTTAGATTTTTTTCTGAATTAAATGTTCCTTGCCTGTGTTAACAATAATGCAAAAATATAAGTATGAGGCCAATTAACACGTCGATTATGGGCTAGTCTTATGTATGGCTACAACCCCATTCCTTGAGAAAAATTTAAAGAGAAGCTTGGAGGACAGTTGTGAGGAACAAAAGATACAATCACAAGATGAACTGTTTTCTAGATAACTTCTTGAGGACAAAAAAGTGAATTTTTTATTTCCCTAAATGAACACAATGTAAAGAAAACAAATAGTCACATGGCCTTTCTTAGCCCAATTATTCTTCCTGTCTATCTTATTGTGTGGAAGAAAATATGACCTCAATAATGGAAATTACTCAGTCCTTGGCCTGTCCAAATTGTCAGGGAAGAAAAGCAATCATCAAAGACTCTTGCTTAAATCATTGTCCCCGATTCTTACTTTGGGCAAAAAATATTAACCCCCTTTAACAAGAGAGCTATAGATTTCCAGAATCTATAAATATACAATATGAGGTCAGTATGTAATAATTCTAAATTTTAGGTAAAGAACTCACAAAACATTCTTTTGTATGCTTAAGACAATTGGAGGAGTACACACCAAGCAACAAAAATTCCTTCTTAATAGTAATGTCAGGTAGTACTCTACTAAGAGAAACTTTGAAAACATTTATAGAATCTTATCTCTTCAATAGAGAGCTTTCATTTCAAGTCCTTACATATTGATCTAGAATATTAATTTTTCCTCCATTGTTTTGTGGTTTCTTCATTTTCATAAGAACACTATGAGGAGTCTAGTAATACAGGAAAAAAGAGAATCCACAATTTATGCACAGAGAAAGTATTTATTCTATAAAATATAAAATAGCATGATTTGTAATATGTTCATACTAAATTTTTGTGAATTGTAAAGCATCATGTAGTTTAGAAACTATTACTTTTATCATTATTCTAGTATCAATAGCAAGCATGACACCATAGTGAAAGAAAAAAGTCTGTAAGTCAATGTCAAGTTTGCTTCCCTAAATTTTACTTTTCTCTACATTAGAGACAATTTAATACAAAAAATAAGTATTTTATTTGTAGTTTAAATTAATATCATAACCCTGATACTCTTCTGTAAAATACACTTACACCTGTCTGGACTGAATTATATTTTCTTTCATAAACTTAGAATCACATAATACCTTTCTATGAAACTTAATTATTCTTCAACCTCTATTTCCTAGAAAAAAGCAAAGGGCTGAGACTACAGGTTCCATTTGACCCAGCCATCCCTCTGCTGGGTATCTGTCCAAAAGAACTGAAAGAATCATACCGCAGTGAAATATGCACACCCATGTTTATAGAGGCACAGTTTATAACACTAAAACATGGAAACAGCCCATTTGCCCATCAGTTGGAAACTGGATAAAGAAGATGTGGTTTTTCTATAAAATGGAATATTGCTTAGCCATAAAGAATAAAAAATTAGATTCATCCATAGGAAAATGTATACATATTGAGGATATACTCCTAAGTGAAATAAAGAAGTCACACTCAAAAATATAAGTATGAGGCCAATTAACACGTCGATTATGGGCTAGTCTTATGTATGGCTACAACCCCATTCCTTGAGAAAAATTTAAAGAGAAGCTTGGAGGACAGTAATACTGAATAGTTTCTCTGGTGTGAATAAACTATAATGGTACATAAGATCCTAATGATATAATTGACAGTGTGAAATAGGAAAAAAGGGGCGAAAGCTGTAGGGAAAGTGGGAAGGGTAGGGGAAAGCTAATAAGGGAAAAGAAAAAAATATGAGGAAATGAAGTGTTTGTAAATGGGGAGGGGAGGAGGTGGTGAAGGGAGAGCAGGGACAAGGGGAAAAAATGAGAACCAAGTCCTGTCTTGTAAAGGTACAAGATCCCAATGATGAATGTAACTGTACTGTATACCCAAAATGTACCAATAAACTCGATGAGGAAAAATAAATAAATAAAAAGAAATTTTGTTCTTACTTCCTTTTCTCAAAACTGACCTAAAAGACTGCAATATGTTGTCTAAGAACTATGTGAAGTTAGGACAGTCTCACTCTTTGGTTGATCATCTTATTCTTTCCTCTAAGAAATGCAACATCCTTTTGACATTGGTTCTCTTTATAAAAAATCGTGATGCGATGATTAAAGAAGACAAATACACTTACATTTCATAGGCAGGTCTATACAGTGATACGGTTAAAATATGCTAGGTAGTTACATTATTATTTCTGAATATTTTCAAGAAAAACAAAAATGCAAGTTTCTTAATTTATGGTGTTTCTTCACTGATAGTTTAGAGATTACAATGTTAACTAATATTTTCTTAGCTAAATATTTTACTAAATATCTATACATTTTCCATATTCCCTACTTCCACATAATACTATTTCTCCTGGCATGATAAAGGTACAGAATAGGGACCTCCAAAAATCCAACTGTTCCCTAAATCAATAATTAAGTTGCTGAAAGCTATCAGGTTTTCAGAACCACGTAATGTAGCAAAAACTGGACAGCAGCCAAGATTACGAGTTAGATTTTTTTCTGAATTAAATGTTCCTTGCCTGTGTTAACAATAATGCAAAAATATAAGTATGAGGCCAATTAACACGTCGATTATGGGCTAGTCTTATGTATGGCTACAACCCCATTCCTTGAGAAAAATTTAAAGAGAAGCTTGGAGGACAGTTGTGAGGAACAAAAGATACAATCACAAGATGAACTGTTTTCTAGATAACTTCTTGAGGACAAAAAAGTGAATTTTTTATTTCCCTAAATGAACACAATGTAAAGAAAACCAATAGTCACATGGCCTTTCTTAGCCCAATTATTCTTCCTGTCTATCTTATTGTGTGGAAGAAAATATGACCTCAATAATGGAAATTACTCAGTCCTTGGCCTGTCCAAATTGTCAGGGAAGAAAAGCAATCATCAAAGACTCTTGCTTAAATCATTGTCCCCGATTCTTACTTTGGGCAAAAAATATTAACCCCCTTTAACAAGAGAGCTATAGATTTCCAGAATCTATAAATATACAATATGAGGTCAGTATGTAATAATTCTAAATTTTAGGTAAAGAACTCACAAAACATTCTTTTGTATGCTTAAGACAATTGGAGGAGTACACACCAAGCAACAAAAATTCCTTCTTAATAGTAATGTCAGGTAGTACTCTACTAAGAGAAACTTTGAAAACATTTATAGAATCTTATCTCTTCAATAGAGAGCTTTCATTTCAAGTCCTTACATATTGATCTAGAATATTAATTTTTCCTCCATTGTTTTGTGGTTTCTTCATTTTCATAAGAACACTATGAGGAGTCTAGTAATACAGGAAAAAAGAGAATCCACAATTTATGCACAGAGAAAGTATTTATTCTATAAAATATAAAATAGCATGATTTGTAATATGTTCATACTAAATTTTTGTGAATTGTAAAGCATCATGTAGTTTAGAAACTATTACTTTTATCATTATTCTAGTATCAATAGCAAGCATGACACCATAGTGAAAGAAAAAAGTCTGTAAGTCAATGTCAAGTTTGCTTCCCTAAATTTTACTTTTCTCTACATTAGAGACAGTTTAATACAAAAAATAAGTATTTTATTTGTAGTTTAAATTAATATCATAACCCTGATACTCTTCTGTAAAATACACTTACACCTGTCTGGACTGAATTATATTTTCTTTCATAAACTTAGAATCACATAATACCTTTCTATGAAACTTAATTATTCTTCAACCTCTATTTCCTAGAAAAAAGCAAAGGGCTGAGACTAGAGGTTCCATTTGACCCAGCCATCCCTCTGCTGGGTATCTGTCCAAAAGAACTGAAAGAATCATACCGCAGTGAAATATGCACACCCATGTTTATAGAGGCACAGTTTATAACACTAAAACATGGAAACAGCCCATTTGCCCATCAGTTGGAAACTGGATAAAGAAGATGTGGTTTTTCTATAAAATGGAATATTGCTTAGCCATAAAGAATAAAAAATTAGATTCATCCATAGGAAAATGTATACATATTGAGGATATACTCCTAAGTGAAATAAAGAAGTCACACGTGTAAATACTGAATAGTTTCTCTGGTGTGAATAAACTATAATGGTACATAAGATCCTAATGATATAATTGACAGTGTGAAATAGGAAAAAAGGGGCGAAAGCTGTAGGGAAAGTGGGAAGGGTAGGGGAAAGCTAATAAGGGAAAAGAAAAAAATATGAGGAAATGAAGTGTTTGTAAATGGGGAGGGGAGGAGGTGGTGAAGGGAGAGCAGGGACAAGGGGAAAAAATGAGAACCAAGTCCTGTCTTGTAAAGGTACAAGATCCCAATGATGAATGTAACTGTACTGTATACCCAAAATGTACCAATAAACTCGATGAGGAAAAATAAATAAATAAAAAGAAATTTTGTTCTTACTTCCTTTTCTCAAAACTGACCTAAAAGACTGTAATATGTTGTCTAAGAACTATGTGAAGTTAGGACAGTCTCACTCTTTGGTTGATCATCTTGTTCTTTCCTCTAAGAAATGCAACATCCTTTTGACATTGGTTCTCTTTATAAAAAATCGTGATGCGATGATTAAAGAAGACAAATACATAGTGACTACAGCTTCAATAATTATTCTTGATATATCGATATTATATTTTTTCTAATGATATGCATTGAATTATGTTTTAATGTTGAACTGTTTTTATTTCTACATTAATAAACTGATTAAATAAGCTGTATTTTGAATTAATACAAATATTTTGAGATTATCTAATAGATAATTTTGTAAAAGGTTTGTAGACACCAAAACTTTTTAGATATTCTTATTTTTCATTGCTTATTGGTACAATTTAGATACACAATGCAGTTACATTCATCATTAGGATCTTGCACCTTTACATGACAGGTCTTGATTCTTATTTTTACCCTATTTCTCCACGTTCCCTCCATCCACTTTACCCTTTCCTATTCACAAAGACTTTTCTTTCATGTTTTTCATTTTCTCATTTTTTTTATTTTCCCTCCTCCTACTCCTCCCGCTTCCCCTACTCTTTTAAAGTTTTTCTTCCTATTGCAAAGTATTAATTATACATTTTGATCTTTATTTACGCTTGTAGTGTTTTATACCAGAAAAACTATTCAGTATTTATATACCTGTGTCCTATTTATTTCACTTGAGTATGGCCTAAATATGCATCCGCTTAGCTATAAATGTCTCTAGTTTCTCATTCTTTGTGGCTGAATAGTGCTCCATTTTATTTGAAAAAAAAAAGCACACCTTTTTTAGTCTCCAGGTGATGGGCAATAGGGCTGTTTCAAGTTTTAGCTATTACAAACTGTACTGCCATAAACATGGGTGTGCACATGTTGCTGTGGTATGATTATTTTAATTCTTCTGAAAATATAACCTGCAGAGGGATTTCTGGTTCAAATGGGACTTCTGATTCTAATTTGTGAGGCATCTCCATATTGATTTCCATAGGGGTTGCATCAGTCTGCATACCCAGCAACAATGAAGAAAAGTTCCTTTCTACCCACAACCCCACAAGTATTTGTTATTAGTTAATTTCATGATACCAGCCATTCTTTCTGTGGTGAGATGAAATATCAGTGTTGTTTTCATCTGCATCTCTTGAATGACAAGTGATTTTGAACACTGTTTTATTTGCTACTTATACTTGTTTGTCTAAGAAGTGTCAGATTATTCCAGATGCCCATTTTTGAATTGGCTCTTTATATTTGGGGTGTGTGTGATTTTTTTGAGTTCTTTATATATTCTAGATAGTAGACCTTTGTCTGATGATCAGCTAGTAAAATCTCACATTGTAGGCTGTCTCTTAGCTCTGTTGATGGTTTCTCTTGCAATGCGATCCAGTTGTTGATTCTTTGCATTAGTTCCCATGCTACTGAGGATTTGTTCATAAAGTCTTTTTCTGTCCCAATATCTTCAAGAGTTCTACCTAATTTATGCTCCAACAAGTTTAGTGTTTCTGTTATAATATTTAAGTCTTTAATCCACCTGTATTTTATTTTAGTGCATGGTAAAAGATAGAGGCACAGTTTTAATCATCGGCAAGTTGAACGCCAGTTTTTCCAACACCATTTTTCAAAGAGGCTATCTTTCCTCTAGTGAGGATGATTGGCTCCTTTGCTAAAGATGAGGTAGCTGAGTATGTCTGGAGTTGTTTCTGCATCTTCTAACCTATTCTACTGATCCTTGGGTCTGTTTCTTTGCCAGTACCATGTTGTTTTTATCACAGTAGCTTTGTAATATAGTTTCAAGTAGGTGATTGTGATACCCCCTGCCATGTTGCTGTTGCCTAGAATTAGAAATTCTTATTAACATTCAGCATGGAAACAATAAAAGTAAAAATGTATTATAATTTTTAAAATTTTAAATTTTACAAAGCAGTACACCTTTATAAAACAAAGGGAGGAAGATTTGTTCATAAATACCTAACTACATATAATAGTAATTTCAAGTGATGTGTTTTTTACATATTTTTCTTACATTTTTATGTGATACCAAGTCAGAAATACATTGAATGCAAGTTATTTTCAACTAATTTTTGCAACTTTTTCCTATGCATCACTTTGTTCTCAAATTTCTACCTTAAGGAATAATGATACAATAAATTTGGTTTGGATAGAATTTGCCCAGTTCTTTGATTATTTTCACAATGTTACAGACAAAATTACTTCAGCCCGAATTTATATGTTGAAGGAGAAATCAAAACTTCAAATGGTTTAATTTTGTGTGTTTAACCTCCTGGGAAATACAAAAATAAATTTCTCTTGTTTAAGCCAGCAGCCATTGATGTTTATTCTGGCAGGACCCACAGATTCATACAGATGTTTTTCCAGAAATGAAATTATTGCATCAAAGCTTAGGAGTCTTTGAAACTCTGGAATCACATTGCCATTTTGCTTTCCAAAAGGATCTTGGAAGTTTCAATTTTTTTTTTTATCCTCTCACAGAAATAGTATTATGCTAAACAGAAAAAGAAAAAAGGCAAGGAGGAATGTGAAGGAAGAAAAGGAGGGAGGGTAGGAAGAAAGACAGTGAAGATCTTAAAAATGATTTTAAACTATGAATAGGTATAAAAAGCTATTAGCAGAAGTTTTTACCATTCCTATATTTATTCTATTTATAATATAACACAAAGCCATTTATTTCCCTCTAAGGGCAAAAATAACTAGTGGTTGCTCATATATAGAAAGCAAGGCAAGAAATTATACTAATTTCCTTTTATAGTGGTTGATAACTCAGAATTTATAAAGTACTTCAAAATGACAATGAATATTTCATGACCATTTAATAGATCTTAGCAGGGACAAAGAAATCTTCTTGTTTAAGAATAACTGGTGGTAAATAAACTTATAATATAAAACCCTTACATTATCTTCTATTGCAATATGAGATGCCTTATCCCAACATATGAACAATTCTTCAGAAACTGAAGGATTTTCACATCTATATTTTAGCACAAACACTATGATCTGAGTCAGTGAGGTAATAAAGAAGGAAAAATAACCAACAAGAATGAATTCACATGCTCTTGGAGATTTTGGAAAATCTAAGCAAGCCCTTAATCTTTGCACCATAATAAATATTGTTATTTATCATCTTCCTTATATATCTTTCAATTGACTTTGAGCATGTCACACTCACCTTAGTATTATAGTTTTGTTTCTCCAGAATGTCAATGCCTGATTATAAAAAAAAAATCCCATGGTATAATGCTTATTTTTACCAAATCTATAATAGAGCTACTCATATTTAAATGAGCCTTTAGTTTCAACAGGCTTGCATTTGGGAGATCTTCTAATAGCTGAAAAATAATAAATTCTATTGAAATGTGCAGTATGAGTAAATGACTTTGTGCTATCCAATATTTGTTCTAGATGAAAACCAAGATATTTCATTATGATGAACAATACTATAGTTCTGAGAAATGTGAATTATATTTAATAATCTTCATAGATGTATTAAGGTGATTAATTTTAATTTCAAGGTTATTACTATGCTGAAATGTAATAATTCTGTATTATTTTTATCATTTTGCTAAAGTTGAAATATTTTCAATGACATACTTAATTATATTGTCATTGCTTTATGTAACTGCATTTAGTTTTAATTCTGTGTACTCTAAAGCTAATCAGATACAATTGCTAATATAGTTTTTATTTTTCTTGTCTTCAGCTTAGTGGATCTTCATAGTAAATCTATATACTACTTTGTATAGCTCTATAGAAAATCTGTATCTTTCATTAACATCTACCAAATAATTGTACATAATTATTTTTACTTGACAGATGTTCCGTGAAGAATGTCCTGATAACTAATCTAGTTTTGCAAACTAAGTTAATCAATTTTCTTTTTTATTTGAAGAATTTCTCAAAACCATTAATATGCTGCATTGGAAATACCCTATGAAACCACCCAAGAAAAAGCTCTAAATTTTATCAGTTGTCTTTCCATCCCTCCTGTTATTGTTATGCTTATGGCCCTATTTTTCATATCATAGCCTTATTGCAGTAAAGTCACACATGAATTATTTTTCCAAACTCACATATCAACTAGTCTTGCAAATTGTCAAGGTACTTTCAGCATAACATTTGCCTTTTTTTTTTTTTGTACTGGGGATTGACCTCGGGTTCTTGCGCTTGCGAGGCAGGCCACCGAACCGCTTAGCTAAATCCCTGGCCCTAACATTTGCCATTTTTGTCAAGGCCTCATGCTTAGTATCATTCCCACATATTCAGCCTTTAATCATTCCTACTTTTGGGACCTTGTTTCCATTCATCATTCTCTGCCTGCACAATGAACTTTCATGCTTTTGTGAATTGGTTCTGAAATACCTCACTTGTTTCCTCATATTTGAAGTGATACTGCATTAAACCTTCCTTTCCTTTTGGATAAATGATTTTTAAAATATTGTAGTGTGTTGAGCTTTATTTACTATACAGACTGGACCTCAGAGGTGTCTGTGTGTCTCTTAGTGTATTATAATAGTGTAGTGAGAAGAAAATATATTTTCAGAAAAATTATCCCTTCAAAACAATACTGTTCATGATACTTTTTAAAATTAATTATATTGGAAACACAGATGCTTTTCCTTTTAATTTGAGTTTTTTTTTCCACTGTCATCTATCAATAGAAGGCAAACTCAGGCTAAGTAAGTGAGGTATGAACATTGGGGTGTTAGAAGTAGAAGGACTTAAGAATAAAACAGTGGAATGATAATCATCTAGTTGTATAATTTATAGTATGAATATTGGACTGTAGGGTCCTTACTAAACACTGCATATACACTCATCGTATTTCTGAAATATAAAATGTACGGAGAAGACTGATATCAGATGAATTCAAACACCATCCTATTTTGATGTCTCAATATTTTCTAGCTCCTCTTCCATATTCTCATAACTTGATGCATTTTTGCACTTTCACTGAGCAGAGAAGTAATAATGCAAACATGAATAAGTAAATCCAGCACATAGTGTTATATGAAGGGCATTGTGGAAAAGATGGATAAAAATGCTACAAATGAACACAGATGTCTATCATGGATTGAACTGAATACCTCTTCCCCAAATTTTGATATCCTAAACATCATACATCATAACGTGACCTTAATAGGAGGTAGGCTCTATGCATGTGAATTCAAGCTAGGATGAGGTAATTGAGATGAGCCCTACTTCAATAATTTTAGGAAGAGGGAAAGAACCACAAGAACGTAGCACTGGGACGGGGGAAAACTGTGTGACGCAGAGGTGGAAATGGCAGTGCTGTAGCTACAAGCTGAGAAATATCAAGTGCCCAGCAACTAGCAGCAGCTATAAAGGGGTGGAGAAAGGTTCTTCCCTATGAATTTTAGAGAGACCATTAGCCTGCTGACATCTGAATTTCAAATCCCAAGTACTTGGAAAACTGAAAAAAATTTTTTCTGTGTTTTTTATGCTCCCCATTGTGGTGTATTATATGCCATCCATAGAAAACTAATTTATTCATCTTAAATATGATAAATATGTCCATATTTGAGCTTATCTATGAACTCAAATTCAGTAGTATTATTAGTTTTGCATGTAATAGAAATTCTGCTCATTAAAAAGGTGAGAATAAGTTGTGGAATCAGCAACTGATTTGGGGGCCACATTTTAGCCATTGTTTTGGATATTAAAATACACTTTATTTGCTAGAAAGATCAACTCTACAAAAGTGCAAGAAATTCAAACCAAAAGATAAATGATCACCTAGCCTATGACATAAAGAATCTCTGTTTTGGATCTTGTGCCTTCAGTGATTTTCAAATAATTGAGCACTAATAATAAGATATTGTCATAATTGACTTTGGAGATTTCCCTTCTCATCACAAACTTTGTTTTTGCTGACATGATATTTTTTTTTAGCTGCACCATTGCAGATAAGCTTAGTAAACTAAAAATCAGTCTAGGCATTAAAACGTATATTCACCAGAGATTCCCCACCATTCATCATCTTTGCCAGTGATTAGTAAAGGTTATATATATTAAATGGCTCAGCAACTGAAAAACATAAGACTTGTGTTAGTTATCTTTCCCCTAAACACTTGCCATCTCTGCATCACCAATTTCCTTGGAATACTTAGACCAGCTCAAATTGTTTTTTTGTTTTTTTAATTTGGGAGTAGTTTTGTTTGCATGTTTTGTTTTTATTTTTTCACCTTCTCACTTGCTAAAAAAATGTGTTTTGCTGCTATTTTACCCATAATGTAGAACTTTTTATGGAAGACTGTAACAAAGATAGGACAGAAATGTAGTAATGAAGTACATATTTGGCAAATAGTTCTACTTGTTGCCTTATGTAACTTGGGAGACTTCTGCACGACTTGCAAGATATTGCAGGGGACATTGGACATTGTGCAATTCTCAAATCTTTACCATTTTTAGTTTAAGAATAACTTGACCTTTGTATTGTTTTAAAAGTGCTATCAATATTTTCAGTGCTCTTGATTACTAAACTGACATATGTGAGTTTGCTAAGTCTTATTCTGTCCCTTCACAAATATTAAGGTTGATTTAAACTAGCTAGCACCGCTGTACTACATTTACTGCCTTGACAGTTGTATATAGAAGTGAAAGTTTATTTCAAAGACTGTTGGCTTTTTTGGAACATATAAAACACCAACTCTAAGTACACAATTGAATGACATTTGAATAATGCATATAGTTATGTGATGTGGAACTTCTCCATCACCACCAACAGTTCTGTTATCCTTCTTTTCAGTTCTCTGAGCCCTCCCCATTCATTTGATTTGCTCTAGATTTGTGTAGATTGAATAAGTTGCATTTAATGTTTTATATCTGGAATCTTTCAATCAAAACAATACTTTTGGAATATATCCATTTGTCTCAGGTATCAGTAAAATACTGTTTTAAATTGTAGCCTATCATTCATCTTTTTCTGGATATTTAAGTTATTTCAAATTTGTGATATGAATACAATTGATATGGATCCCATCAGGAAACTTATAAATATCTGCAAATTTAAGCTTAAAAGTGGCTGTGAGCAGGTTATTCTAGATCCAGATAGTGCAGGTTAGCTACAGCCCATAGTTCTTTGGTATTTTCACCCATAAAAACAACAACATTTCTTTTATCTGGCTTTGCCATTAACTAATGACTATTAATAGATGAATCACAAATGGGACAAAGGAACAAGTCTTCCGAGGGATAAAAAGTGTTTTCTAAGGTTTTTATCTCAAATGAAACTTGTTTATAGTTTCTAAACCAGAGGAGGCATCCCTCTCTCACAAAAGTGTGGTCTTTCTAAAATCTGAAAGTGTTGAGACAAATTTGAGTTTGTAGTTTAAACTCATCCAGCAGAGGGTTCTATCATAGGTCTCAAATACTTCACTTCTTCCCTAATATTCTGGCTCTGAATGAAATATCTGCAAAAGGTATTGATCCTAATATTTTTCTCTTCCTAATTTTTTACTTTTACATCAAATATTTGGCCTGACATTGAACACAGCCTACCCTCCAGTTATGGGAATTTTGTGTCTCTTAAAATGCTGCTGGGTCTGTCTTATGGCATTCTCATATTATGCCCTAAATTGATAGTTGACTGACCTTGTCTCTTCTGCTCTTCATTTGGGGTTTTGAGTAATTTGTAACATCTCACTAACCGCACAGTCAGTATAAGTACTATACCTAGAGTTATATTAATTACTCTACTGTTTAAAACTCTATCTCATCCTTAATCACAGGTAACAGTTTTAGTAATAATGGTAATAGTAGCAATTAGAATGTATCACCACATCGTGCCAAACACAAGATCTTGTTTTTTTTCTGTATGCAATGTAATTGTTCTAATTCCTCGGAACTTTTCTGTTATCAGCTGTTTTAAGACAGGTGTCCCTAGTAAAAGACTGATTTCACAGGCAGAGGCAGGAAAGCTGTAAACTCAAGGCCCGTCTGGACAAAGTAGTAAAACATTGTGTCAAAATAAGCAAGCAAGCAAGCAAACAAACAAAAAAAAACAAACAAGCAAGCAAAACAAATATATAGACTCTGAAATAAGTTTGGATGTTACAGACCAGTAGTTATGGAGAGGATTGTAGAGTATCAGCTGGTTTACTTAAGATCCTTGAATTTGTAAAGATGTCATGCCCAAATGGAAATTCTCCACATTTCTCCCTCATCTGTTCACATTTTACTAGAGGGGAGCACAGTGTGATCATTGAAATAATTACAACTAATATCGCAAAAGTTTATTTTATTCAACTTTTATAAGACAACTTTATTAAACCAAAAACCTTCACATTACACAATTTACAAATTTAAAATACAAGATTCAGTACTTAAAACGAAAATTTGATAAAAATGTGTGACTTACTAAGAGGAGATAGCCCTCTGAACAGTAAAAACAAACACAGAAAATGTGCTGATACATTGGAGAAACTCAAAAATGGTCAAGGATACTTTAGTCTTCTTGGGATTTTATATTGTGTAAATTGTGTTACTATGAACAGTCTTTATTTTGGAACTTAGATCTGAAAACTCAATTAAAATATACATTAGAATTTAACCAAAAAATAATGAAATCATATAAAGTCTTATAAAATACAAGAAAATCATATATAAAACAAAATATAAAGATGGTACAGTCTCCTTGCAGTGAGGACCAAGTTATTACATAAATAAAAGACCCCTTCAATAAGAAACCAGTGAAACTGAAATGATTTTTTAAAAGTTTTTGATTAAATATCAATCTAGTCAACCTAGAAGATTAACAAAATGAGTCTGTTAGAGTCAATATTAAAACATTGAAAAGCTCACCATTCAGTAAGTTAGATGGCATGTATACAATTATAAAATATCATATCATTTACTATAATTCCAAAGGAGATCACCAAGCTGCTTTGGGGGGGGTGTCAAATCAAGCATTTAAAAATCCAAGAAGACTTTTAAGAGACAATGGTGTGTAAGAAAAGCTTTTGCTTTTTTCTATGACAAGAAGCAGATATCCAGACAGAATCTAATTTCTGAGAGTTTTGCTTATTATTCTTAAGAGATGTATTCCACAAAATCTTGAGCCATTAAATATTGAACCAGATCTCCTCCAACGACAGTAGTTCTTCAGGTCTTTGTTGCAACAGCACTGTTGTACAGCCGAAACTTGACAACCTCTCTAAATATCAACTCTGAATTTATGTTGATGAGGTTTGGTCACCAAAATGTGGTTGTCTCATTGCCTGCCAGTCACTATGCTGTC
>NW_022900932.1:32096754-32129628 GCF_012274545.1 Fukomys damarensis
TTTATTTTTTTAGCAGTTGGATCTGTGTTCCAAAGCTATAGCTCCCTGACCTCCCCTCCTTCACTGCCGCACTGAACAAATGTCCTAGCCATGACTTTACATGTCGTTTACTGGGGCACTAATATAATGAAAGAAAAGAATGTCAAAAGATATCGTTTTCTAAGTATTAGAATAGTAATCTTAATTAACTTAAAAAATAAGGGCATTTCATTACCATAATGGATGAATGATACGCCCCATAGTCAAATCGCACTTCACGATTAGGAAAACAACAGCAACAATAATTTCCAATCTGTCCTAGTTTAAATCTAGAATGTTTCCTAGAGAGCTTCATGTGTCTAGAAGTGTAGCTTTTGGAAAGTAATTGTTACACGGGCACCAAACTAATCAATGGATTAATCCACAAATTAGTTCAGAGCTAAATCTGCCGTTAGTAGGCGGAGGCTGGTTGGAGATCCTTCCCTGCGGTCTTGTCCTGGAAGGGTCTATCTTCCTCTAGTCTCCTCCCTTCTCTCTCTCTGCTTCCTGGCTGCTATAACATAAGCACCTGTCCTCCTTGGCAGGCTTTTCCTCCATGCTACTTCTGCATTTGAGCCTGCCAACCATGGACTGAACTTCTGAAATCCTGAGCAAAATTAACCTCTCCTTTATGTTGTGTTCATCAGGTATTGTCTTTGTAGCGACAGTGACTAGGAGTCTTTTTCATTGACCTTTTGCATAATTTACTGTTGGAAAAACTTCACAGGACACACATTTCCAGGCAGGCATGGCTTTTTCTTTTTTTTCTGGTACTGAGGATTGAACTCAGGACCTTGTGCAACCAAGGAAGCTCAGTGCCACTGAGCTAAATCCCTGTCCTGTGAGGCACATTTCCTAATGATTCATATTACACATTACCATAGGAAGAAAAGGATAAGAGAAAGTGAGAATTAAACAATTATAAATGCCTTTTCATATTGTAAAGTTGTTTTCTATATTTAATGCCTCCTCCCTAAATTTTGCAGATTCATATATAAGTGAAAAATAAGACAGCTCCTGGCACATTTATAAAATTTTGTAATATTATCAAATTTTTACATTGAGTTTCTACTACCTTTACAATCAGAATTCATGATATAACTGCTTCTGAAATAAGAAATTTATGTATTATTTTACAAAAATATTTTGAAAAATATAAATATTGTGAAATTTCTCAGGAAATATAAATAATGAAAAATCTAATTGAAGAAATACAAGTTCCAAATGATGTAAATTACAAATTTGTAATTTCAAGGCTGGAGTATATGCATTATAAGGTGAGATTGAAGTGTACTCTATTTTATTGTAATAAGGAAATGATTGAAATAAGTAACGCAGAGGTTTAATCATACCAACCTGAATAGAAACCACTGTCCCTATGGCCATATCTGGAGCAATTATATTATCATTCATCACACTCCTTTTCTATTCTCTTTTATATATTTCATAAAGAATTGTATGATGAACGCTATTATTCAGCCTAATCATAAAAGTCTAACTTTTTTATATGGATATTTTCAAGAATTACCACTTACAGAACTTTTTCCAAAATTCCAGGTGCTTGATAGGTATATAAACTATGTCATCAGGTTTAATAATACCATGAATTCTGCAACCACACAGAGATTTACCTAAAGATATTGGTGGTGTGAATCCTCTTGGTTGATAAGGTAAATTGGGAATAATAGCTAATTAAGTCAAATCATAATTTCCTTTTCATTTCCAAGGTAAACTGACCCTAGAGTCCTCTTTGACACTTATTCTAAACTTACCGTCTGTGCCAACACAAGATCACATTGAGAAAATTAGGAGTACATGAGTTTAATATTGATTTACAAATTTATTTCTGGGATAATGTAATTATAGAGATGCCCCATGACCTTCTCTTGGCTTTGCTGACTACAACTGTTTATGTTATACATTCCTGAATTATTCAAAGTGTTATTACTGTTTCCTGATCTCACTCATTAGGAATTAATATCATCATATGCATATTTTCTGTAGAATTTTCAGTCACAGTTTCAGGAACTGACATATACACATGGCATGTCCAGTGCTAGAGATAAAATACAATTTTTCAGGAGAGATTGGTTTTTAACAGTTTTTATTGATAGTGATACTTTAAACCCTTTTTAGAAATAAAAATGAAAGAGAAACTAGTTGTTAATATTATTGTGGATTAAATTCATTTTTCAAAACATTCATATTATTTACATTGTCATGTTAAAGAAGTGGGAAATTTGACTATCTGACTCTTCTCTTAGTTTTGATTTATAATAGCAAAGAAGATTTATTTAATTTCCTCTATTATTCACTGTACTTATATAATTCTACAAAGGAACCTATTAAATCTGGTAGGAATTTAACTCCCACATATGTAATCATCAATAGGAAATGATCACCTTCTGTCATTAACTGCTTTTGGGGGTTGTTTTATATTAATCTATGCACCTGTTACATTTATTCAGATAGCAATTTTCTAGTACGAATGATTGACATACACCATCCTGTGCTCAAATAAAGCCAGTTTTTATTCTTTATCATAATACCTGAGTTTAATAAGACTGGTCTTTATTTGGATAACAGAGCAGTCATTCATCATTTTTTCAACATGTTAGAATTTTTTAACTTTTTCTCATGAATACAGCTTCCTCACTAGCTATCTATAGTGGATTCTTTTCCCCCTAGCTTCTGTGGCATTTGAAAAGGAAACATCATGTTAAGATTGAAACACCGTCCTTGTGAAAGATAAATCCCCACATACATTTTACATGAGATACAATGGTAGCAACTTTTAACAGTTATTTTTTCCAGAAAATAGTTGCTTATTCTTGCTTTCATCTTTAAAAATACACATTACTTCACTGTAGAGATAACCATGTGTACTAAAATTTCAAAATAAAGACACTAAAATTCATGAGATGCAACCTTTTCATTCTTGTGTTGATTTACATATTTTTGTGAATGTGTTTATGCAAATATCCATAGTCTACAATTGTTTTCTGTCTTTCCCCTCACAAAATTCCATAATTTTAAATTGATATCTCTCCATCCTTATCCACCAGAAAAGTCACAGCCTAAAACATACAGAAAAAGAGATGATGACAGTAGTCACAAACTGCATTGTCAAGTGCTCTCATTACTGTAACTTTTGTTGAAATCTACCAGATGAATTCAAACAAATATATATTTAACTCACCTCATGATTTGGGAATAGTTACTAGAGTACAACTCACATGTGCTATTAATCTCTTTAATACTTGATTAAAATTGAGCATACGTTTTATCCAGGTATAATTTTAGTTTTGCTTATCATTATTATTGCTGCATGAAGTAAGAACTCCAGTGTAATCAGCCCTGACATTGAAATAATGGGACATTATGATTTAAAAGTCCTTACAGGCAAGTGGAGCAGCTTTTCTAACATATTGTTTCTCTAAGGAAACACGCTGACATCATTTTGTTTATCCAAGCTTTCATATGAGGCTTTGTAACACTTCTTCATATTTATCAGGTAAGAGAAGTGCAGCCATAATTGTGAAGGGGTTTCTTGGAGAGACTCTATACCAGCGGGGTCCTTGAGCCTTTCTTATAATTATTAACTAGATACTATCTGGATTTTAAAAATATGACTAAAATTTTAAAATCCATTCACTCTTATGGCTTGCCTTACAACTTGTAACAAGTAACCTGTACTTTGTTTATGCTTTAGATGTACGTCAGTGTTCAGTAATGAGGGTCAGAATAGAAGAAGCATTGTTAGGTATTTTCCTTTGTGTTAATACATAGGAACGATACTGCAGCAGATATGGTACTAGGTGAAGAGGAATGATTTTTATATTAAGAAATTCTTAAAACATAAGCCACACATATAATAAAACACAATGAAAGTTTCAAATGGTTAGTAAAATATCTGGATTCAGACCACTGAAATAAAGCCTAAGTAAAACATTATTATGAAACTCTAAGGTGATTCTGAAGAATAAATTTTTTTAACCAAATTGACCAAAGTATTGTTTTCCCAAATGTTCTCCAATGTTAATGCTTTATTGATTGTGGAATTCTATATCATCATATAATTACTCTTTGTTTTAATATTACTCTGTCAATTATACACTGAATTTTAATTTTTATAATTTTTATTGATATCATATTTCCATAGATATACAATCTGACAATTATGCTTTATATTGCTAATATCCTTAGCCACTGGTATCATAATCAGAAAATCTTACTATTTTTGCCTTCAAATATTGCATAAGCATCTTTCCATTCCAATTTTGAATACTAATGTCCAGGACATAATTATCTCTCACTTGAAATACTAGCTATACCCTATCTAGAATTCTGTTTCAGTTGATAACTATCAAGGTATGTGAATATACATGAACTAATTCCATAAATGCGTCAAATGTTCTTTTCAATTGTTTACTTTATTAGGTATGTACTTTAAAAGTATGTGAATAAGCATCCAGAAGGTTTAACAAAATATGACAAATTGTCTGCTTAAAGGTGTTCTGTCATGATTCTTGAAGTCAGAAATCTGAAATTAAAGCTTTGGCAGGGCCGTTCTTTCTTCAAATGATCTAGGGGAAAATCCTTCCTCACTTCTACCTTCTGGTGGTTCCAAGTGTTCTTTGACTTAATGCAACATAATACTAATGCTTGCATCTGTCTTCTTGTGATCTTCTTTGTGTGTCTTCATCCCTTTTCTTATAAGGAAACAACGTTTTTTCAGGGAACATCTTAATGTAAAACAATCCCATCTCAAAAATCTTTAATCATACATAGAAAAATATGTTTTCCAAATAATACCACAATCAAATTTCTAAGGCATAGTAATATTTTCTTATGTATAACAATCAGTTGAGTGGTAAAACTCTTTTATCTTTATATTCAAGTTTGATCTTCCAAAATTAAGATGGTTAAAATATATGTTATACGCAGGTTTAAACTTGGCTGAAATTTCAATCTTGTTCAGAATTAAATTATAGTCTCTTAGAAAGAGAAAGTTTTGACAGTAAAATGTTCAGCATATATCAAACAAATGATAACAATGGAAGGACATCAATATTGCAGTCATAGAACAAAAAAACTTGTGTGATGGGTAAAGGGGCATTTTATAAAACTGGAAATATTATGGGAAGATAATAGTACAGAGTGGAAATAATGAAGCAAGTAGGTAACAGAAAGTTGAGTGGGGAGATGCATAATAATGTTTATTCTTTTTCCTTTGCTTATAGACTTGTGCCTATTCAAATACTTTAAATGCCTTGGTAAGTATTCTTAAAATTAATTTTAGGTGGATAAAATTAATTATATGTAATAGATAATTGTTACAGATGAATCCTAACCACTAGATGTTACATGTTGATTTTTTCCTCTAAAGTATTAGGTCAGGATTTTATTGGTAACTATATACTGTCTTTTTTTTTCATTATCCAAGAGTACTCTTAATATTTAGTCTTTCTTTCCTGAATAGATTTACAATGACTACCATTTATTTTTACCTAATTTACTGTAACATTTTCTTTATTAAAATATTACATAAGAAATTGCATTTCAATGTATTTATTTCTAAATGTTATAGGTTAGGATCTTCTGAGTCATTAAAATACATGAGAGTATTAATTTGATGAAATATACTATATAACAATCATACCTTTCATTTTAGTTATAGCAAAAATACATATATTAGTGAAATATGAGCATATAGCTTATATATGCAGAGTATATCTGTCTAAATTGTGCTATTCATTCAGATGCTAAATTGTAGATTAACAAAAATATAAATTAACCACAAAAAGTTGTAAATTTAACATGACTGACAAATGTTCTTCTCTTATTACTAAAATAAGAACATTTTTTTCTTGATTTTATGTATTTTCCTGCTTTAGGCCTTCAGGCTTTCCTTATAAAATCAATGAGTTAGTTGGAAAATATGCTTGCTCGTTTAGAGCATTGCTATATTTCCCCCCCAAAAAATGGTTGCCATCTTCCATTATTTATCATCAGCAAAGTTGTAAAAGTTCTGATAGTAACTTCTCAGTGGAAGTCTGTAAAAAAACCCAATTTACTTTTGATTCCTAGGTTGACTTTGCCATGCTTGTAGAATATTGCATTACCATCATTATATTTTCAAACTATATTTATATTTCAAAATTGAAACTATCCAACAGCATAGGGCATTTGCAAAGGGTGTGGAGTGGAAAGAAGGGGGGGAGGATGACAATTTAAATCCACACCTTAATACTGAAGTATAGAATTTAGTGTCTTAGAAAAACTATGGAAGAATATTCAATTTATGTTTTCATTTAAGTTGGAAGAGGTTACTTTCCTTCTCCCTAGTATCTATTCCTAGGGTAAAAATTTGATGGAAAATTTAAATATTTAAGCACATAGATAAACAAATTAATGATATGTATTAGGGCTATAGGATTCAAATGTTTCTAATCACTCTTGATTAGGTAATAGGTTCTGTTTTTGAAGTTACACTATTAAAATAATTAATGGAAAATTTTAATGAAAAGAATTTATCCAGTTATGGGTGCGTAAGCACCATGAGCTTTATCTTGGAAGCCTATTAGATAATGTAATTTAAAGGCTCCCAAAGACCCCTATTACACAACACACTTAATCAATTAATTTTAATTCTTTATTAGAAATATGATTTCTAATCCAACTTTTCCTTTTCTGGAGAAAACTTTTATAGTGAGACAAAGCATATATATTTCCACTGATTTAGAAAATCTGGTATTTTCTCTGAAGAACTGCTTTGAGGATGGAACATAAGATTACTATGAGTAAAGAGCAAAGATCAGAAAGATAAATACATGAAGTAAAAAACCAATGAGGCTAATTATGTGGCTTTGATGTTAAGGGACTTAAATGAATCCTTGGAAAATTGCTTGAAGGTATCAAAGACAATATGAAAGGGGGGACAAAATAAAAAAAGGCATGTTTGCTTTTCATTCATAGGTATTTTAAGAATGTTTCATAGTGTAATAATAATCACTCTCCCTTACAAATATGAATTTTATGAAAATCAAGTTATGTTACCAAGTTAAAGAAAGTAATAATTTATTTTCAGCGTGCCTAGTAGCATGCCTATCTTCAAGTTCTGTCACATGGGGAGACTCTTGGCTCGCCTTTAAAAGTCCTTAAAGCCTCTTTGATTCTCTATTCTGTCAGGACTCAAGTTGACTGTGATCCCAGGGATGAGAAAAATAGTTTATGCTGAAAAAAAAGCAATACTCCAGAAAATTTTGAAATTTAGCATTCATTAATGAATGAGCACAGCCAGTTTTATTTGTCTGGAAACTTGTATTTTTCTCTGGTTTTCCAATTCTACTTTCTTAATATATATTTAATGTTTTACTGTGTTATTTTTCTAACTTTAATGTTGTAAGTCTAGTTCTTTACATATGATTGTACACTACTAGTGGAATATATTATTTACTCCAAAACTGAGAAAATGTTACTGATTGTTCTTTCTTTCTTTCTTTCTTTCTTTCTTTCTTTCTTTCTTTCTTTCTTTCTTTCTTTCTTTCTTTCTCTTTCTTTCTTTCTTTCTTTCTTTCTTTCTTTCTTTCTTTCTTTCTTTTCTTTGTTTTTTCTGTGATACTGGGGATCGAACTTAGTACCTTGTGAGGCAGGCACAGTGCCACTGGGCTTAAATCCCCAGCCCATATATTGATCGTCAAGTAAAAAGGAATATATATATATAATGTTATAAATAGTATGATTAAAATATGGTTATTCAGTACCAATTCTCTTTACAGTCTTCCTTTTCTTCTAAACTAATGCATTCTAGTTTCCTGTGTTTAAAACAAGGAATCTGTGTTTAATTAAGATTTTAAAAGATTTGATTGGCTACAAAGTGCTCTCCATGTCACAGTGGTCAAGAAATTCCTATACTAAAACAGGCTTATAGAGTATTTTACAAGACACTGCAAGATCTAAATTTGCTAAATTTGTAATTTGATTCTTCTTATAAAACCTCCTCAGGCCCAGAGGATGCAGAAATAGTTCCCTGACTTTGGCCATTCAACAACAGGCTGGAGTGGCTCTGGCTTTTCCTTCCAGCAGTGCTAGGATAGTGACTCTGTGCACTTGCTGGCCTTGGGGTTCCTGCAGCCATGAGTGCCCCTCACACTGTCTCACCTCATGTTTTCTGCTGCCTTCCCAGCTTTTTTAAAAACTTCATTTATTTTTATGCACTTATACACATCTTCTTTCTATTTTTTTTTTCCAACTGGGGTATGGGTTTTATCTGACTCCCCTTAGGTCTGAGTCACTCTTGGTGTGGGCTTCTCCTGCTTCCCCTGGAGCTGTAGGTTGTGTGTGATTCAGTCTTGTCAGATTACTTGGTACACCCTGAGAGGTGATCAGCTTCTCTTTCTATCCTAATGGGAAGAATTTTCACCTGAGCTCAAAACCTTATTGCAGTCCTATAGCATGCTATTCCGGAATTTCCTGAATCCCAACAGAAATTAGAATCCCATTATGCTGGGCGGTGGAGCCTCCAGGCTGTGGGAGACATGATTTCCTCTCCTAGCTGAAGTCTCACCTAGTGGCACCAGAAGTCTCAATATTCTCAAAACTCAGGCCTGTAGGCAAAGGAGATAGCAACTCTGCTGTCTCTAGCCTCTTTGTGGTCATCAGAAATGTTGAAGATTCCAAGAGACAAGAAAGACCAATGGGAAACAGGAAGACTTTATTTTGGTGAACACCCACTCAAGAGACTAATGTCCAAAGAAGAGCATCGAATAAAGAAAAATTTTAGTTTTTATAAATGTGATAAAAGTAGGGGTAGTCTTTTTAGTGACATAAGTGAGCTTAGAAAAACAGGACAAGTGTGGTTTTGTGACATAGACAGAGCCTTGAGAACAGAGTATCATCAACTTTGCTTACAGGACATAGCTGTCCATTTTATCTGTACCAGAATAAGGAGTTATAGCTACAGAGGAGAAATCCAAAAGGGGAAAGCCTGCCCAAGAACAGAGAAAAACTTATCTGTCAGTCTTGCTTCAAGCAAAACAGCTGTTCCTTTAAATCAATTTCTCACAGAAATTTAAGGGAGTGGGGGTAAATGAGTTGTTAGGATAGAAGATCAAGACAGAAGTGTCAATCATTATTAACAAAATTTATGTTGTATTGCAACGTTTGCAAGATATAATTTGTACTGTGGGACAAAAGTAAATCTTTCTCTGGGTAATCATTATTTTGCATGGTTATAAGACTGTGATAAAAAAACTTAATGTTCAGGCTTTTGGGTCAATATAGTGCACTGACATTATTGAGATATCATTTTGTTTTTATTTTATTATACATTTTCAGTTTACTATTATCCTGGGCATTTATCCAAATCTAGAGCCCATTGGGGATTTAGTTTATTGGTGCTGTGCCTGCCTTGCAAGCACAAGGTCCTGAGTTCAATCCCTGGTGCCAAATCTAGAGTCCCCTAGATCATATATGATGGTGATAATTCTTGTCAGATAATTATATCATAAAATTTGTTGAGTTCATCTGATAAAAGAAAAATAAGCTGAAGTAGGGCAGGATTTTGGAATATATTTTAAAATTTCACAGTAATGTTCTTAGGATCATTAAGTTACTTTGAGTTGAGGAGTTACACCACGGTACATTTTATGCCAGATGTTTAAGAGAGGTGAAATTTCATTAAAAAAATCATCACAAACCTAACATAGTTTTTCTATGTAGCATTAAAAAAGTGAAGATACTAAGGCCAATGATTAATCCAATGTTTATAATATTATTAGGATGGAGAAAATGTTACCTCATGAAATCTCTTTAAGCTTATAGGCTATAGATTACTAATATTATTATTAATAGATATCTCAATAGAAAAATTAAAAAAATATGGAATTTTTAGAATAAATCTCTTATACTAGATTTAATTATTTATTTTATTAAAACAAAATATCAGTTCATTCTGAAGCATAAGTGTTCACAGAATAGACAAGGCCAAGCTATGTGAATATAGAAACCTTTAATCCAAAATTAGGATTTAGAATATATAATATATATTTATCCCAGAAATATGGAATGTATGGTCAAACACTAAGCAAATGCATCAATGTTTATAATGCACAATCTACCTTTGTAGGTAGGGAGATTGAAGAAAAATTCCAGAACATATAAACTTCAGTTTGGAGAGTAAAGTTATTCAAAGAGCTAAATATCAGTGAAAGTTCATCTTAAAGCACTGGGAAGAATAACTGTCTTGATATCATAAAAAAATAATAAAACTCAAAAAGCAATGTGTTGTATGACAGCAAAAATGTTTTGGTATTAATATTAAAAGAGAAAATACGCAGTTAGGTAACTTCATCTGAATTCTAACATCCATGTTTACATTAGTTCTCCAGGCAGCTCTTAGAGAGTTTTGTTGTATTAACCTGTATTTATTTTTCATATTACTCCAATACTTTAAGTCAAATACAGCATTTCAATAGCATTTTACCATTGTACTTTATGGGACACCTATTCTGATAAGTCATTGTTCTATTCACATTTATATCTCAGCAATTAAACTAAGTATTCATGTAAATGAAATAGTTTTACTTAAACTGTCATCTACAAGTTAAAATATTAGGAAATGTCCAGTCTATTCTCCCTATCACAAAATTCTACTTGTAATAAAAAGAAATTAGTAATTGAAAAACACAGAATTCAACTTTCTCTTGAAAACTCACATGCAGTTAAGAATTTTAAGGGTAAAATAATAATAATACTGAGAATGCAGGCAACACACATAAGAGAAAAAAATCTAAACTGAATTATGAGGTTTGATGTGTCAAGCGACAGAACACAAAATTTCTTTTCTTTCCATTTGGCTTAGAGAAAACTCTTTAGCTTGTCTTCCACAGAGCAGAATTTTGATGAAAAACAATTCAACAAACAGAACTAGGAACCATATCCGGAGGCATAACAATTTGTTGAAACCAATGTGTGTAACAGTGAACAATTCTTTTGAAGCATAGTGTCGTGACCACTTTCAAATTATGTGATTCTTAGGTTCCCAAGCCATTGTCTAGTCCAAAGGTGTCTCAAATTTCTACTTTGCTCAAACCTTATCTTTTGAATTTCCAAATGGAATACTTTGGCTAAAGCTGTTTCTTTGAATTTCAACTGCTAGAGAAACTGAAAGTCTTTGATAGGTATCAGTGGTGATTAGAAGAGTCTAAAATAATAGAGTCTTAAATCTCTAGGTTAATCTGAACTCCATCCTGAACTACTCCATACTGCTAATAGGATCATCTCCAAATACAAAAGCAGCATATACATTTAGGGAAAAATTATATTCCTAGCTTAAATACAGAGAAACAACCTACATGTGACTGAATAGCAAATATATCCAAAAATACAGAGTGGCAGAATTCTTGTAGCATAACAAAGCAACTCTTGTTGTAGTCATATCTAGCTCAACACCTGTTCTAGGCTCCATAGAGTCTTTATCTGTTACTACTTCTATGTGTCAGTTTATGATACTTCTCTGTGTTCTTCCCAAGCTGGAAAAGAAGAAAAAACAAGCTTCTATCGTATGCACCCAAAGAAAAGACTTTCTCTGAAAATCAGATTTTTTCATTAATTATTTGTCTTAAATCTTACCAGTACAATAAGAAGTTGTCACACTGATGCTGGAGTACACCTGCCTTCCTCAGTTTAGGAGCCCTGGTCTTCTACTCAATGTTCTTGTCCTCGTTGGTTTAGATCAAGGTGAATGATCAAAATTAAGCATCTTTTGATAAATGTAATACATAAAGACTTAATAATCATTTTGCCCCAACACAAGAGAAATCGAGAGAAATATATGTATGTGTTCTTTTTGTTCTTTTGAAAAGCAAGTGACAACAAGGTAAAATGTAAATTGTTTCTCTTATCATAGTAGGAAGTATTGGAGAAGATATGATAATGAAATCAAGTTATGTCTGTTTTATCTATTATTTCAATTCTTGATTAAGTATTATAGAAATATAATTAATCCTTTCTATCAGTTTGTCTGGTTATGAAATTTAAAAAAATACTTCAAGGAGGAAAACAAATGCAGCCATTTTTAGCATTTGCTTAACTGTTTGTCAAAAGCAATAGCATTACTACTCAGTATTTATATTCTTTTTCATAATTAATGTCTTTAGTGACTCCGCCTGAATATAAATGATAATTACTTAAAGTTGAAATGCAAGGTGACTTTTATGGATTGGGGAATTCACCAAAACCTTCAGTACTTTTATTTTGTGCTCAACCTCCATAGCTCATTTTTCTTGTGTGAGATAAAAATCTAAGAGCATAAAAAGATATTAATTACCATTTTTCTTTGTTCATCCCTCATTTGAAAACAATTTATCAAGTCTACTTCATTTGCTCACAAATATAAACAAAAGACAAAGGTCTTCAGTTCATTTATTATTTTTGTGAAGTTTTTATCTTATTATTTTGGCAGTTCTTTTCAGATCACTTGCTGGCTTTGTGTTAAAGCCTTGTTTACAGTCCATTAATTTAGCTTTATTATTGTGCACTGTTTTTGTATGAAAATAATTTTATGAGTGTGACATTGGTCACCTTGGCCTAATAAATGTTTTATTGAGCAGAGTTCCAACATTCATAATCCTATTTGGAAAACAGCATTTTTGAGAATGAAGGATAAAATAGAATTTCACCTTATAGTCATTTTTACTTCTCTCTTCAATTATTCATTTATAAAATTCAGGTACAGTGCGTTTTCACTGAAGATATTGTAAAATTTTTCATTGCTTCTTTTTATTTAATTCAAGAAATAGGTGATACAGGTGCCATATATATATACAGATATAGATATAGATATAGGTATACACACATGTATATATATCCGTGTGTGTGTGTGTGTGTATAGATATATATATAGATATAGATAGATAGATAGATTGCACATGTACATACGAGAAAGGATACCAGAGAGGAACATGTTTCTTGTTTATTTACTACTACACCTCTGCCACCATACCTGCATTTAACAATCATTTTGAGGAGTGAGCACATGTACATAACACAGCTTGTTTCTCTTTTTAAAATCCTTTTCCCTTCCCTCTCCCTCTCTTCTCCTCTAGCTCCACTTTCCTCTTTTTCATTCTTCTTCATATTATTCATCTTAGTTCATGTTTATAGCGTCTAATGTCCATTCTCATTGAGGTGTTTAAGGTCCTGTATATGGAATATCTTCTCTCTCCTTCCCCATCCCCTCCTCTATTTCTCTTACCCTTGGTCTCCTGGACCCCTCCCATCTGCAAATGATAAATTCCCTTGTCTCCCTGGATCCTTCCTTTATTTTTTCATCAGCTCATACTTTGCCCTATTTAAATGAGAGATACCACACAGTACTTAAGCTTGTGTGTCTGATTTAGCTCACCCAACATTGTATTTTCCAGGTGAATCTATTTTCCTGCAAATGTCTCAAATTTGTCTTCTTTGTAGCCAAGTAGTAAACAATTACATATAGATATCACATTTTCTTTATCCAATCATGTGTTTATGAGTATAGAGACTGCTTCCAAAATTTATCTATTATGACTTGTGCTGCTATAAATATTGGTATGCATGTATCCCTGAAGGGTGAAAACTAAGCTCTTCAGAGAAGAAACCTAGCAAGAGGATACCTGGATCATATAGTATTTCTAATATCAGTTCTTGGAGAACTATACTTACTGATTTGCTTAATGGTTGTACTAGGTTGCATCTCCTCCAACAATGTAGAAGGACACAGCTATAGCAGCATTTGTTACTGTTTGATTTCTTTATGACTGCCTTTCTTTCTCAAGTAAAACAGAATCTTAGCATTGTTTTGATTTGCATTTATCTAGTAGCCAGAGATACTGAACATTTTTCATATGTTTTTTGATGATTTGTTACTTTCTCTACAAATTCAATTTAGGTTGTTCTAGTTGGTTCTTTGGCAAATGGGGTTATTTCTCTCATAATATGCTTTTGAGTAAAGTTTGAGATAGTTTGTCAAATTACTGAAGTACAGTGCTTGAAATAATAAACTATTTCTCAAATTAGTTGTTGTTAATAGTCAATAAGGTAATTGTTTAGTAACAGTTTGTAAAGATGAAGATACAATTTTGATATATTTCCAATTTAGAATTAAGTCAAATGTCCCAAGTGAGCTGAAGTAAGAAAATGATTTAAGTTTTTGGGACACCAGTAACTCACAAATAATAGGGCCTGCTTAAATGTGTTGATAAGAGTTACATCACTGAGTAAGCACTCAGTAGAAAACAGCACAGAATATATTGTTAATTTCTATGATGGAAAAGTGGTAAGTAGCAACACAAGTTCACTGTGTGCCCATTTTATTCCCTATGTAGGTCATCTCTTATTTTTCTCTACTCCAAGCTGGTCTGATGGAAAAAAATAGTAGATATTTATAGATTCTGATTAAGGTTCTTTCTGGGAAGAAAACAGAGACAAAACTTAGAAAACAAATTCAATTAAAGCCAAAAATACAAGCTTGTATTTCTCTCTCTCTCTCTCTCTCTCTCTCTCTCTCTCTCTCTCTCTCGCTCCCTCTCTCTCTCTCTCTATCCCTCCCTCTCTTTCTCTCTCTCTGTCTCTCTCCTATTTGAAATACTGATTTACTGATTTCTCCTACTCAGGTAATTTCTTCTGGACCCCATGAGATTCTATATCACCATGCATAACAAAACATTAACAATTAAAAATGACTTGGGGAACTGTTCCTCCTTATCTGGGACTGGGATTCTAGATTCCCTCTTACATATATTGAAACAGAATATCCATGATGTACACTAAATTGTGGATGCAACAATTTCAAATGTCAAAAATATGTGAAATTAGAGATTTTGCTTTGGGGAATTTCACATCTGTCCTCACATACTATATTATTTTCAACTGATACTAATTCTGACTGTTTCAGCTAGATTAAAAAATAATTCGTACAAAGGCTCTGTCTTTATAGTCTCATTTTAATAGTGGCCAGATTTCCAACATGAGGAACACCTAAAGATGTCACTTCAGGCAGTAGGAGACACACAGTTAAGAAAAGGATTTTTCTGTGGCACTTGAAATGACATAATTTAATCAATTAATATTCCTAATTTCTTATAGTGTTGAACACTTTTGCAAATAAGATTTTAGTGTTGTTGCCTCAAGGACCTGAAGGAATTTTTTTTTCTTTTTATTGAGTTTATTGGTACATTTTAGGTATACAGTACATAATGAAAAAAATAGACCTGAACAAGGATGCCAATATTGGTTGTGCTAGTTACGATACCCTGGGATTCTTTTGTATTGTATGGATAAAGGAATTTCTTTGTGTACAAATAATGTTATTGCAATAACTCTCAGAGATGATATTTATAAATATATATTCTTAGAGCCTAGTATCTATCACACATTCAAAGTGGAATCTATTATTAATTGCAATAGAACTTATATCATCTTATTTTTGAGATAAGAATAGATGTCAAGAAACAGAGAGTATTGCCTAAAGATATCTAATAATTTAGGTGAAGATTTTGGCTAGAATCCAGAAAAAATGAGTTCTAGGAAAAGGAAAATCACATGAATTTTTTAAAAAATTATTTTATAAAAATAAAAGTAAAGGTCTTAAAATGAATATAAATAGATTTGGTACATGTTGTGATTTAAGGGAAATAGATGTTAACTCCCAAACTTGCTAGATATCTGAAATGCTGAATTCTCTAAAATGGAAGAATAAATTCTTGGAAAAAATGGAGGTTAGGACTAGGAAGAATTTATTGAAAGAAAGACTGCTTTTGTCTAAGAAAGACAGAGAGGGAAGCAGAAAGTCAGTTGCCCACCCACCTTGCTTCTCAAGGTGTTTATGGGACAAAGCCATGAGGCGAGGTGGGTGCAAAGTGGGACAAAACTATACAGTACTTAGGTAATATTAGCCCAATGGGACATCACAAGGTGGACATGAGGTAGAAAAAACTATGATCAACCAAAAAGATTACCAATATAGTCACTTAGGTAATATTGATTAAATGGGAATCAACTGGAGAAGCAAGTCACATAGCAAGTGTACAAAGAAGGAAAAAAGATTTTCACTAAGGGATGGGTCAGGGACATTTCCTGGAAGGGATGGGTTACAGAGTTGTTCCTCCACCCAGGTGATTGATATGTATTTAGAATACCAATCACTGCTATTCATCTCTAGGGAAAGTATGTGGATATAGTTGTTTCTCTCTTTTTATACTGCTAACCAGTGAATGTGTCCCAATTATTTTTCTGTGCTGAAGTTCTAGATTTATCTAAGTGCCTTATAATAATTTCTAACTTAGCTCACTGCAATAGTAAGTTTTAAAAACACACTATGATGACTATTGTTAAAAATCCATTTTTTCAGAAGGAATTTGATTGGAAAGATGAACCACTGTTTTGTAAGTATTTAGTCATTTGAATCACTTATTGTATTTTAGATCTATCTTTGGAATAATAAATTTTTAAAAATTAATGCCATCAGGCTGGGGATTTAGTTTAGTGCTGCCATTGCCTACCTCACAAGGGCAAGGTCCCAAGTTTGATCCCCGGTACAAAAAAAAAAAATGCCATTTGATGTATTATTTCAGTTTATTAAATACACAGTAGATGAAGACAATTTAACATGGTAATATAATCACAAAACACATCTTAAAGTCAAACTTTAAAACATTTATTATACCCTTATATGTGTTAAGAGTTTGAATTAATCTAAATTTTTATGAATAAAGTATTCTTTTAAAATATGCACATACACACATATGAAAACATATGCATGTACCAAAACATAATTTTGGGAAATACATATCTAAGAGAATTTAAAAGTATCTGCTTATAATTTTCATGTAACTTGTTGGCCATTTGATAAAAATGAAAGTGATATCTTATCAAATCTCTCGAGACAAACATTTATTTTCCAAAGATACCTTCTAGCTACTAAAATATATTTTCTCAACTAAATGGACTTGCTATTTTTCTTCTTTATTTCACATTATTATTTTCCCTTACAACTATGATGCTTATCATATTATAGAATAAAGAGCAATATTTATTAACAGGCAAACTTTCACACAGGTCTAGTTTTGTGGGTAGTAGATCTTTTTTCTCTACGAACTTTCAGAAGACTTGGCTGTGTCTAGAAGCGGTCTTCAAAAACCATTGCATCAGAAACTAGGAATGTGATTAATCTAAATTGGTACAATGGAAAGATTCAACCCTGATGTCAGTTGCCTTCTATAATACCTCATTTCCTCCATTTATCTTCAAGTTTTTTTAATATTAGAATTTCTTGCTATTCTATTGTCTCCTTTTGTAGCACGTTAATAGCCCAAGAGAGTGCGTCCTTTTTTCCTTTTTGTTTCATCAACAGTATATCCCCATCTATGTTTAACTAAAAACATTTATCTCAGGGATTTTATTCTATACTTATTTACTTGGTTATAGGCCACATTGGTTTTAATTCATTACTATTATCTTTTTTTCCTTTTGGTTCTTTTGTTAGATTCATAGTTCTCTTCCTAGACTTAGCCTTAAAATCTCTTAAAATCATTAATTACTTTTAATCTTTTGATTTCTCACATTAGTTTGGGCATTTTACATAGCACCTTTTCTGCACCTTTTGAGAGCAATTAAACTTGCTCGTACAATGTCAATATGGTATTTCATAGATGGATTCAAGAACATAGCAGATCTATTAAAACATGGTTACATATATTTTCTATTTCCAATAACACTTTGTATTTCGTTTTATTCCACTGTGAGAACTCAGAAAGGAAATGAAATATATTTTCTTTTGTAGTGGAAAATTTAAATTTCCAACTCTGTAAATTTCTGAATTGATTAAATTATTTTCAAGACTTCTTTAAAATATAACCTGTAAATCAAAATATCATTTCCATAAATTACTTCTATTAATAATAGAGTATGAAGAGTTTAAGATATCTCATACCTTAAATGAATACATTATACTTCATTAAATGTATATATATAATGCCATGTTTATTCTGGCCACATCCTATGGATGATTTCCAGTACTGTCTGTTTTATGAGAAAATAGTGTAGGATTTTTTTTTCTTAAACATCTGGTAGATTCATCATTTAAAAATATGATTCTGATGATTCAGTTTTTTATTTTTTGTAATCAAGTAACAAAAGGCATACTATTTGTGAGGCACTATCTTTCATTATGACACATACACACATATATTGTACGATGTTAAAATCAAGTTAAATATGTCTATTCCCTCAAACATTTATTAATTCTTTATGGTGAAATAATCAGTCTTCCTTATACCTTTTAAAATTATTTGCTGTATTGTCATTACGTATAGTCAACCCACTCTTCAATCTAGGACCAGAATTTTTTTCTCATAATCTGACTACAATGTACTATTTTGTGATACACTCTTCCTTCCTCTCAGCCTCCCTTTACTCTCCTAGCCCTCCTACTCTCAGTTTCTATGGGATGAATGTTTTTATAGTCTATGATTTCTCCCCTTAGCATTTCTTTATACATGGAGATTGACTTCTCTTCTGGATTTTCATTAAATATAAATGCATTATTATCCCACAGTGTTGCAGAGCACCAGAATGTTTTCCTTCTATTTAACTATGTTCTGACATGTATTATTTATCTTTCTTTTACTAGCATCCCCTTCCCAGTTACTAGTCTGATATGTTTAGCTTCCACATATGAAAAAGAGCGTGCAATGCTTGTCTCCTTGTATCTGGTTTATGTCACTTAAGGTAATATTGTGCATTTATCTCTTGCTGAAAAAGACAGTGCTTCATTTCACTTTAAGGCTAAATGATATTTCATATTTTATCAGCTCACCAGAGGATAGATGTGTAGGTTGCTTCTATTAGTTGATTGTATAAATAAGGCTCGGAAGATAAGACATTCAGTACAGTAGTGATGCCATTTGGTTCTGGGCTTTTGCTTAATGTGAGACTTATTTTGTCACTGACTGAATCTTGTAATTTATTATTAATTTAAACACCTATTTAGAGTTTTTGTTTTTAGATCATGATTTAATCTTCCTGATTTGTATATATACAGAAATTCACTCATTTCTTCCAGCTATTCAAATTGGGGGGGGGAGCATAATTTAGTATTAGAGTCTCTAATGATCTTTTGTACTTCTGTACTGTTGGGTTTAATATTTGCTTTATTACCTAAAATTTTATTAATTTGAGTCTTCTCTCACCTTTCAATTTTTCCTTTTTCTTTTTCTTTTTACTGGCGATCGAACTCAGGACCTTGCACTTGCGAGGCAAGCAGCAGCACCACTGAGCTAAATCCCCAGGCTTTTTCTCATTTTTATCATTTCAAAAAAAAAAATTCTTCACTTTGTGGATCTTTTTAATCTCTTCTCTATTTTAGTCTCTCACTAATTTCTGCTCAGATCTCTGTAATTTCTTGCGTTCCATTAATTCCATTTGTTCATATTTTTCTTAGGTCCTGATGATTATTTGAGTTGTTCTTGTTTATCTAAGTCTTGTTGGTTTTTTTTTAATAAGTTTTAATCTTAGTAACTAGTTAGGAATGCAAACTACTTTATTAGTAATTTTAACTAATATTTTGTTTTTATTGATTTTTTTTTTTCTTTTGTACCAGATATTGAATTTAGGACCTTGTCCGTGCAAGACTGGTGTGGTGTCCACTGAGCTAAATCCCAGGCCATGTTTTTATTGATTTTAATTTTTATTTATTTGTTTTGTTTTAATTTTATAATTTTATTTATTTGTTTGTTTGTTTGTTTATTTATTTTGAGACAGGGTGTCACTATGTAGTTGAGAATGACCTGGAACTCATTATGTGGCCCAGGCTGGTCTCGAACTCACAGTGATCCTCCTGCCTCAGCCTCCTGAGTGCTGGGATTACAGGCATGTGCCACCACACCCAGCTTTGATTTTTATATCTGAATTGTAAATTAAGTATTTCACAATATTCCTCTGTTAGTCTCATAATAATAATTCTCATAATAATTATTCTGTTGTGATTTACCTTTCATTCCTGATATTCATAATATAAAATTTCTTTATTTTTGATAATGCTAATGAGGTTTTTAACAATTACATTGGTCTTTTAAAGCTAGTTCTAAGTTTTTATGGTTTTCTCATTAAAAAGTTTATGCTCCTGCCCACATTATTACATTACATTTGTTGGGTTTAATGTATTCTTTTTAAATGCATCTTAAAAGGGCCAGGGATTTAGCTCAACAGTTCGATGGCATGCCTTGCAAGCACTGGGACCCGAGTTCAATCCCCGGTACCAAAAACAAAACAAAACAAAACAAAAAACAATCAAATGATTCCTAAATATTTATTTCCCTCTAAGCATCATTTTGTATCTCACAAATATGATATATTAAATTTCTATGTTTATCTTATTTGAACTATTTTCTAAATTTCATTTGTGATCTATTGTTTGAAATATCACTTGTTTTGAAATATCTTGTTTAATTTCAAACATATTTAAGATTTTCTAGATATACATCTATTGATTTATAATTTAATAACATAGGGACCAGAAACATGGTATGCTTAGTTTTATACTTTTACATTTTTTGAGCACTTTGTGGCTCAGAGTAGCCTGTATTTGGGAAAGTGCCATGTACACTTCAAATTTGTGAATATGTCAATTTTACATGAAATATTCTACAAAATTAATTAGATTACATTGGCTGATGGCATTGTTCAAGTCTACTATATACTTATTGATTTTCTGTCCACTTGATCTATTGATTGCTGTTGTAAAACTGCTGAAATCTCCAGTGGTATTTGAGGATTTGTGCATTTTTCCCTTTCACTTCTGTCCAATTTAATTTCTGCTGGCATTGTCAAACTTTGTAATAAAAGTTCATTCACATTTAAATTCCCTAGTATAATTTCTTGTGCTGAAATTACATTATGCTACATTGGTAGAATTACTTGAGGGATTTTCTCATTAGTTTACAGATAACTTATCTTCTTTCACTTCTTTATGTTTACCCTATTTGACTGTTTATATTTAAAATTCATTTAATTTAAATAGTATATGGGTTGCTCATATTTATCTATTCTTATCGCCCAATTAAATTGAAATGATTTTAGTATTCACACTTAATACTCTGATCGCTCTGACATATTTAGGTATGTTTATTATTTTATTATTTGTTTTCTCTTTATCCAATGTAACCATTTTCTTTTATTTCTTGGGTTTGTTTTTTTTGTTTGTTTGTTTTTTGTACCATGGATTGAACTTGGGACCTCTTGTGAGGCAGGTGGTGGCACCACTGAGCTACATCCCTGAACTTGTTTGTAGCTTTTACAACAGAGAAATTGACAATTTTACTATTTCATGCATCATATAGTGCTTTTATTATTGCTTTATTGTATTTATGTACATATTCTTTTAGACTACTCTGTAATTTACTCTAGATATCTTTAACATATCTTTATTTATAAGGAAGTAATATATTCACTCCCAAAATTTTTTAAGTGTAGTTTTTGTTTTTTGTCTTTCTTTGACTTTTGTGATAAATCACACTTTTAGATAAGTGTAAACCACAAATAACATTTCCTATGTTTAGGTTTTTTTTAATCAGACACCTTCTAAAAATCATGTAAACTATTTTGATGCTCTCAGTTTTGCTTCAAGAGAGAATTTAATTTATGGTATAGTTTTCCTTAACATGCAATACTTCTCTTAACATTTAATGAATTGGAATTCTTTGTTTCATTTTCATTTTCATTTTATATATTTTGATACAAATTTTTGTCTGAAATTTTATTTCATCACTCTAAATATTTCATTCTATTTGATTCTCTTTTGCATTTTATTCATAAGAAGAATGTAATATTTCTTTGAAACATCTCATCTTAATTATAAATAATAACTTAAGTTTAAATAATTATGATTTTGTTTTTCTTTAACATCCTTGAGTATAGTTATGATGTGTCTCCTGCAGATCATGTCTGCAATTCTTACAGCTCTGTGATTTCTAGACACCTCAGTCACTTTCATCATTGCTGAGCCCAAACACCCACCATCCACAGTTTAAAGGAGGAGGAGGTTTATTTTGGTTCGCAGTTTTGTAGGCCTCTGTACAGACACGGTCAGCTGGATCCAGACCAGGACGGGAACGGCGGAAGCATCTACAGGAGGAACGCAGCTCACATCATGACGATCAGGAAGCAGAGAGCACAGGGAGCAACGAGGGTGAGAGACATGTGCTTCCAGGTCACAACCTCAGTGACCAGCCTCCTCCCAGAGCCCACCTCGGAGCAGCACATTTCCACAGTCACTATGGCAATCCCACGATCCAATTACTGTCCCGACACGTGAGGCTTATTCGGGACATCTGAGATTTAAACCATAACACTGTGCATGTTTGATTTAATTTTCTTCCCTTTGCAAATTACATTTTCTTGATACTTTCAATATATACTAATTCTATTACTGCATAATTAATGAATAATTACATTAACTGATGTATTTATTAGTATATTAAATATTTTTATGCTATTACTGTTAAATTATTGAGTGTTGGTGCTTGTCTTCCTTTTGCTGATTTTAATTTTTTTAATGAATTAATTTTATTGGTACATTTAGGGTATACAATGTAGTGCTCTTCATCATTGGAAATTTTCACCTTTACATAATCCTTCTTGGTTCTTGTATTTTCCTCATTCCCCTCCCTCCGTTTAACCCCTTCACCCTTTCCTGACTACAAAGACTTTCTTTCCATTTTTTCTTTTTCTCATGTTAATTCCATTCCCATCTTTCTTTCCCCCCACCCCTCCCATTTCCCCTTCCTCTTTGGGCCTTTTCTTCCTGTTTCAGATTATCTATTATACCTTTTAGTCCTTATTTACACTTTCAGTTTCTCTAGTATGAGAAACTGTTTGGAATTTACACATATGTGTCGTATTTATTTCACTTAAGAGTATCACCTCAATGTGCATCCATTAGAACTAGGATCGGAGGTCCCATTCGACCCTATCCCCCTGCTGGGTATCTTTACCAAAGAATTAAAAGAATCTTACCGCAATGATCTATGTGCACCCATGTTTATAGCAGCACAATTTGTGACAGCTAAATCTTTGAAGCAGCCCAACTGCCCATCAACAGGAGACTGGATAAAGAAAATGTTTGTGTGTGTGTGTGTGTGTGTGTGTGTGTGTTTTAAATTTATAAACTGGAGTATTAGCCATAAATAATGAGAAACTAGAGACATTTATAACTAAATGTCTTGCTTTGTAGCGTATTGAATTCTAGCTGATTGGATTTAATATTTGTGAATCTTGATTTTTTTTGAGATTTATTTTTAGACTTCACTCAAGTACATCTAGAGAAACTTGTGTTTTTATTCCATCTCAGTTCTGTAGTAGAAAATCATCACTTTACCAGAGTCTTTACTAAAAACTTTGATGTTCATAATATGTAATATCTACTCTGGTTTATTGTAGCCCAAGTTTCTTCCAGAACAGTATACACACTCTGTTCTGTCTTGTAAAATTTTCCCATATTTATCTCTTATTACAAAGTTATGGATTTAAGTAAAGGAAGGTCCATGAAATTGCTGCACCTCTTTATCTTAAATTTTCTTCTGTTTACTTACTCTACCTCATGAATTCTAGCTATTTTGGCCTTGGTTTTCTCAAGCAACAGAGATTGCCATGTCCTTTTTGAAGCATTGTTCTTTGCCCCAAAGAGGATATTCCCACCTCGAAGAGATTCAGATTAATCATAGTGTTTATACATTTTACATAACTTACTGGAGCCCTATGTTGCATGTGATACAATGTCTAAAACTTTTTACATATAATTTTTTCTAACTTTGTAAGTTCCTCATAGACGAGTCCAATGGCAATAACAGTTTTGTTAGAAAAAATAAATAAATGTCCTCTTAGTGTCCTTGTTGATTAAACTGGTTCTATTATGAATTGAATATATCCATCTATTTAGATGAAGTCCTTTTTTAAAGTTTATTGTTTCATTTTAGGTATACAATATGATGACATTCCTGTTTGGGTATTTGCATCTTTAAATGATATATCTTGGTACAGATAATGTGAAATAAGAGGAAATGGTCCAAAGGGGAAGTGGGAGGTGTAGGGGAAAGGAAAGAAGGGTAAGGAATAAATATAAGAAAAGATGATGTCCTTTTATAAGTATTGCTTAAAAAGAAAATACTTGCTGTGCAAATATCAAATAGTTTAGGGTGACAAACTGAAAGTGTAATGACTAAAAGGTATAATAAATAATGTGAAATGGAAAGAAAAGGGACAAAGGGGACAGGGAAGAAGGAGTGGGAGTGTTAGGGGAAAGAAAGAGGGGAATGGAAAAGAAAAAATGGAAATGAGAAACAGAAAAAATGGAAACAAAGTCTTTGTAGATAGGGAGGGGTGGAGGGGTTAAAGGGAGGGAGGGGACTGGGGAAAATGTAAGAACCAAGATGGATTATGTAAAGGTGAAAATTTCCAATGATGAATGTCATTGTATTGTACACCTTAAATGTGCCAATAAAATTAATCAAAAAATATTTAAAAAATAGTAATTCTACCGAGGTCCAGGAATGCAGCACTATGGCACAGCACCTGCCTGGCAAATGCAAGGTCCTCAATTCAAGTCCTAGTGCAACAATAATGATGATGATCATGAGGATGAGGATGGTGATGATACCAAAGAAAAGCAATTAAATTTAATGGTGTAAATGGTATGCTTCAGTGATATAAATGCTTCAATGATATTTAATGTTTCAATGATATAAATGGTTTCATGAGTGTTTGATACCTTTCTGAAATTCAAATCTGAGGTTAAAATACAAAGTTATTGGGTACAGTTCAGACACATTTTTCTACCTATGCTCTAAACAAAGTTTTTATTGCTATAAATTGCTATAAAGCTATAAATTGCTCATGAAAAACTTTCTTAATCCCTTGATGATTACTGATATTGTAAGGGTTAGTGCTTTGTTCAGATTATCTGTGTTGATTCTTTGAATGATAGTATTTAAGTAAACATTGTAGGATACAATTTTCATATATGAAATTTCTCACTTAACATGACAAATTTCATACTGTTTAGCACCATGTACATTTGTTTTAACAGTTTATGAATGGTTTATATATATGTAAACACTGATGTCATTAAATTCTGCCATATTTTCTGTAGTAATATGTTGACATATTATACATTAGCTTTCAAAGATTTTTTGGTGCACACCTGTCATCCTCCCACTTGGAAGGTGTAGGTAGGAGGAAGGATCACAGCAAGTTCAAGACCAGGATTGGCTACATGATGAGTTCAAGACCAGCCAGATTTACATACCGAGACCCTGTTTCAAATATCCAAGAAATAAAAGCCAAAGTTTTTTTTTTCTTTTACACCATTTAGTGTAATATTCTTAAAGTTACAACAAGAACGTGAAATTCATATAGTTTCTTGCAAGATATAATAATATCAAATGAAATTAAAGTGTTCTTAGAATGAATTGAAATGTGAGTATATATAAACATATATATACTCACATATATAGATAAAATCTCCACAGACTTTGCATGGTATTTTAGATTAATATTTTTAAATATAACTTTTATTTCAATCAAATTTACAAATGAATAGACAGTAATGTAACATGTCTGTGATATTCTCAAAAATCTACAGTGAATTTTTATATGTGTCCCTTATGTTCAGTCTTCTTACATTTCTAATTTTAGAACTTTAACATAGATTTTTATCTATTGATTGTTTATATTGTGAAAGACTAGGATTTATTATTTCACAACCCTTCCACAAACACTTTTTTTAAATTTCTAACTAAGTTTATTGATACTTTTTAGTTACATTCATCATTGGGATCTTGTACTTTTACATGACAGGTCTTGGTTCCCATTTTTTCCCCATACCCCTGCCCTCCATTCACCCCCTCTTCCCAATGCACAAACACTTTCCAGCATTGGTGATCCCAATATCACTGCATCATAAATATAAACATGGCGAAGGCTTATTCTATATGAAAAAAGATATTAAATGGCATTTTATGTAGTATCCTATAATCATTTTTTATTTCTTTACAATAGTTGAACTTTTTTCTTGGAGAAGATTTTCTGCTCCTAATTAATTTTGTGTATATTTATCACAAATTCCATTCATGCTTCTCAACTATGGTTTTTAAATAATATATACTAATATTTGTTCATTTTTTAAATAAAGCTCTCCTACAGTCCTTGAGCCACTTGAATCTTACCTTGTTGCTTCTTAGGTTTCATGTAGCTTTATCATATACATATATTCCTTTAATATCATTCTAGGAATTTTCATAATATTTCTTCCATTTCTATTGTGTATTTCCTAAAACATATGACATTTACTTTATACTTACTTCTTTATTGTGGTGAAAATGTCTTCCAATATCTTGTTGAACCAGGGTTATGTAATCATAAAATTTCTGAAACTTCACATAAGTGAAAATCTCTCTATGTACCCCCCCACAAATTTATAATGGTAATTGTATTGAGTACAGATATCTAGATTGAAAATACCATCCCACAGAATATTAAAAGGGTTTTCCTTTATACTCTTAATTGTTACCACAAGAGTTCAAATATCATGATAACATAATGATTTATAGCTCCTTATATAAAATTATTACACCTTTACTTTCTTCTCATTTTGAAATTTTCATTATCATAAATATTGTGGTAATTGATTTTAATATGTATTTCTGGATACTTAGTTTACCATTTTAAGTGTACTAATCATGTGCATACCTAGTATATTTTCCCCTAGTGATCAAATTTTACAAAGATATAATGTAACAATGAGGATATTGACATTGACAAAATCAACTAATTTTACCAACATTGTTCCAATCATACTTGTACTAATTTGTTTGTTTGCAGGTGTGTATATTGCTCTTGTTCAGTTCTATGTATTACTGTCCCATATAGTTTCATGTTTCCATCACCTGTCAAGATTATTCTAGGTCTCTTCTAATTCCAAATGAAAGAAAGGCAATAGCTGTGTCAGATGGAACCTCTAGTTTTAGATTTTAGAAGAATCTCTACACTGATTTTCACAGTGGTTACACCAGTCTAAACTCCCACCAGCAGTGGAGAAGTGTTCTATTTTCCACACAGCAGACCAGGTTTTGTTATTGATTGATATCTTGATAAAAGTCATTCTTTCTGGAGTGAGATAAAATCTCAGTGTTTTTTAAATTTATATTTCTCAAATGATCAGTGATGTTGAACATTTTTTTCATGTTTATCATTTCTACTTCAACTGAGAAGTGCCAATTTATCTCAGATGACAATTTTTGGACATAAATTTTTCATTCGGATTTTTTTTTAGTTCTTTATATATTCTAGGTATTTGTTCTTTGTCTGAGGAACAGTTGACAATTTTTTCCCATTTTGTGAGTTTTCTGCACTCTGTTGGTGGCTTCTTTTGCTGTGCCAAAGCTTTGTAATGAGATGCAATACTAGTTGTTAATTTTTTAATGATATTTTCTGTGTGATTGGGGTCTTTCTCACAAAGTCTTTTCCGACTCCTGTGTCTTCAAGAGTTCTGCCTATTCTCTCTTTTCAGCAGATTCAGCGTTTGTTTTAACATTTAGATATTTCATTAATTTTTATTTTAATTTAGTGCATTAAAGGGGCTAGTTTTAAACTTTGATATATAGAAATACAGTTTTTCCAGCACTACTTATTAAAGAGGTTATCTTTCTTCCAGCGAGGATTTTTTTTGTCTTATCTTTGTCAACGATAAGGTGTCTGAATTCGTTTAGAGTTTTGTGTGCATTTTATAATCCATTCCATTGATGCTCAAGTCTATTTTTTTCTGCCAGTACCATGATGTTTATATCATGGTAATTTTATAGTGTAGTTTCAAGTCAGGGATTGGGATGCCCCCTGCCTTGCCTTTGTTGCTTCCCTTTCAATTTCATTAGGGTTTGAGGAATAATTACATTATATCTCCTCTAAATTTTTTGCAGAAATCAGCAGTGAATGATCTATCAGGATCTGAGATTTTCATCATTGCAAAGTTGTTCAATACATTTTCAATTTAATTGATGGTATTGGGTTATTTAGAATTTTTATATTTTCTTGATTCAACTTTGGTAATTCATATGTATCTAGGAATCTATTCATTGGTCCCATATTTTTTATCTTATTAGAATATAGGTTGTAGGATTAGGTATTGATGACCTGTATTTATGAAGGTTCTGTTGTGATTTTACCATTTTCATTCAAATTGCATATATTTGAGTCTTTTCTTTTTTTAAAATTTAATTTATTGGCACATTCTAGGTAGACAGTACAGTTACATTCATTACTGGGATCTTGTACCTTTCCCCTCCCCCCTTCAAACACTTTAATTCCATTTTTACATTTGCTGATATTTTTTTCCTTTTCCCTTATTCCCCCTTCCCTATCCTTCTCACTGTCCCTACACCTTTGGACCTTTTCTTCCTATTTGCTAAGTGTCCCATTAGGATCTTGAGTATTGTTATAGTTTTTCACACCAGAGATAGCATTCTGTATTTGCATATGTGTGCCTTATTTATTTCACTTAGTATATCCTCAAAATGTACCCATTTAACTATGAATGAATCTACTTCCTCATTCTCTACGGCTGAGTAGTATTCCATTTTGTAGAAAAACCACATCTTCTTTATCCAGGTTCCAATTGATGGGCAGATGGGCTGTTTCCAAATTTTAGCTATTACAAACTGTGCTGCTATGAACATGTGTATGCATATGTCGCTGTGATATGATTCTTTCAATTCCTTTAGAAAGATACCCAACAGAGGGATGGCTGGGTCAAAAGGAACCTCTAACCCTAGTTCTTTGAGGTCTCTCCATATTGACTTCCATAGTGGTTGCCCCAGTCTGCACTCCCACCAACAATGGAAAAGGCTTCCTTTCTCCCCACAACTGCGCAAACATTTGTTATTGTGTGATATCTTGATAGCAGCCATTCTTTGTGGGGTGAGGTGAAATCTCAGTGTTGTTTTCATCTGCATCTCTTGAATGACCAGTGACGTGGAGCATTTTTTAATATATTTACTTGCTGCTTTTATTTCTTTGTCTGAGAAATGTCTCTCCATTTATATTTGGGGGGATTGGTTGTTTTGAGTTCTTTACATATTTTAGATAATAGTCCTTTGTCTGAGGAGCAGCTGGTAAAAAGTTTTTCCCATATTGTAGGTTGTCTCTTAGTTCTGTTGGTTTCTTTTGCAGTGCAGAAGCTTTTTAATAAGCTGAGATCCCAGTTGTTGATTCTTTCTGCTAGTTCCCTTGCTACTGAAAATTTGTTCATAAAGTTTTTTCCTATGCCAATGTCTTCCAGAGTTCTGTCTAACTTATCTTCCAGCAAGTTTAGTGTTTTTGTTTTTATGTTTACATCTTTAATACACTTGGCTTTTAATTTAGTGCATGGTTACAGATAAGGGTCTAATTTTAATCTTTTGCAGGTTGAGATCCAGTTTTTTCAACACCATTTATTAAAGAGCCTATCTTTCCTCCAGTGGTGACTGGCAGCTCCTTTGTCAAAGATGAGGTAGCTAAGTGCATCTGGAGTTGTTTTTGTGTCTTCCAATCTGTTCCACTGATCCTTAGGTCTGCTTCTTTGCCAGTACCATGCTGTTTTTATTACAGTCACTTTGTAGTATAGTTTCAAATTGGGAATTGCTATAGCCGCTGCCATGTGTCTGTTGCCTAGTATGGCTTTTGCTATTCTAGGTCTCTTATGGTTCCAAATGAATTTTTGGATTCTTCTTTATAGTTCTGTGAAGTATAGTGTTGGGATTTCAATTGGTATTGCATTGAATCTGTATAACAGTTTTGGTAGTATGGCCATTTTCACTATGTTGATTCTTCCTACCCAGGAGCAGGGGTCATCATTCCATTTTCTTAAATCCTCCTCAATCTCTTTTATCAGAGTGCTGTAGGTTTCATTGTAGAGGTCTTTCGCTTCTTTTGTTAGGTTGATTGCCAGATACTTCATTTTTGGGCGTGCTATTGTGAAAGGAATTGTTTTCCTAATTTCTTTCTCAGTGAGTCTGTTATTTGTGTACAAGAAGGCTATTGATTTTTGGGTGTTGACCTTGTATCCAGCTACTCTGCAAAAAGTGTCAATTAAGTTGAGAAGTCTTTTGGTGGATTTTTTTCAGTCCTCAATGTAGAGCATCCTATCATCAGCAAATAATGACTGTTTAACTTCTTCCTTTCCTAACTTTATTGTTTAATTCTTTGTCTTGTCTAATTGCTTTGGCTAATGTTTCCAGAACTATATCGAAGAGGAGTGGTGACAGTGGTCATCCTTGTCTTGTTCCTGATTTTAACATGAAGGTTTTCATTTTTTGACCATTAATATGGTGTTAGCTGTTGGTTTTTCATAGACAGCCTTTATTAAGTTGAGATATAGACCATCTATTCCAATTTTTTGCATAGTTTTTATCATGAATGGGTGTTGATTTTTGTCAAATGCTTTTTCTGCATCCATCGAGAGGATTATGTTGTTCTTGTCCTTGAATTTGTTAATATAGTGTATTACGTTAATTGATTTACATATGTTGAACCACCCCTGCATCCCTGGAATAAATCCGACTTGGTCGGGATGTATGATCTTCTTGATGTTCCTGTGTATTCTGTTTGCTAGTATCTTATTAAGGATTTTTGCATCTATATTCATTAAGGAGATTGGCCTGAAGTTCTCTTTTTTAGTTACATCTTTCACAGGTTTGGGAATCAAAGTGATATTTGCTTCCAGGGATGAATTTGGAAGTATTGCTTCTCTTTCAATTTCGTTGAAAAGTCTGAAGAGTAATGGCAATAGATCTCTAAATGTCTTATAAAATTCAGCAGTGAATCCATCGGGACCTGGGCTTTTCTTTGTAGGTAAGTTTTTAATTACATTTTCAATTTCACTGATTGTGATTCGGGTGTTTAAAATGTTTTTATCTTCTTCATTCAACCTTGGTAATTCATAAATATCTAGAAATATGTCCATTTCTTCTGTGTTTTCCATTTTATTAGAGTACAAGTTCTGATAGTTTGTATTAATGATACTCTGGATTTCTGTGGGATCTGTTGTGACTTCTCCTTTTTCATTCCTGATTGCATGGTTCTGAACCTTTTCTTTCCTTTTTTGGATAAGGTTTGCTAAGGGTTTATCATTTCAAAAAACCAACTCTTCGATTCATTGATTTTTTTGTATTATTTTCTTAGTTTCCATTGCATTGATTTCTGCTCTAATCTTTATAATTTCCTCTCTTGTTCGAGCTTTGGGTTTTTCTTGCTCTTCTTTTTCTGGGAGTCTAAGGGTCATTGTTAGGTTGTTTATTTGAGCTTGCTCTGTTTTCATAATGTGGGCATTCAGTGCTATGAATTTTCCACATAGAACTACTTTCATTGTGTCCCATAGATTCCTGTATGTTGCATTGGTATTTTCATTTATTTGTAAAAACTGTCTGATTTCTTCTTTGATTTCCTCTGTGATCCATTGATTGTTCAAGAGAGTGTTGTTCAATTTACATGTGTTCGTTAAGTTCCTATGGTTTCTTATGCTATTGATGTCCAGCTTTATTGTACTGTGATCTGATAATATACAGGGAATAACTTCAATTCTTTTGCATTTATTCAAACTTGTTTTGTGAGCTAGTATGTGATCTATCTTGGAGAATGACCCATGTGCAGCTGAAAAGAAGGTATATTCTGATTTTGTGGCATGAAATACTCTATAGACGTCTAATAAGTCTATGCGTTCAAAAGCTTGGTTCAGTTCTAGTATTTCACTGTTGATTTTTTTCTAGATGATCTGTCTATTTTTGATAGTGGGGTATTCAGATCCCCCACTACAATTGTATTAGTGGTTATTTGGTTTTTCATGTTAGTTCATATTTGTTTTATGTAGTTGGGGGCATTTATATTTGGTGCATATATGTTTATGATGGTCATTTCTTCCTTTTGAATTGTTCCCTTTACAAGGATGTAGAGGCCTTCTTTGTCTCTTTTAATCAGTTTTGGTTTGAAATTTTCTTTGTCTGTGAATAAGATTGCTACCCCTGTTTTTTTCTGGGCTCCTGATGCATGGAGAATTGTTTTCCATCCTTTCACTTTCAGTCTATGGGCTTCTTTTTGAACTACATGTGTTTCTTGTATACAACATATTGTTGGATTTTGCTTCTTAATCCATTGTGCCAATCTATTTCTCTTGATTGGTGAATTGAGGCCATTGACATTGACAGTTATAACTGATATGTACTCACTTATTATTGTTATGTTATTGTCCTTTCATTGACTCTTTTTTATTTTTTGTCCTCTCCTTTTAATTTCTTGCCTTGGCTATTTGATTTGCTCTGTTGGACCTCCTGGTGTTGTGATCTTCATTGGCTTTTTCTAGAATATTTTTTAAAATTCTTAGTAGTGCTGGTTTAGTATTCATGAAGTTTCTCAAGTGTTCTTTGTCGTGGAAGTATCTTATTTCTCCATCAATTTTGAAAGAGAGTTTTGCAGGATACATCAGTCTTGGTTGTAGGTTGTTTTCTTTTAGAACTTGAAGTACTGCACTCCAGGCTCTCCTTGACCTGGGTTTGTGTTGAAAAGTCTGCTGTGATTCTGATGGGCTTTCCTTTGAAAGTGATTTGTTTCTTTTCTCTTACTGCTTGTAGTATTTTGTTCTTCTGTTGGGATTTTGATTATTATATATCTAGGGGTAGAATTTTTTTTATTGTGGCTAGTTAGGGTCCTATATGCCTCACTTATCTGTATGTCTAATTCTTCCCCTCTGTTTGGGAAGTTTTCAGTCATTAATTCTTTGAACAGCTTTTAAGTCATTTG
>NW_022900932.1:32129645-32167008 GCF_012274545.1 Fukomys damarensis
TTTCATTGACTCTTTTTTATTTTTTGTCCTCTCCTTTTAATTTCTTGCCTTGGCTATTTGATTTGCTCTGTTGGACCTCCTGGTGTTGTGATCTTCATTGGCTTTTTCTAGAATATTTTTTAAAATTCTTAGTAGTGCTGGTTTAGTATTCATGAAGTTTCTCAAGTGTTCTTTGTCGTGGAAGTATCTTATTTCTCCATCAATTTTGAAAGAGAGTTTTGCAGGATACATCAGTCTTGGTTGTAGGTTGTTTTCTTTTAGAACTTGAAGTACTGCACTCCAGGCTCTCCTTGACCTGGGTTTGTGTTGAAAAGTCTGCTGTGATTCTGATGGGCTTTCCTTTGAAAGTGATTTGTTTCTTTTCTCTTACTGCTTGTAGTATTTTGTTCTTCTGTTGGGATTTTGATTATTATATATCTAGGGGTAGAATTTTTTTTATTGTGGCTAGTTAGGGTCCTATATGCCTCACTTATCTGTATGTCTAATTCTTCCCCTCTGTTTGGGAAGTTTTCAGTCATTAATTCTTTGAACAGCTTTTTTAAGTCATTTGTGTTTTCTCCTGGTACTTCATGGATTCCTATTAGTCTTATGTTATTCTTCTTTGCATCATCTAGGAGTTGTTGGATTGATTTCTCATGCTCCCTGACTGTTTTAAGAGACCTCTCTTTTCATGGTCACTGTCTGCTATCCTATCTTCTATATCTGAGATTCTATCTATTTTTTCTTTCTTTTTTAAAATAAAGATGGCTAAGGTTTTGTCAATTTTACTTAATCTTTCAAGAAGCAAATTCTTCAATTCATTGATGATTTAATTGGTTTCTTAGTCTCTATTGCATTAATTTCTGCTCTGATGTATAATTTCCTCCCCATATAATCTTTGGGCTTGCCTTGCTCTTCTTTCTTGAAGCTTGAGTTTCAACATTAGGTTATTTGAGCTTGCTCTGTTTTTCTGATAATCAACAGTATACATTTCCATCTTAGGACTGCTTTCATTGCATTCTGTAAGCTCTGGTATGTTGTACTGGCATCATCATGTAATTGTAGAAATTGTCTAATTTCTTCTTTAAATATTGTGAGTCATTGGTTGGTCAGGAAATTGTTATATAATTTCCATGATTTTTAAAGTTTTTATGATTTCTTTTGTCACTGATTTCCAATTTCATTGTACTATGGTCTGATAATATGCATGGGATAATTTCAATCCCTTTGCAACTACATAAGCATGTTCTGTGAGCTTGTATGTGGTCTCTTTTGGAGAACAACCTGTGTGTAGCTGAGAAGAATGTGTATTCTGATGTTCTTGGGTGAAACATTCTGTAGACATCTACTAAGTCCATATATTCAAAAGTTTGGTTCATTTCTGATATTTCTTTGTTGAATTTTTTGGTTAGTTCATCTGTTATGATGAGATATTGGGGTTCCTCCATTAAAATTCTATTAGCACTTATTTGATTTTTCATGTACATTGATATTGTTATATGTAGCTGTCTGTGCTGGTATTTGGTGTATATATATTTATGATTACCTTTTCCTCCTGGATTAAATCACCAGCCCTCTGATTTGATTTTTTAAAAGCCTCATTCATCTACTTGGTTACTTCCACTCATTCTAAATTAGAGAGCTCAGGAGAGTGACTTTTAAATTGCTCTACCTCGTTTTCCACGTGTTTGCTGTCAGTAAGTTGGTAGTCTATTGTTGCATCTTGCTTTTTGAGTTTGCTTCTTGTATTGATGTTTATAAATTGCTTGTGGTAGGTAACTTTATTGATAATACCAAGAACCCTTAAGAAATGACTTTTCAGTGATGTCTATCAGTTGTACCTGGTATTTGAGCTTTGAGTTTTTTGCAGGATTCTACCTTTTCAATTTATTGGAGATAAGTTTATGCTTATTCGGCCAAGCCACTCATTCTTTGGCACTGTCCTATATCATTGGTTTTTGTTCTTTGAATAGTACTTTAATTTGAGTATTAATGTTAGAGCTGTCATCTATATAATTTACTGTAGTTTCTCTTTTTTTCTATTTATTGAGTTTATTGGTACAATCTAGGTATACAATACAGTTACACTCAACATTGGGATCCTGTACCTTTACATAATAGGTCTTGATTCTCATTTTTTTCCCTTGTCCCTGCCCTCCCTTCACCCCCTCCTCCCCTCCCCATTTACAAACACATTATTTCCATTTTTTCAATTTCTCATATTTTTTCCTCTCCCTTATTACCTTTCCCCCACCCTTCCCACTTTCCCTACACCTTTAGCCCTTTACTTCCTATTTCACATTATTAATTACCTCATTAGGATCCTGTGTACTATTATAGCTTTTCACACCAGAGAAACTATTTGGTATTTCAGTTAAAGAAATCTCTGTATGAACATTAAAAATAGGGAATCCTAAAATAAAACTAAAATGGAAAGTAAAAGAAAAAAGGCAATGATGTAAGATTAAAATAATCCTTAATTCTGAAGACGAAAATGGTCCCATAACATATTGAAATTGCTTCTTGCTCTTGTAGTCTTATCTTATTTTTTTCATTATTTAGAGAATATTAGTTTCTGTAATCAAATCCACATAGATATGACCTTACATATTTAATACAGTGCATTACCCCTGCACAAATGGAAAAAAAAATAAAATAATTAACATTTCTAGACCAATATAGCTGTCCATTTCTGTACAATGCCAATTCAACACAGTAAATTGGGGTAACTTTTTCCAAAGTTGACAGCACCATTAAAGTTTCCCAAAATTCAATTTATATATATGTATATATATCTTTTAATTTGTTGCCTTTTACCATATGAACACATTTTATAGTTGTATCACAAAATAGAAAAGAAACAAAATTATGTATTTATTATTATTATTAATACACATATTTATTATCCCTTTGATATGGCAATTTTCCTCTCAGGAGAAAAATTAAAGGGGTTTAGGGCATTAAAAAATAGAAAAAAAGAGATTAGAAGCCAGGCAGAAAGACAAGGTAAGTTTGTGTAAGCATTGAGAAACTGTTGAAGAAGACAGGAGGGAAAGAAAGAAGGAAGAAAAAGAAAGAAAACCAGACCATATACAACTACAACCAAAAAATAAATCAAGAAACAATGTTCATGCTCATATAAGAAACAAACAATCAAAAAACAGAAAAATTAGAAAAAAGCAAGAAAGGAAGAAATGAAGAAAAAGTGCACTGTAGGGTGTGTCTCTGCTGTCCTGTGTGGACAGAGCCCAGATCTATCTTGATTGATCCCAGCAAACCAGCAGTAGAATTATGGTAGGTTGGCAGATAATACCAGCAAGCCTGTGCCTTTAGTTTCACTAAAATTCAGGCTGTTTGAATGTGAGGGTGGAATCTGAATTGTTCAGTCTGCAACACTCCATGTGCCTCCATCCAATTTAAACAGCCCTCTGACCACCTGTTGGTTGAACTCAACTACACTTCATTCTGACCCTGAGAAACACTAGATGGAATCAACCCATACTTGATCTGAGTTCTAAATTGAATTTGTCCCTTTCCAAAATGGTGAGTGCAAAATTGCCCTCTCCTAGGGAACCAGAAAATCTCCCCAACCACTGACATCTGCAAAATCCACTGCTCATTTGCACTGAGGTGTTTCTCAGTTTCACAGTTGTGTTTCCCAGTCCTCTGGAGTTGACAGTAGTCACCATGCATCTTCAATTTCAAGCCACCCCCTATATGGTGAGGTGGGACTCAGGGAGAAAGTACCACTTGCCACCTCCTCCTTTTGCATTGAAATCCCTCTCTTCACTGTTCTTGTTAGCTCAAGTTCTTGCTTCAGTTCCTTACTCTGTCCTGAGGACCCAATTTCCATCTTCTCTTCCTCATATTGCTATAATCCAGTGTCTGGATTCCAAATGTCAGATAGGCTATTTCTTGGCTGCTCACCACTCTTCTATCTTCTTGTAAGTCCCAATAATTTTTCATTTTAACATAAACTTGCTTTTTTCTAGGATAAATTTCCAAGAATGCAGTTGTTCAGTTATATAAAAATTACATATTTAATTATATAAGAAACTGCCAAACTGTTTCAGTGGCTATTGCATCTTATGCACCTATTGGTAATATATAAGTGATTTAATTTCTTTAATTATGTACCAATAATTATCATTATGTCTCTTGATATTATTGTTATTTTAGCCATTCTGATAAATGTGTATTAAAATCCCATCATGGCCTTTATTTACATTTCTTAACAGTGAATGATTTTGAATGTCTTTTTATATGAACAGTCATATGACTTGTAGGCTACTAAATTGTATGTAGTTACATGAACAGTTGTGTGACTAATAACCTCATCAGGAAATTATCACTCTCTACATTTAACAATGAAATAAAAATTTAAAGTTTTGTTTTGAGGTATCTCTAGCTTGGTGATTGTTTAAGCTCAGTTTAAAGCTCTACTCTGGCTTTTGTCTATTTTCTCTCTAAGACTGACAACCTGGTTGGTTAGGAAAGAAAATCAATCCTTATTGGCTATTAGAGTAAATGAGTCTTTGTGAGGGAAATGATTCATGATTACTTTAATGTATTAGCCTCTTCTTGGCCAAAGCATAACTAAAATAGCTTTTGGAAACGCAAACGATGACTTCAGCTGAAATAACTGGCTTTCACTTGGCTAGCAATTGCCAAGCAGCATGAAATTTGCTGAAATGGACGTACAGTGGTTCCAAAGCTTCTCAGAGTACTTTGAGTATAGCCAATTTTATATCTTAAAAATAATATGAAAGGATTTATTTGAAGTACATGCCTATATAATCATAATATACATATATAAAATGTATTCCATACTTGTCTCATTAATTTACACAGAACATTTTAAATTGAAGCCATAGATATTTAATCAGTTAATCTGAATGATAGTATATATACCTTATGCAAAATTTTCTTTAAAATTATTTTTAAATTTTATTTACACATAACTGTACATCTTTATGCGGTAAAATATAATGATTTGATACACATATATGGAATGATGAACAAATCTGGCTAGCATATTTATCATTGCATGCTTATTTATTACAGTAAAAAATTCAAATACCTTTTTTTTTCTATCTATTTCTATACTAGGCTAATGGAACACTTGCACACATTCCTGATATCTACAGATAATTTTGTATCCATTAACTAACTTCTCCCAATCTTAACTCTTCTCATTGGCCTCCCAAGTCTCCCTGTGTCAGCTTACTTTTGCTTAAAAAATATTTTCTTTTAAAAGATATTCTCTGTGATTTTCTGTTGCAATACTTTACAGTTTCATTGGAGAATGGAAGACAATTATGGAAGTATACTTATATCTGTATTATTAATAGTAATCTTTATAAGAAAATGCTTTGATTAAAATCTCAAATGTTTATTTTTAAGCATATATTAGCACATATTTGCAGTACATAATTATTATATTCACTAAAGTGAATTGGTACATGTACATAACACATTGCAATGTGTTTTTCCCTTTATTCCACCCCCTTCAATTTTGTGAGCATCAGATTTATTTATTAAATATTTTTATTATTTTAAAGTTATGCAAATGTTCTGAGATATTAGTCACATTATAAATACTTAAAAATAAATTTTAAAACTGAAACTAATTTCACATATGTGGAAGCAAAATTACTTTCCTCCAAATACATAATAATAATCTCTGGAGGCATATGCCTAACGTGAGGGAGTAAATAGGAAAGATAGTGAGGAACTTTTAAAAAAAATTATTTTCCTTTTAGTTCTAATGGAACCACATTGCTTGTAACCAATTACTAGACATTTTAGTAGGAGCCTAGTTGACTGTATAGTAGCATTATTCATACTGTGCAATCTAGCTACAGGTTACATTCCATATTTTACAAATTTACTTTTTATCTATATTTATTTATTTACTTTTTTAGTTTATTGGTACATTTTAGGCATTCATTATTAGGATCTTGTACCTTTACATGACAGGTCTTGATTCTCATTTTTTCCCCTTATCCCTGCCCTCCCTTCACCCCCTCCCTCCCCTCACATTTACAAACACTTTATTTCCATTCTTTAATTTTTATTTTCTCATATTTTTTTCTTTTCCCTTATTACCTTTCCCCTACCCTTCCCACTTTCCCTACATCTGTAGCCCTTTTCTTCTTATTTCACATTGCTAATTATCTCATTAAGATCTTATGTACTTTGTAGTTTTTCACACCAGAGAAACTTTTTCTTTTCTGTACCAGGGATTGAATTTGGGTCCTTGTGCTTGCAAGGCAGGCCACCGAACCACTGAGCTAAATCCACAGCCCTTAGATAAACTATTCATCATTCATCCTGGTTTTATTTAGAATAAAATAATTATCTTGCTCATAGTGAATACCTTTTCTCAGGCTTAATGATAATTTTACCATAACATTCACAAATTTACTCTACTATATCTTTCTGAAATGCCATTTTTGCCTTGCAGCCAACTAGCCATGGGAAAAACCAATTGAAATTTTAAGCCAAAATAAACTCCCCCTTTACATTGGATGTGTCAGGTAATTTTTCCAGTGATGTGTCACTGAAACACATTTTGGTATCAAGTGTGGGGTCATTAATATAATTATACCTGACTATGGAGTTCTTCAGCCTTTGAAATTGATTTTTTGAAGAAATATGGAAAGATTTGGATGTTGTCTAAACAAACATTGAATACTGTAAGTTGAACCTCTTGAAAGACAATGGACCAAGCTCAGAAGACTGAGCACTGGTAGAAATACACATGATAAAGTCTAGGTTCTAGAGATTTCAGTTGAGAACAAGGACTCCATGGCATTTGGTTCCAGGGAATATGTTTCACTCTGGCAGAAATTTTGTATACACTTTGTCCATCTTCTGAGACTTTTTGAAAGACTGAGATTAAATGTGGCAGACCCCATAATTTGGTGGAGGAAATTTCAAGGCAGTTCAATATTCAGGATGCAGCATGTGGGCATGAGTTCCACATACATCTTTTGGTCATATTTACTGTAAAAATCTGGAGCAAAAATCCAGAACTAAATGATGTGAAGTTTTACCAGAAAGGAAGTGCCTACAAAGTTGGTGCCCTGAAGAATATGATTGCTGAAAAGATTAGTGTTAAAAAGAAGCCAAGTACTTTACATCAGGACAGTAGGAAAGATAGTTTGATGGCTTCTTTGGAATCAGAAAGACCCTACCTATCACAGGCTTACTGTGTGAAAGATTAAATATAAATTACTTTAGAATTTCTTGCTTTGATAAGAGAACCCCAGAGTACCATGCTGGAAAAGAACTGCTTAGAGAATTGGTTCTCAAGGATTTGGTTCACAATGTTTAGCCATCTAGGCCTTGCAGGACTCTGAAGCTATAACCCAATGAGATACAGTTAGCACTCAAACTTGTGGAAGAGTTTGGCATTTCCCATGAAATAATAGTTCCGTGGGCACACAGAATAAAAGAATGACAAGACTGAGGAGCTTTAAAATCAGTTTTCAGAAAAAATTTGGAGGCCACCCAGGGTGAGACTGGGAGGGCATTGAGTAAAGCTGTGAAAAGGGAGCCCAAGGTACAGTGGGGACCCCAGGAATCTGGACAAGCCAGGAACATGGAACATTCCCTGAGAAGAGCTAAAGGCAGTGAGCAACATCATTCCAAGATAGAGCCCACAAGGAACTACCACCAGCAATTGCAATGAGGCAGCATCACTCAAACACTTTGGACCACACATCTCACCACAATTTGTCCCACACTGTGGATTTAGAACTACAAGACTTCAAGTTTGTTCTGATGGTTTTTGGTTGGGTTTTGTCCCCATTCCTTTCTATCCTCCTTTTCTTCTCTTGGAATGGGAATATTTACCCTATGACATAGGGTAATACTTCCAGTTGGAACTATTGATTTTTTTAAAATTATTATTTTACAAGGAATCACTGCTAAGAGTTTTCTTTGAGTCTCAAAGGAGACTTTAAACTTGAGCTTACCAAGTTTAAATTTTGGAACTGCTACAACTTTGGTAATGCTTAGAGATAGATTAAATGCATTTTGTATAATTAGAAGGACATGAGTCTTTCAGACCAGATATGGGATTGAATTGTTTAGATCCAGAATATCCCCCAATCTCTCATGTCAACAAGGCCAAGTCATTTAGGACAGTACACTCAAAACATGCAGAAAATGAATATTCAAACCCTGACCTGGACAATATGCTCTCAGGATATATGTATAATAAATACCTTGTATCCAGAATATATAAAAGTATTTCATCTTAGTAATAAATATAAGATCAATTTAATAAAAGTGTACAGAATGTTTTGACAAACATCTCACAGATAAAGTATAGAGATAGCTAATCAGTTCATGAATAAAGTTATAAAAATATGAAGAAAAACACCAATTTATACATATAGTATATTTATATTGTTATGCACATATTAGGCATGTGTGTATATACAAAATTATAGGATAGTAACTCATTCAATTTCTAAAAATATAGTTTTCATTATACAATAAAACTTAAAACATAATAACATCACTAATCTAAGACTGAGAGTGAACATATTATGAAAAAATATGATAAATCAAATTAGATTATAATCTCTACTTTTCTTTGCTAAAACCACATTTTTATGTTATAATCTCCCTCAAATTAAGGATGCAAAATACTAGCATTATAACACACCGATAAAAATTCTATTGCTTTCAGCTTGAACTTTTTAAATGCTACAAGATAGAAGAGAAAATTTATGATCGTGACTGAAAATGCTTTGGGGGATTATCTTTTTCTGTTCTGCATCATTCCATTGTATCAGAGAAACCAAGGAAGTAGGGCCAGATTGAACACTGGCTGTGGTAGACATAATCCTTTCTAAAGTGTATAAAGCCTTTTTAAAAATTTTCATCAATTTAGAGATCAAGGGAATCCTATAAAACAAATGTAGGACACTTCTCATTTCAGATATAAATACAGAGTTTTTTCCTCACTGTACATGATCCTAATCCGTCATTATGCTTCATTTTACCACAACTCATGCTTTTGTCACTTTTTAGTCTATAAAAACATTTCTTTCAACCTGAACATATGCAACTCAATAAATTTTTTTTCCTAGTCACCCTTGCATTTCCCCCACAGCCTAGTATTTTGTATATGGTGGGTGCTCAGACACTGTTGAGCCATAAAAGAATGAATCACACATATAAATATTTGACACAATTCTTTACACATAATGGAACACTAACATTAAGCTTTAGTCATTTTACAATATTGAAAGCTTAAGTATTTCATAAATTATCACTGTTTCAAAAATGTATTATGCTATAAACAGTTATTTAATTTGAAAATGTCAGTATCATATGAAAAATAACTTCAAAGTGGGCAGGATGATGATGTAGCTGTTTTAACTAACATGGAAAAAGCTAAAACCCATTTATCATCATTTTAGTGACAAAGTCTTTCTTAATTATCTATTATCACAAACCAAGTATTATGAATAAAATACAGAAGTTACTAGGGAACTTTACTGAGTGGAGGATTGCAAATATGTGTACCTGATTTTCTACACAAGACTGAAATATGTCACTTGGAAACATCAGCAGGTAATTTGTACAGTTATCATGAACTCTAAATAACCTTCTCAGTACTCATTTTCCAGAAGGTTTACCTATCCCACACTATCAGTAGCATTCATTTCAATGACTAATTGTAAGAGATTTGAGAAGACAGACTAATTTCAGTCATACTAGTGTAATTTTAATAATTGAAAGTAAACAAGATAGTAGTACCGCTCAGAAAATCTAGAAAATTGCTTTGCTGCATAATAGAATTCTTTTTATTTTGGTTATTTAGTCTTGAGGTTAAAATTGGCCATATGTACTTTTGCTAATTGATATGCCAGGGGATTGCAGACCTTAGACAATCTCATTAATAAAGTCATGCTAGCAGTTCATGGCATGACCATTAGTAGCAATGGACTTCACACTGGTGAGCTCTGACAGCCTATGCCAGGTTGTGCCAGCACTTCCATTCAGAACCCTGTTGAATGTTCAGAGCTGGATAGAATACAAAAAGAATGTGTCAGCATTCAGGTTGATACTATTGGGTAATATATCAACTGATGGCATTTTCTCTACCCATACTGAAATAGCTCCAGGGATAGAGAGATTGCACAGAAGACAAAAAGCAATTAAGATAACAGACAATTATTTTGTTTTCCTATTTTTTTTCACTTGGATAAAGTTAGAAAGGCATGCTAATGAATCCACAATGGCTGTCTGGCTTTGATTTTTTTTACTTGGGCAGATTATGTGAAAGCTTTTCTCTAAAGAGTTTTGTGTGGCCAATTTTTGCATTCTTAAAAACATAGTTATTCAGTTGGTTTATTTATAACTAAGAGCAATTACAAGTTTTAGGGATACTGGATATACATAAAATGTCTTCCTTGTCTAATAGATTGTGAGCAAGTTTTTGAGGAAAATGGTTTATTTTTATTTTTATTTATTTATTTGGGGGGGTTGGGGATTGATTGTCTAATAGATTGTGAGCAAGTTTTTGAGGAAAATGGTTTATTTTTATTTTTATTTATTTATTTGGGGGGGTACTGGGGATTGAACTCGGGTCCTTGTGCTTGCAAGGCAGGCCACTGAACCGCTAAGCTAAATCCCTGATATGAAAATGGTTTTTAAATATAAAGTATTCATTTAGATAAAATTGTACCCCACCTTCACAAACTTCCAGTTATTAATATGAAAATTGGAAACTCTTGACCATTATGTTCCACATTTCATTTGATTTTCATGAAGCTGTGAAAATTTTTGGGAAAAAAGCCCCATTACATAAAAGTATACCAATGTGGGTAACCCAAACTGATCTGAGGCATTTTTTTCTGTAATAACACATTATTCTGCCTCCTTTGCTCTTATTTCTATAAAGTGGAAATGTTTTAACTTGCTTATTTCCAATTCATACTGATATTGAGTGGATGTGAACATTCTATGTAGTTCATAAGGGAGAAATATAAACATGAAAAGCTGGGTTTTATTTTATAAAGACATTGAAAAGATTAAATTAGGGCATTAAGGATATGAAATTTCCTTTTTCTGATTATTTCCTGTTTTACCTTTATTGAATAGTAGATATTCTTTTTCTTTTATTTTTATGATTCATTTATTTGCTGTATTTTTCCTGTGTTTATAAGTTCTTTCTGATTCTGATACACAAGAGAAGGTCATGATGTGGAGGAAGAAGTTGACCTATCCAGTTTATCTCATCAAGTCCAATTTCACAAGTCATTAACATTTTGAAAGGATAAATTAAATTGAATGTCTTTCCTATTCATGAATGGGGAACAGGATTAGTATTGTTCAGTTACTCTGGATAAGGACAGCTTAATAAAAGATGGACTTATATTTTCATAAAACATTTCCTAGGAAACTGGGTGATTCTCTTCCAATTTCAACTCTTCAACTTTTTTATATGAGTGACCATGGCATAATGCTGAAATTCATTAGTAAAGAGGATGAAAACTTATGAGAATTGGAAACTTGGAGCAGCAACATAAAAAGAAACAAATTATTACCCTTCCCCTACCCATCAGGGGAGGAGGGGGTGAAAGGAGGGCAGGGGTAAGGGGGAAAAATGAGAATCAAGACTTGTCATGTAGAGGTACAAGATCCCAACAATGAATGTAACTGTACTATATCCCTAAAATGTACCAATAAACTCAAAGCTGAAAAAAAAAAAAAGAAACAAATTATCCTGCCAATAGCTACCCTAGATCTGCAACTGTAGGTAAGTATTCCTCTTTGCAGGAGAAAGCACACATGAGAGTTCCACCAATCTCTATCAGCACAAATGTTACAAATACTGGAAAGTTTCATAGTCATCCCTACCTTTAATTAAGGGACAACCTGGTATCTGAAGAGAAGCTCCACTTTGAAGGCAGAATCCTGAGTTTCTCTTTGCCAATGCCTAAAATCCAGGCTTACGTATCTAGATGTCAGTCTGAGAGGGGAGCTCAAAGGATTAAAAATCCATGTAAATTCCCTTTTGTGAAATTCTACACAATTTGCCACACTAGTACTGACCGAATGGGATTCATCTCGGATTCATCTCTTCAGATGATATGATTATATGTATTGAAAAAGTTATAAGACTCCACTAAAAGATTGCTAGAACTAATAAATTCAGTACAGTTATAGGGTATAAAATAAATATACAAAAATCAGTAGTATTTTTAGACATCAATAATAAGAATTCTAAAAAAGAAATTATAACAATTGTACAACAGTTAGTGATTACTCTTAATAAATTTAACCACAAGGGGAAAAATGAAAGAGCTACCAATGTTCATAAAATAGAATAGATATTATTAAAATGTTCATATTTCTTAAAATCTAGCCATAGATTCAGTGTGAGTGCCATGAAAATACCAATGCTATTCTTTATAAAACTAGAAGAATAATCCTAAAATTGATTTGAAGGCAAAACAGTCCTTGAAGTCAAAACAATCTTCAGCAAAAAGAATGAATCAGGATGGCGTGAAAAACTAAAAGTGTAAATAAGATCCAAAGTGTATAACTGATAATGTGAAATAGGAAGAAAAGGACTAAAAGTGTAGGACAAGTGAGAATGGTAGAGGAAAGAAAATAAGGGACAAGAAAAAATAAGAGAAGAGGACAGGGATATAGCTCAGTGGTTCTGGTGCCTGCCTTGCAAATGCAAGGGCCCTAGTTTGATCCCTGGTACCCCCAAAAAAATACAAGAAAAGGAAAAAATGGAAATAAAGTCTTTGTAAATAGGGGAGGGTGGAGGGGGTGAAGGGAGGTCAGGGGTATGGGGAAAAATGAGAACCAATATCTATCATGTAAAGGAACAAGATCCCAGTAATGAATGTAACTATATTGTATACTTAAAAAGTACCAATAAACACAATAAGATAAAAAAGAATGAATCAGGAGATATTTAAAACATTCTAAAAGCTGTAGTAATTAAAATAGAATAGCACTGACAGTAAAAATAAACAGACAAATGGAATGGAATTGAGTAATCAGAAGTAACCATATAAACTAATAGCCCATTGACTTTTTTTTTTTTTTTTTGAACCGGGGATTGAACTCGGGTCCTTTCGCTTTCAAGGCAGGCCACTGAACCACTGAGCTAAATCCCCAGCCCTAGCCCATTGATTTTTAACAAAACCATTAAGAACATGCTTCGGAGTAATCTTAGTCTTTTCAAGAAATTGTATAATAAGTGCTGTATAAAGAAGAATAAAGCAAAACCACTATCTCTCACCAGCTACAAAAAAGAAATTAAAAATAGTATGAAGAATTACAAGTTAAGGCCTGAAACTATAATACTACTAGAAGAAAACATAGAAAATTTTCTTCAGGACTTTGGAATATAAAAGAGAGTTTTGGATAAAGTTCCCAAAGCACAGCAAATAATACCAAATTAAACAAATGGTATTATCAAATTAAAACCTGCATGGCAAAGACAACAATCAGTAGAGTAAAGTTTCAGCCTATAGAATGAAAAAGATTGTGCACCATATACCAGACAATGCACTGATATTATAAATATATAAAGAACTCTAAAAACTAAGTAGCAAACAAAATTTAGAAATCATAACAGTCCTAAACAGAAATATTTGAAAATACGGCATACAAATGAAATATATGAAATATATATGAAATACAAATATATGAAAAAAGTGCTGAACAATACTAATAATCACAAATATGCAAATCAAAAACAATGAAGTGGCAATGTACTCCAATAAAAATGACTTTTATCAAAAACACTGAAACTGATAAACGCTAGCATACCCATTTGAAAAACAGTATAGAGGTTCTTAAAGAGATTGAAAATAAATTACCATGATAGTCTACCAAGAAGGAAATAAAATCAACATGAGGAGGAAACATTTACATTCTCATATCTATTGCAGCAGTATTCACAAATGTCAGAACTTGGGACCATTTTAAGTGTCCATCAACTGATGATTTGTAAATAAAAATGGTGCAATTATAGAGAAAGAATGTAGCCCTAAAATAGAAGGAAATATTTATTTGTGAATACACAGAACTGGAGAATCTTGGGTTAAATGAAATAAATAGGAACACTAAAATAACTACTGCATGATGTCACTCTTGCGGAATATCAAAAAGTTGATCTCATAGAATTTGACAGAAGATTGATTGTTAGCAGAAACCAAGCAGAGTAAAGGGAAGAGAAGGATAGAGAAAGGTTGTTCAATGGATATTTTCTTAACAGATAGGAATAAGAATGTGGAATAAGGTGTGGAATAATACAATGTGATGACTATACATAAAAATTATATTCTTGATTTTGCAAATATTTAGTAGATTATAGTATATTGAATCTTTCCATCATGAGGAAAGGAAAAATAGAGATAGAAATGTCTAACTTGATTTAAAACTTACACTATTTGTAAGTTAGATTTGCAAATAGGAAGTACTTGGTCATTTTTTATGAAATTTATTTAATTAAGCAACAGTTTTACAGCTTTAACTTGTTTTCTATATTATTTTCTTTAAGGAGATATAATTTTGTTTATATGCTCCTATCTGTTTAAATTTGTGTATAAAGTAATATAAGGTACATGGCTGTGTCTTTTAAATAGCAAATAGTTGATACAGTCATAGGAGTCATTGGTTAGAAAACAGTTTCATTTCAGTTTAGTTGAATTAGCGTATTTATTGAATATTATTTGCTCACTGAGCATGCATTTTTTTTCTATTTAAGTATATTTTTCCATTCTTATGTCAATGCTATGCTCTTTATGGTAGTTGTATAGTAAGTTTTAAATCACATTTTATTAATTACCGCACCTTTAATCTACATTTATAATGCTGTTTCTACATTTCTATGTAAATGTTAGCAAAAGTTTGCAAATGCAAATAGTAGGCTAAACTAATTCAATTTTTTGATGTCTTTAATATATTCTGTTCTAAACAATGGACTCATTGTAATTCTCTAAATATTCATTCCTTATTTTTTCCTCAATTACTTTTTATAGTTTTCAATTAAATGTCTTTTAGATCTTTGTAAAGCTAATTCCCAGATGTTTTACAATGTCAATGCTACTGCAAATACTATTATATTTCATTATAATTTTTATTTCTAATGTAAATTAAATAATTTTATAGCCTAAAGATGGGACTGATTTGTGTGTGTGTGTGTGTGTATATACACACATATATATACATATATATCTATATACATATATATACATTTAATTATGTCAAGAGATGCAGTTAGATTTAAAATTAATTCCACAATCTTGCTGAATTAAAAATGATAATAAATAATAAGCACTAGAAATGGTAATCAGTATCATATTTTGAGAATTACTATATTCTCATTTATTTAAAAAATGTTTGCCATTATTTTTAGAGACTTTAAAAATATTAAAACATAATTGTCGAATACTGCCAATATCTGACTCATATAGGCATTGACATTATCGATTATAATTTTTCATAAAAGTTGAAATTTACTTCTTTCTACATGAGCTGAGTAATTTTAAATAGTACCCTAGATATTTAAAGTATTTTGTTATAATACTATTGAACTTGTTTAAATCCTAAGTAGAACATTTATATCTTGGCTTGCTATTTATCTTTATGTTTTGAAGTCAATCATCTTGATATGTTTAGTATTTATTTTTAATGGATAAACATAAGAAATAAAAGCAGAAAAAAATAGTAAGCTTTTAAATTTAGTGATATCCTGATCTCACTTGTCCAACTTGAATTCCCTATTTTCAAATTCTTTCTTTGTTCCCTTAATCTTATTTGTTTTCTCTCTAACGTGGACATTAATAAAGTATGATAAAAGTATGCTGGATGTTTAAAGCAAACAATAATTGATTATAGTAAGACATATTGCCACTAATCCCCTTCACAGTACTCACCCAGGCCTCAAACACACTTATCCCATCCCTCATCACTCTCTGAAAATGTTCAGGAAGCATTTTCATTAGTATTTTTGGTTGTGCTGTTCTGTATACTTTGATATTCTGAATCAATTCAAAACATTTACCTTTCATGGTCACTTTTCTATGGGGAAGAGCCAAGATTCGAGTGGTGCCAGAACAAATAAATATGATACTTGAGGACACACCAAAATGCCTTTATGAATCTGATTTTTGGTTCGATAGCGCTGAGCAGCAGCAGTCATCTTAATTTTGTCCATACTTTGTAAGAACACTAATGAGAGCAAACTTCCATACTACTTCAGAAAATGGCAAGAATGATGGGATAAATGTGTCGATAAATGAAGTGGAGCATTTTATGATATTAATAGCAACATTTCTTCTGTTGTATTAATTTTTTCAAATGTTTACACTGCATATTTTGATCCTACATCATATTTATCCATCTGATAATTAGGAGTCAGATTAAAAGTGCAATATATGCTTTGAAGTAGAGTTTGTATGGTTTTAAATTCTAGTTTTGCCAATTCCTTATTGTATTATGTGGACTAAATTATTTTTTCAGTGCCCCCATTGTCTTAATTGTATTAATAAGAATGACAGCAAACCATTGGGCATGTAATAGTTGCTCAGGAAATGTTAATTCTCTTCTTAACTTTGCCTATGCCTCCTTTTATTTCTGCTCTTATTGCTACTCTTCAGACGAACTTAATTACTTGGCTATTCAGCCCATAATTCCTTGGTTATTTAGACATTCTTAGGTCTTCCCTACATCTATACATTCATCTTGCAATAAAGAATTAGGAAAGTATAGACACCTGGAATAAATAAATGTTTGCTGTGTTAAAATTCTAAACTTAAATAATTATGTTGATTTTCTGAAATCTTCTTGTTCTAGCTCACAATTGTTACAAAATGTGAAATGTAAATGTTCCTAAAACACCTTCTTATTATGTTCTACAAATGAGTACATATAGCTGCAGTAAAACTATTATGACATATTCAAATGCAGATTAAGCAAAAAGGAAACACAGTGTCAGCAGATATACCTAACACAATTACAAAAGTGTTCATGAATATTTACAAGAATCAAAATTGTATTATATGTCACTCAGGTCTTTAACATAATCTATTAAGGTTTCTACCACAGATGTTATTTGTGCTGAGTTATTTCTTAGAATATTATATAAAGAAATGACAAATTTACATGTATGATAGCCTTTAAAAACAAAAATATAATGAAGTTAAAACAATGCCTTCTGATGACTTCAATAAGTTGCAAATTAGTTCAAAACCTATGCTTTATAATTTCACATAAAACTTTCATTCATACTGATGGAAGTGTAAGAGCTTTCAGTTTATAAAAATGAAGACATACACACACACCTAAGGCAAAAATTCACTGATTAATTTTTAATAAATTTTGGCACAGGGTCTGTACTCTTAAAGACTGCATTGAATTAAGACAAACTGGAGCTCTTATATAAATTTTTAGTCTTACTTTGTAAACACATTCTTGGGAAATTCAAGAGTTTCATTTTCATTCATACATCTAGAAAGCACTTAATGACATTAATAATTTTCTACTTTTGCCTCTATAAATGGAAAGAGTTCAAGAACATCCAAAGGGTTCAGAGGAGATCCTCCAAGGAAATTAAATGCTTTGAAAAAGAAATATATTATGTAAAGGGTCAAAGAAATTTGGTTAGAGAAAGGGAGTAAAATGGATGGTTAAACAAATATTGTATAAATGAAACTTGGCAGAGTAATGAATTGACTTTGTCAAAATATGACCTGGGAAACAATAAAATAAATAAGATAAAACTAAACATAAGAAACATGAAAAAATGGCTCAAAGGGCTGAGAAATAATTACTATTAAGTGTTTGTTATACTTTCATTTATATTTTAAATAAGTTTGAGCTAGCAAAAATTCTGATAGTACTGAACACCTACAAGTAAAGCCTAATTTTGTTAAAGGAAGGCAGTATGAGTCTCACTGAAGAATCAACAACAAACCCCCAAAGACACATAAATGCAAAACAATACAAAAATGAAAAGAAAATGAATAAAAATAACAATTTACTGTCTCCTTTGAAGTTAGAAATGACCTTGTATTTTAGGTCTTATAAAATAAACAAGGAGAAATATATAGATAACAACATATGTTTGCCTTTAAACTTCTACACAATGATGGACATTTGTTCCTATTATCTCTATATAATTGGTACTGAGAGCTTTTATGCTTAGAGTGTTTCAAAGAGACAAGAAAAGGTCACTACATTTAAGTTAAGAGAACAATTCAACTGAAAGTGTTAATAATTACAAACATATATGCACCAAATGCTAGCACACCCAACTTAATAAAATGAACAGTAAGGAACATGAAAAATCAGATTAAACACTACCATAAGATTAGAGATGGACCTCAGTACCTACAAATGTACAAATCAACTATACAAAAAAATTCAGAGTTGAACCAAATATTTGAAACATGCTTAATATACATCTACAGGATGTTCTAACAACAGAATATATGTTCTTCTCAGGAGCATAAGGGTTATTCCACAAAATAAATCACACACTAGCCAATAAATCATAAATGCAAAACAATTTAAATAATCCCATCATATTATCATATCATAGTGCAATGAAACTAGAAATCAGTGGCAAAAACACATGGAAACTAAGCAATATTCTCTGGAATAATAAACAGGTCACAGATGAAATGAAAGAAAAATTAGGTAGTTTCCACATTTAAATAATAATGTGAGTATGACATACTGACACTTTGGGATACAATGAAAGGAGTCCTAATAGCAAAGCTTATACCAATATATTCCCACATGAAAAACAGAAAACAGAACAATATCACATAAATAAATTAATGTTTCTCCTACAGGTATAGAAAAAAGAATAATAATCCAAACCCCAAAGCAATATGAACCAGGAAATTATAAAGGTTGGAGCATAAATTAATGAATTTGAGACTAAGAAATTAGTACAAAGGATCAGTACATAAAAAACCGGTTCTTTGAATGATGCAACAAAATAAACTCTTGGCTAATCTTCCTGAAATAAAGAAAAGACCCAGAACCATGCAATTAGAAATGAAAAAGGTGAAATCACCACAAATATTGCTGAAATCCAGATTACTAGTAACTACTTTGAGAAACTATACCTGAATAAAATGAAAAAATTAGAGAAAATAAATAAATTACTATATATACAATATATATATGTATATATACACGTATATATATGAAATATTAAAGCTGAACCAGGAAGATATAAAGGCTCTTAATATTAATAATTAATAATTAATAATCTTAATATTAATATATTAAGGGCTCTTAATAAGCCAACAACAGTCAGTAAAATTGGAAAAGTAATTTTAAGAAATTCCAAAAAAAGAAAAGCCCAGGTCCTGAAGTATTTACTTCCTAATTCTACAAGAACTTCAGAGAAGAACTAATGCCAATACTTCTCAAACTCATTAATTAAATTGAAAGGGAAGTAGTATTCCCAAAACCACTCTTGGAAGCAAGCATTACGCTGATTCAAAGGCCCGAAAAACAAACAGCCAAAACAGAAAACTATAGGCCAGTCTCTTTAATAAACACAGATTTTAAAAACCTCAATCAGATATTAAAAAGAATAATTCAGCAAATTGTCAAAAAGAATGTACATAATGACCAAATAGGATTCACTCTAGGGATGCAGGGATTGTTAAAAATATGCAAATCAGTAAATGTAATACACCACATAAAAAGAAGCAAGGTCAAGTATCACATGATCACCTTGATAGACACAGAAATATCATTTGATAAAATCCAACATCCGTTTATGTTAAAAACACTGAAAATAGAAGATCTTTTTCTCAACCTGATAACAACCATCTATGACAAATCAGTGGCCAATATCATACTAAATAGAGAGTAGTTCAAAGCTTTCCCTGAAAATCAGGAACATGGCAAGGATGTCTACTATCATCACTTCTGTTTAACATAGTTGTTTATGAATTCAATGAAATAACAAGACAAAAGAAGGAAATAAAAGCAACATCAGTAGTGAAACAAGTCAAATTATCATTATTTGCTGATGACATGATTCTCTTTATAGAAGACCCTAAAAACTGCATCAAAAGACTCTAAGAATAAATGTCCAAAATTGACAGTACCAGGATACAAAGCACTCAAAGGTCAATTTTGCTCCTGTACACCAATGACAAAATCATGAAGGATAAATTAGCGAAATAATATCCTTCACAATAACATCAAGAGAAATGAATACTCAGAAATTATCTTAACAAGAAGTGAAAGACCTCTACAATAAAAACTATAGCACTCTTAAAAAATAGAAGGAAGAGAATATTAGAAAATGGAATTATATCCCCTGTTCCTGGATAGGCAGAACCAATACAGTCAAAATATCCATAATTCCATAACTGTCAAATAGATATAATGCAATCCCAATAAATATACCAATAGTACTTATTAGAGAACTGGAGAAAGCAAACCTAAAATTCACATGGAGCGAGAAGAGGCTTACAATATAGCATAAGAAATTCTGGGCAACAAGGCCAAGATTGGGGGGGTCACAATCCTGGACTTCAAGTTGTACTACAAAGATATAGTAGGAAAAAATGGTTTTTCCCTTCCCCTTTAGCCATTTTCATCCTAATTCACACCAATAATTATACCATTTGAACCTTATTTACACTTTTAGTTTTTTCACACCTGAGAAGCTATTCAGTATTTACTCAAGTGTGTCCTATTTATTCCACTTAAGGGTAGACCCTCAATATGCATCCATTTAGCTGGAAATATCAGTAGTTCCTCATTCTTATAGCTAAGTAGTACTCCATTTTATAGAAAAAAAAAAACTATCTTCTTTATCCAGTCTCCAGTTAATGGGCATTTGGGTTATTACCAAGTTTTAGCTATTACAAACTGTGCTGCTATAAACATTGATGAGCATATATCACTGTGGTATGATTCTTTTAATTCTTTTGGAGAGGTACCCAGCATAGGGATAGCTGAGTCAAATGGAACCTCTAATCCGAGTTCTTTGAGGTATCTCCAAATTGATTTCCACAGTGATTGCACCAGTCTGCTCTCCCTCCAATAATAGAGAAGGGTTCCTTTCTCCCTACAGCCCCACCAGCATTTGTTATTGGTTGCTTTCTTGATAGCAGCAATTCTTTCTGCAGTAAAGTGGAATCTCTGTGTTGTTTTCATTTGCATCTCTCAAAAGAACAGTGATGTTTAACATTTTTTCCACATATTTATTTATTGCTTTTACTTCTTTGTCTCAGAAATGTCTGTTCATTTCAGATGTCCATTTTTGAATCAGGTTATCTATTTGAGGGGTCTGATTTTTCTGAGTTTTTTATATATTCTAGATAGTAGTCCTTTATCTGAGGAGCAGCTGGTAAAACTTTTTTTCCCATGTTGTAGGTTGTCTCTGTTGGCGATTTCCCTTGCACTGCAAAAACATTAATCCCAGTTGTTGATTTTTGCACAAGTTCTCAAGCTGCTGAGGATTTGTTCATAAAGTCTTCTCCTATGCCAATGTCTTTGAGAGTTATATCTAATTTATTTTCCAATAACTTTAGTGTTTCTTTTTTTTTTTAATTTTATTGAGTTTATTGGTACATTTTAGGGATACAGTACAGTTACATTCATTGTTGGGATAATGTACCTCTACATTTCTCTTTTGATATTTAGATATTTAATCCACTTGGATTTTAGTTTAGTGCATGGTGGAAGACAGGGTTTCAGTTCTAATCTTGGGCAAGCTGAAGGCCAGTTTTTCCAACACCATTTATTAAAGAGGCTACCTTTCCTCTAGTGAGGATGGTTGGCTCCTGTGTCAAAATGAGGTAGCTGAGTACATATGGAGTTGTTTCTGTATCTTCCAATTTATTATACTGATCCTCAGGTCTGTTTCTTTGCCAGTACCATGCAGTTTTTATCACAGTGACTTTGTAGTATAGTTTCAATTTGGGAATTGTGATATTCCCTGCCATGTCTCTGTTGCCTAGAATGGCTTTTGCTATTTTAGGTCTCTTCTGCTTCCAATGGATTTTTGGATTGTTTTCTCTAGTTCTGTGAAATATACTGTTGGGATTTCAATCAGGACTGCATTGAATCTGTACAGTTTTGGAAGTATGGCCATTTTCACTATGTTGACTCTTCCTACACACGAGAAAAGGAAGGATGTCTTTCCATTTTCTGGTATCCTCTTCTATCTCTTTTTTCAGAGTGCTGTACTTTTCATTGTAGAGGTCTTTTGTCTCCTTCATTATATTGAGACTAGATAATTCATTTATTTGGATGTTATTGTGAAAGGTATTATTTCCCTAATTTCTCTCTCAATTAGTCTATTTGTATACAAGAAGGCCATTGATTTTTTTTGTGTGTGTTTACTTTTATTCTGGCTGCTTTACTGAATCTCTGTTAAGTCTAGACATATTTTGGCAGATTTTTTTTTTGTCTTCTATGTAGAATATCATCAGCAAATAGTGACAGTTTAACTTCTTTTCTTCCTATCTTAATTCCTTTTATTTCTTTCTACTGTGAAATTGCTGTGTCTAGTGTTTCTAGAGCTATATTGAACAGGAGTGGTGATACTGGACATCCTTGTTTTGTTCCTGATTTTAGCATGCAGGTTTTCAGTTTTTGAACATTTGGTATGATGTTGGCTGTTGGTTTTTCATGGGTAGCATTTATTGAGATGATCATATGGTTTTTTCCATGACTCTGTTATATAGTTTATTATATTTATTGATATATGTATGTTGAACCCCCTTGCATCTCTGGGATAAATCTTTCTTGATCACTGTGTATGATCTTCTTGATGATCTGCTGTATTCTGTTGGCCAATATCTTATTGAGGATTTTCGCATGTATTTTCTTTTTTTGTTTGTTTGCTTTTTTTGGTACCAGGCATCGAACTCAGGTCCTTGCACTTGCAAGGCAGATGGTGGAATCACTGAGCTAAATCCCAAGCCCTGCGTGTATGTTTATTAGGGAGAATAGCCTGTGGTTCTCTTTTAGTTTGGTCTTTCCCTGGTTTTGGAATCAAAGTAATACTTCTTTCCAGGAATGAATGTGGAAGTGTTGCTTCTATTTCAATTTCAGTGAAGAGTTTAAAGAGTAGTGGCAATAGTTCTTCACTAAATGACCTATAGAATTCAGCAGTGAAGCCATCAGGATCTGGGTTTTTCTTTGTTGGTAATGTTTTAATTACCACTTTAATTTCACTGAATGTAATTGGGTTGATTAGACTTTTTATATCTTCTTTGTTCAACATTGCAAGTTCATATATATCTAGCAATCTGTCCATTTCTTCTGTATTTTTCATTTTATACAAGTTCAATTTTTCAAAGAAGGTACTTGTGATCCTCTGGATTTTTGGTGGATCTGTTGTTATTTCACCTTATTCATTCTTATTTGCATGAATTTGAGCCTTTCCTTCCTTTTTTTGATAAAGGTGGCTAAGGGTTAAACAATTTTATTTATTCTCATGAAAAACCAACTCTTCAATTCGTTGATTTTTTATATAGTTCTCTTAGTCTCATTTGGATTAATTTCTGCTTTGATCTTTATAATTTCCTCCCTGTATGAGCTTTCAAGTTGTTTTGCTCTTCTTTTTGTAGTAGCTTAAGGTTAAGCATTAGGTAGTTTATTTGAGTTTATATATATATATACATATATATATATATATAAACTTGACTTGTTACATTGTTCATTGACTTGTTACATTGTTATGTGTTAGTAACTATAATTTTGAAAAACTTGTCTAAATATTTTCTAGAGCAATAGTTTTATGTTCTTAGGGGGTTGTCATAAGTGGTGCACATTTAAATATATTTTCCTACAAATTGTCACATTGTAATGAACTGGTACATTTCAGTAAACGAGTACTCAGTTACAGACATACAACATTTAGTGTATTAGAATAAATGTTATGTAATGAGATAAAATTAAGGAAGGAAGAAAAGACTATGTGTCATAGATTTTGTCATAATCTGCTTCTTGTGCATCAAGCAATTTTAAGAAGTTTGCCAACCCCTCTGCTTAGGAACAATTCTTCTCTGTTCTCTGTAGTTAGAATTATCATTCTACTGTTCATAAAGCAATCAGACTCATTCTTTTTTTCCTAAAACTCATATTTAATGGAAATTTTAGAGTAATAGAAAATTGAGCCGAGGTAGAGACATTTCTCATATGTTCCCTGTCCCCATTTATATATAACCTCCTCAACTACTGGCTTTCTCAATGAAGGTAGTATACTTGTCATAATCTCTGAAGTTTCATCCACCCATCGCTGTTACCTAAAGTCCATAGATTGTATTAGGATTTATCTGTGATGTTACAGAGCTTGACTTCCTCATTCTGCACCTACTTCTCCTGTGTATGCCTCACTTATTTGTATTCCTTCCACCTGAGGTCCACTTTCTGACTCCTGTTGCTGGGTTATCTTGTCCTTTACATCTATTATCATCAGCCTATTGTATCCTCACATTGTACATTCTTTTCTCAATCCAAAGCCATGAAATTTTTTCTTTCACACCTAAAATAGTATTTGATAAATTTTTCCTGCATGTAAGCAAATGAATTATTCTGAAATATTTGTAAATTAGGTTCAAAGTTTGTCACCATAGATTGAGAGTTAAATTCAGTTCTTTTTCTTTGATCTAATAGATTAGAAGTAGCTGTAAAAGATAAAATATACTATAGTTCCCCAAAATACCAAGAAATTTCTCGAAATAGAAAGCAAAGAAGAAAAACTGCATCAAACTACCATCTCCCTACAGTAAGCATGATAAAGAACCATTCCAGATAGATCTATCAGACAAAATATAAGGCATCTAGTAAAATTGAATTTCAGGTAATTAATGAATGGTTCTACTAAAAACATATTACAAATTTTGCACTGGGCATGCATAAACTGAAAGTTATTATTTATTTGTTTGTTTATTTATTTATTTTCTCTCATAGAGTTGATTGGTACATTTTAGGTATACAGCACAGTTACATTCATCATTGGGATCTTGTACCTTTACATGACAGGGCTTGGTTCTTATGTTTTTCCCTTGTCCCTACCCTCTCTTCACCCCCTCTTCCCCTCCCCATTTACAAACACTTTATTTCCATTTTTTCATTTTCTCCTATTATTTTCTTTTCCCTTATTACCTTTCCCTTTCCCCTACTTGTCCCACATTCCCTACACCTTTAGCCCTTTTCTTCTTATTTCACATTGTCAATTATGTCATTAGCATCTTATGTACTATTATAATTTTTCACACCAGAGAAACTATTCGGTATTTACACATGTGTGGCTTATTTATTTCACTTAGGAGTGTATCCTCAATATGTATCCATTTTCCTGTGAATGAATCTAATTTCTCATTCTTTATGGCTGAGTGGTATTCCATTTTATAGAAAAACCACAACTTGTTTATCAAGTCTCCAACTGATGTACAAGTTGACTGTTTCCACATTTTTGCTTTTACAAACTGTGCTGCTATAAACATAGGTGCACATATATCTCTGTGATATGATTCTTTTAATTATTTTGGAAAGATACCCAACAGAGGGATGGCTGGGTCAAATGGAACCTGTAGTCTCAGGTCTTTGAGGTATCTCCATATTTATTTCCAAAGTGGTTGCACCAGTCTGCACTCCAACCAACAATGGAGAAGGGTTCCTTTCTCCCAACAATCCCACCAACATTTGCTATTATTTGATTTCTTGATAGCAGCCATTCTTTGGGGGGGTGAGGTAAAATCTCAGTGTTGTTTTCATCTGCATCTCTGGAATGACCAGTGATGTGGAACATATTTTCATATATTTACTTGCTGCTTTTACTTCTTTTTCTGAGAAATGTCTGTTCATTTCAGATGCCCATTTTTCAATCAGGTTTTTATATTTGTTATTTATTTTTAAATTTAAATTTAACTAGATAACTTACACTACTAACTACTACATCTGACAACACTAATACTAGAAGAGATGAGAAAATATGTTAGTGTATTTACTCTAGGCCATAGTTCTCAGGTAACATTACACATTTGTATGTCATTAAAATTCATTACCATAAATACAGTAGTTGTAAGTAATTCTGGCTGTCCTTATAAATTACACATAGACAAATACACTACTTGCAATGGAGATTTACTTTTGATCTTAAAATTATTTAATACCTCTTGAAATGAATATGAGAGAAATATAATAATTTTTAAGCTTTAATAGCTGAAATTAGCACTTAGTGTTACTTAAAATCAAGTCAAATGTATTAGCATAAAGTCATAGATGACAATATTGACAGAAAAATTTATCTGAACATGTTCAATATTAGTACACATACAATTTCTGCTTTTTTCAAATATGTTCAAAGTACAGTTGTTTGAATCTGCATATATGGAATCTGTGTATACAGAAGGCTGACTATGTATTAAAAATTCTATAGCAATAATAAATACTATTAAAAGAAATAAAACAAGCAAATAACAGAGATTAAGAAGTTTAAATTGGCTAAGTAAAGCCAATATATGGCAGAAAAGATAACAAGAACAAATAAATAAAGTAGGATTCAAATATTTAATATCACCATGAAACATATTATGTATAAAAAGATAAATAGTTGAAAGTATTTTTAAATGGATGCTTTTGATATATATTAATCAAAATATTTGATATCATTTTGGATTTAAGGCAAAGAGTATTATGAATAAAAAAACACATTATATAATGATAAAGGGGGTAGTTACCCAAGACACATTTCACTGCAACTATTTGGGTACCTAAGTAGAATTTCAGGTATCTATGGTAGAACTGACACAATATCATCATGAAATAAACAAATACAATATTGTAATTATCATATTCAGCACTGAATAGATAATTGATTATGCTATAATAAAAACTACATCCCATAATTGACATACTTGATCTAAATAATATTTACCAAAATGCTCCATCAAATAAAAGCAGAATATATATTATTTTCATTAACATAGAATATTCTTAAGGAGAGATTTATCAGTTCACAAAACAAACTAATAATTTTTTCCATTAAGTTTATTGCTATATCTTAAGTATACAATATAGTTGCATTCATCATTGCAATCTTGTAACTTTCTTTACGGGATGTATCTTCATTCTCACTTTTTCCCCATGCCTCTGCCCTCCTTGTGCCCCCTCTACCCATGCTTATTTACACAGACTTTGTTTCCTTTTTTTTTGCTTTGCTCATATTTTTCTTTTACCTCATTATCTTTCCCCCACCCTCCCTCTTGCTCTACTCCTTTAGACCATTTCTTCTTATTATACAATATCAATTATACATTTTGATCCTTATTTACACTTTTAGTTTTTCTTTCTTTTTTTGGGGGGGGGTTGGGGAGGCAGGGATCAGACTCAGGACCATACTCTTGCCAGGCAGGCAGCAGAACCACTGAGCTAAATCCCCAGCCCTACACTTTTAGTTTTTTATACCAAGAAATGAGGTTTAAAATCTGTAATCTGAGATTCAGTCTCAAGGAAAAAGAAAAAAAGAATAGCAAAGTGCATAAAGTTTACAAAATAAAAATATACACAAAATCTATGATATTAAAAAGAGAAAAATAAAAATATTAGTAAAACCAAAAGCTGGTTCTTTAACACAATAAAATCAAGAGAAGAAAGAGAGTGATTACAAGGGATGAGAGAGAACGTCACTACATCCCAGAGACACTAAAAATATAGAAGCATTTAAAATTTTATGTCCATCAGTTAAACAGTAATCACTGAAGAGGAAATAAGAAACTTATGTATTTTTCACACTTATTTTTCTTTCCCTGTAGCCTTCTTCAGGAGATTCTCAAACACTGTGTGATCCTGTTTTATCCTTCAACCTTGTTTTTAGTCTCTTTTGCTTCTACTTCTCTTTTTCCTCACCCCTTTTAAGTTTCCTTCATGAGGATAAAAATCACCATATTTTACTATGTACAATATCTAATGTATACAATTTTTGTTAGTTTTAGATTTTGTTATACAAATACAAATCTTGTCCATAAGGTTAAATGTGGCAAATTAATAAATACCACATTTTGTCACTTCATATGATCTTTTGATGCTACTGTTGTTACTGATTGTACTACTTTAGCCAAGTTGATATAATTATTCAAATCAGTTCTTATTCCTTCTATGTCAAGATTGAGTCTACTTAAGGATCATGAATAATACTACAGGCCAGCACCAAAGAACTAGGGGCTAGGCCAAATAGGCAGCAATTTCCCATCCCCAATAAATTAAAGAGAAAGAATCTTGCCCTAGACCGAAAACCCAAAAGTCAGCTACATTTGGTAGACATTACTAAAAAGCAGTCATTTCCTAAATTTTCTCTATACTAGCAATAAAGTTATCTACCTTAGGCAATTTACAATCTTGAAAGCAAAAATTAAACTAAAAATAAAGGAAAATGAGGAAACACAGAAGCAAGATGCAACCCTACACTTCCGGCTCACCAAAGGCAAAATCAGGAGGAATGATGTGAAACAGTTCACATGCCACCAATTTGGACTCAAATTTGGTAACAGTGAAAGGAACAAAGATGAATGAGGTGTTAGAAAAAAATCAAATCAGAATTAATTTCCTAGATAACTACAGATGTGATGAAGGACATAGTCAGTGAACTAGAATATATACAGATTAATAAAAGAAAGACAGGAGTTTAGGAAAATGATGGAAACCATGAATGACCAACATAAGGAATCCATGAAACAGATTCAAAGAAATATTCAGGAGATTAAAACTGCTATGGAAAGTATACGCAGCAGAATGCACCAATGTGAGGGGCATCATGCCTGCCTCATAAGTGCAAGGTCCTGAGTTCAAACCCCAATATAAAAATTTTTAATGAAAAATAATAACAAGGGAACATAGAAAATCAGTCCAAAAGTTTCTACATGATAACAAGATTGATCAAAGTTGGTTAAAAAGCATAAGATAACGCAACAGGTATACAAAATATTTTCATTCTAAGAAGTGGCAGAAAACATCCCAAGCTTGGAAAAAAATTAACACATAGATAAGTGAGACATATGAACACCAAGTAGCCATGATAAAAAAAAAATCTACATGAAGACATATAATAGTCAATATTACATAATCCAAAACAAGAAGATAATATTAAAAGCTGTTACAGAAAAGAATCAAATCATCTGTAAAGGAAACCCCATCAACCATAGCAGATTTCTCAACACAAAACCCTAAGTCAAGGAGATCTTGGAGTGAAGTATTTCAAAAGAAATACTTAAAAGAAAACATCCTCCAACCCAGATTTATATATACTACAAAAGTGTTTTTCAAAATTAATGAAGAAATAAAACAATTCTATGACAAAGATCACATGAAGAAATTCATGATCACCAAACCAGCACTCCAAAATAGTATGAAGCATATTAAAAAAAAGATAATGAGGATTACAACTCCATGAACAACAACAAAATGAATCCACCAGGCTAGTCATTCAATTAAACAGAAGGGAAAGAAAGAAACAACAAGAAAATAACACAACAAGGATAGATCCATACTTATAGACATCAATGTAAATAGTCTCAATGCACCAAGCAAAAGAAACAGATTGGCAAAATGTATCAAGAAACAAGATCCAACAGGGATTTAGCTCTGTGATTCCAGCACCTGCCCCACGAGTGCAAGGGGCCAAGTTCAATCCTTGGTACAAAAAAAAAAACTCCAACAGTATTGTGCATACAAGAAACACATTTAATTCAAAAACAAATTCATAGGTTGAAAATCAAAGGATGAAAAATGATACCCCATGTGACAGGACCCCAAATAAAAACAGGTGTAGCCATTCTACTTATAGCCAAATGGATTTCAACCAAGACTGACAAGAAAGAAATAGAAGGTCAATACAATCTTGTGAAGTAAGCAATACAAAAGGAAGAGATAAGTCATAAATATATTTGCACCAAATTTCATTGCACCCAACTATATAAAACAAATATTAATGAATATGAGAAATCAAATAAGCATTAATACAATTGCAATGGGTGGCATCTATACTCCACTATCACAAAAAGACAGACCAACCAGACAAAAACATCAAAAGAGATATGTCAGAACTGAACCAAACTTTTGAACAGGTGGACTTAGTAGATATCTAGTGTTTCACCCTACAATATCAGAGCACACATTATTATCAGCTGCACATGGGATGCTCATCAAAATATACTAGATATTAGCTAATAGAGCATGCTTACTTAAATTTAAAGGAATTGAAATTGTCCCATGCATATTATTAGACCACAGTGCATTAATATGGGAAACCAATAGCAAAAGAAACCACAAAAGCTGAATAAACACATAGAAATTGTATAACAATCTCCTGAACAACCAGTGGGTCACAGATGAAATTAAAGAAGAAACTACACAGTTTCTACAATTAAAGAATAATGACAGTCCAACATACCAGAAGTTATGGGATGGCATTACAACAGGTGTAACAAGGAAATTTATAGCAGTGAATGCCCACATCACAAAAACATAATGAGTTCAAATAAACAACATAATGTTTAAATTCAAGCTTCTGAAAGACAAGAGCAAAGCTTGTATGAGAGAGGAAATTATAAATATCTGAAGAAATTAATGCAATAGACACTAAGAGAACAGTACAAAGAATCAATGAAGAGTTTGTTCTTTGAAAGAGTAAATAAAATTGAATAACTCTGAGCCACTCATAAAAAAGACTCAAATCCATGCAACTAAGAATGAAATAGGTGAAATCACAACAGATCCTACAGAAATCCAAATCATCAATTGCTCCTTCAAGAGCTGTATTCTAAAAAGATGGAAAACACAAGAAGAAATGGTCAGATTCGTATGAATTACCAAAGTTGAACCAAGAACATATAAAAATTCTAAATTACCCCAAATCAGTCAATAAAATTGAAGATGGAATTACTGCTAATCTAGCAACAAAGAAAAGTCCAGTTCCTAATGGATTCATTGCTAAATTCTATAAGAAGTTTAGAGAAATTTAGAGAAGACCTAATGTCACTCTTGAAACAATTTAATAAAATTGAAAGGGAAGAAATATACCCATATTTATTCCTAGAAGCAAGAATTAGTCTCATACCCAATCCACAAAAGGCTCCAACCACAAAAGACAACTGCAGGCCAATTTTCCTAATGAACACAGATACAAAATCCTCAGTGAGATGCTGGTAAACAAAATACAGCAAATCATCCAGATTATACATCATGACCAAATAGGATTCATCCCGGGGACATAAGGATGGTTCAATTTATACAAATTAAAAAATATAATACACTCTTTTAACAGAACCAAGTGCAAAAACCATGTGATCACCTCCATAGATACAGAAAGTCATTGACAATGTGCAACACCTATTTGATTTAATGAAGGAAGTATAAGACATTTATCTTGAAAATTCTAGTACTCTGAAAAAGGAGATAGAAGAGGATATCAGAAAGTGGAAAACATGTCTGTGCCCTCCCCTGGCTGCATGACACCAGCTCCAGCAAGGAAAGTAATTTGGGAAGGACACTCTGAGATCTGCTCTCCCTCTGGCCTGCTTGGGTCCATTTGGCAAGACCAGGTAGTCATGCCCTCCCCTGCCTGCGTGTCACCAGCCAAGGTGAGGAAGGTGATTTGGGAAGCCCACTCTGAGATCTGCTCTCCCTATGGCCTGCTTTGGCCCATTCTGTGGGACCGGGTAGCCCCACCCTCCCATGCCTGCACTGCCATCAGCTCCAGCAAGAAATGTAGACATGTGGGTGCCCCAGAACATGCCCCCACTCTCAGACCTCCTGATTGTGCCAGTCTTGGACCCACTTGCAGAGGCATAGGTGGTCATAAAGGGCATTTTTCTGAGCTCCCAACTTTGAACATCTTTAAACAAAGGGCAAAAGAAACCTGAAACTGAACTGTGTGGAATTCAACTCTGCAGGTTGGGGAACTCAATCTGGGCCTTGCTGCCTGAGGTCAGTCTGAGTCGTGGGGATCTGTCTTTGGCTAGCTGAGACCAGGGGACTTGGTTCTGCACATGGCTGTGCACATGGTATATTATGACAGCAGAGATATAGTCTGAAAGAGGCCCTTCAAATTAATTTTTTTCTTTCATTTTCTTCATTCCACTCTGCAAATTCTTTCTTTTTTTTTCTGTCCTCTTTCTCCAACTCAGTCTCTTGCTCCACCATATTATTCCTCATCTCCCTTTCTGTTCCTGCTCCTGCCATAACTCAGACTTCTTCCTTTATCATTTTTTTCTTTTTTCTTTATGATATTTTCTTCTGTCATTCTACCTCACTCATGTGTCAATAGTTTCAAGGGAAAGTGAGCCCCTATTACTGTTAAAGGGATATATTCTTGTCCTAATTCTTGCACTCTGTCAATTCCTTTTTAATTTAATAGCTTTCTAAAGATGCTATGGTCATTCTATCACTTGAAACCTTCTCCAATTCTTTCATTTATCTACTCCTCTCATCCTAACTCTGTCTACACCCCCATCCTAAATGATAAAGGCACTATATTGAAAAGTATATTCACTGAAAACATATTTTGGGCTGCTCCTTGATTTTAATTTAATTCACATGGCTTAAAGGTGATAGATTAATGACTGCCACAAGTGGTCAGTTTGCAACTAGTGCTTGATCCTATTGTGTTGCTGATTGTATTGATTGGGATAAAGGATTGTGATTGATTTAATGAGCTGTTTTCTCCGATATGAAAATGAGAATGTCTATGAGTCATTGGAGACTCAAAAGCAAAAGTGCAACTATATCAGGAAATAACAACCAGAAATTAAACCAAGGAAACCCAACAACAAAAATAAAAATGAAAAAACACTTAAGGAAGACAAAAAGACAGACTTCCAGTTCACCAATGACAAACAATAGGGCCAATGAGGGTGAAAAGTCTGATAGTGAACCAGCATGATACCCTGAAACCATACTACAGGAAATAACAAAACAGATCAGGCTCTAGAAAAATTCAAAACAGAAATAATTTCCCAGATAACCATACAGATGATGAGCAAAATGGAAGTCATGATTTGAGACTATAGAAAAGAAACTGAGAAAAAAATAGATGATCTCAGGACCATGATAGAAGCCATGAAGGCCCAGCATAAGAAAGAAATTGTAAACAATGAATGCCTAACATAGGAAAGAAGTGGAATCCATAAAACCAATTCAAACAGATATCCAGGAGATTAAAAACTCTATTAAAAGTGTACAAAACTAAATAAAAGAAGGCGAAGATAGAATCTCAGATATAGAAGATAGGATTGTAGTCAGTGACCGTGAAAAAAGTGATCTCTTAAAAACAGTAAGGGATCATGAGATATCGATCTTACAACTCCTAGGTGATGCAAAGAAGAATAACATAAGATTGATAGGAATCTATAAAGTAACAGGAGAAAATACAAATATCTTTAAAAAGCTGTTCACAGAATTAATGACAGAAAACTTCCCAAACAGAAGGGAAGAATTAGACATAAAGATAAGTTAGGCATAAAAGACCCCATCTAGCCATGAAAAAAAAATTTACACCTAGACATAAAATAAAGACCCCGGAAACTCAACAGAAGAACAAAATTCTACAGGCAGCAAGAAAAAAGAAACAAACCACATGCAAAAGAAAGCCCATCAGAATCACAGCAGACTTTTCAACACAAAACCTCAGGTCAAGAAGAACCTGGAGCAAGGCATTTGAAGTATCAAAAGAAAACAACCTCCAACCTAGACTGATATATCCTGCAAAGCTCTCTTTCAAAATGGATGAAGAAATAAGATACTTCCATGACAAAGAACAACCAAGAAACTTCATGAACACCAAACCAGCACTACACGGAATTCTTAACAATATCCTAGGAAAAGACATTGAAGGTCACAACAACATAAGACCCAACAGACCAAATCAAATAGGCAAGGCAAGAAACTAAAAGAAGAGGGTGAAAAAGTAAAAAGAGTCAAAAAAGGACAATAACATGACAATAAGAAGTCAGCACATATCAGTCATAAACACCAATACCAATGGCTTCAACCAATCAAGAGAAATAGACTGACAGAATGGATTAAGAAGCAAAATCCAACAATATGTTGTACACAAGAAATACATGTGGTACAAAAAGAAGCCCATAGACTGAAAGTGAAAGGATGGAAAACAATTCTCCATGTGACAGGAGCCCAGAAAAAAGCAGGGGTAGTAATCTTATTCACAGAAAAAGTAAATTTCAAACTAAAACTTATTAACAGAGACAAAGAAGGCCACTACATCCTTATAAAGTGAACAATTCAAGAGGAAGAGATGACAATCATAAACATATATGTACCAAATATTAATGCCCCCAACTATATAAAACAAATATTAACTAACATGAAAAACCAAATAAGCACTAATACAATTGTAGTGGGGGATTTAAATACACTGGTATCACAAATAGTCAGATGGTCTAGGCAAAAAAAATCAACAAGGAAATACTAGAACTCAACGAAGGTTTTGAACACATGGACTTAACAGAAGCTTATAGTGTTCCACCCCACAAAATAAGAATATACATTCTATTCAGCTGCACATGGATCATTCTCCAAGATAGACCACATACTAGCTCACATAAGAGGTCTGAATAAATGTAAAAGAATCAAAACTATTCCCTGTATATATCAGATAATAGTCCAATCAAGCTGGAGATCAATAACATAAGAAACTGTAGGAACTTCACAAACACATGGAAATTGAACAACACTCTCCTGAACAATGGCTCACAGAGAAATTTAAAAAAGAAATCAGACAGTTTTTACAAATAACTGAAAATGACAATACAACAAACACTAATGTATGAGACACAATGAAAGCAGTTCTACATGGAAAATTCATAGAACTGAATGCCCACACTAGGAAAACACAGCAAGCTAAAATAAACAACCTAATGATGAACCTCAAACTACTAGAAAAAAAAGAGCAAGAAAAACCCAAACCTCGAACAAGAGAGGAAATTATAAAGATTAGAGCAGAAATCAATGCAATGGAAACTAATAAAATGTTACAAAAACTACATGAATTGAAGAGTTGGTTTTTTGAAAGAATAAATAAAATTGATAATCCCTTAGCTAACCATATCAAAAAAAGTTAAGAAAAGGCTCAGATCCATGCAATTAGTAATGAAAAATGTGAAGTCACAACAGATCCAACAGAAATACAGATGATCATTAATACCTACTTTGAAAACGTGTATGCTAATAAAATGGAAAACACAGAAGAAATGGACAGATTTTTAGATACTTATGAATTACCAACGTTGAACAAAGAAGATAAAAACATTTTAAACATCCCAATTAAAATCAGTGAAATTGAAAATGTAATTAAAAATTTACCAACAAAGAAAAGCCCAGGTCCTCATGGATTCACTGCTGAATTTTACAAGACATTTAGAGAAGAACCACTGCCTTTACTCTTCAAACTTTTCAATGAAATGGAAAGGGAAGCAATACTTCCAAGTTCATTCCTGGAAGCAAGTATCACTTTCATTCCCAAACCAGGGAAAGAGGCAACTTAAAAGGAGAACTACAGGCCAATCTCCTTAATGAAAATAGATTCAAAAATCCTTAATAAGATATTAGCAAACAGAATACAGAGGATCATCAAGAAGATCATACATCATTATCAGGTTGGATTTATTCCAGGGATTCAGGGATGGCTAACCCTAAATCAATAAATGTAATAAACTATATTAACAAAGTCAAAGACAAAAGCCATATGATCCTATCGGTAGATGCAGAAAAAGCATTTAACAAAATTCAACACCCATTCATGATAAAAACCCTGCAAAAAATTGGACTAGATGGTCTATACCTCAACTTAATAAAGGCTATCTAATGAAAGTCCAACAGCAAACATCATATTAAATTGCAAAAAACTAAAAACCTTCATGTGAAAATCAGGAACAAGACAAGGATGCCCACTAGCACCACTCCTCTTTTATATAGTTCTGGAAACATTAGCCACAGAAATTAGACAAGAGAAGGTAATTAAAACAATAAAGATAGGAAAGGAAGAGTTAAACTGTCACTATTTGTTGACGATATGATACTCTACATTGAAGACCCAAAAACTCCACCAAAAGACTTCTACACTTAATTGACAGATTCAATATTGTAGCTGGATTCAAAGTGAACACCCAAAAATCAATAGCCTTCTTGTACACAAATAACAGACTCACTGAGAAAGAAATTAGGGAAACAATTCCTTTCACAATAGCACCTAAAAAAATGAGGCATCTGGGAATCAATATAACAAAAGAAGCAAAATATCTCTGCACTGAAAACTACAGCACTCTGAAAAAAGAGATCAAAAGGATATAAGAAAATGTAAAGATATCCCCTGCTCCTGGGTAGGAAGAATCAACATAGAGAAAATGGTCATACTACCAAAACTGCTACACAGATTCAATGCAATGCCACTTGAAATTCCAACACTGTATTTCAAAGAACTAGAAAAAGAATCCAAACATTCATTTGGAACCATAAGAGACCTAGAATAGCAAAAGCCATCCTAGGCAACAGAGACATGTTAGTGGGTATAACAATTCCCAATTTCAAACTATACTACAAAGCCACTGTGATAAAAATAGCATGGTACTAGCAAAGAAACATATCTGAGGATCAGTGGAACAGATTGGAAGACACAAAAAACAAATCCAGATGTACTCAGCTATGTCATCTTTGATAAAGAAGCTGACCATCACCACTGGAGGAAAGATAGCCTCTTTAATAAATGGTGTTGGAAAAACTGGATCTCAACCTGCCAAAGATTAAAACTGGACCCTTATATTTTACCGTGCACTAAAGTAAAACCCAAGTGGATTAAAAATCTAAATATTAAAACAGAAACACTAAACTTGATGGAAGGTAGGTTAGGCAGAACCCTTGAAGACATTGTCATAGGAAAAGATTTTATGAACAAATCCTCAGTACCATGGGAACTGCAGAAAGAATCAACAAGTGGGATCTCATCTTATTAAAAAGCTCCTGCACTGCAAAAAGAAACCATCAACAGAACTAAGAGACAATCTACAATGTGAGAAAAAAAATTTTACCAGCTGTTCCTCAAAACACTATTATCTACAATATAAAAAAAAAAAATAAAAGAAACCATCAACAGAACTAAGAGACAACCTACAATGTGAGAAAAAAAATTTTACCAGCTGTTCCTCAAAACACTATTATCTAGAATATAAAAAAAAAACCAAAAACTCAAAACAATCAGCCTCCCCAAATATAAAGACTCAACTCAAACTGGGCATCTGAAATGAACAGACATTTCTCAGACAATGAAGTAAAAGCAGCAAGTAAATCTATGAAAATATGTTCCACATCACTGGTTTTGAGAGAT
>NW_022900932.1:32167141-32176360 GCF_012274545.1 Fukomys damarensis
GTGCAACCACTATGGAAATCAATATGGAGATACCTCAAAGAACTTGGACTGGAGGTTCCATTTGACCCAGCCATTCCTCTGCTGGGTATCTTTCCAAAAGAACTAAAAGAATCATATCACAGAGATGTATGTGCACCCATGTTTATAACAGCACAGTTTGTAATAGCTAAAACTTGGAAACAGCCTATTTACCCATCAGTTAGAAACTGGATAAAGAAGATGTGGTTTTTCTATAAAATGGAATATTACTCAGCCATAAAGAATGAGAAAATAGATTCATTCATAAGAAAATGGATACATGTTGAAGATATACTCCTAAGTGAAATAAATAAGGCACACATGTGTAAATACCGAATAGTTTCTCTGGTGTAAATAATCTGCAATAACACAGAAGATCCTAATAAGATTACTGACATTGAGAAATGGGAAGAAAAGAGCTAAAGGTGTAAGGAAGGTGGGATGGGTAGGGGAAGGGTAAAAAGGGAAAAGAAAAAAATGTGAGATAATGAAAAGATGGAAATAAAGTGGTTGTAAAAGGGGAGGGGAGGAGGGGGTGAAGGGAGGGCAGGGAAAAGGGGAAAAAATGAGAACAAATACTTGTCATGTAGAGGTACAAGATCCCAACAATGAATGTAACTGTACTGTATCCCTAATGTGTACCAATAAACTCAATTAAAGCCAAAAAAAATATGATAGCCTAGGATCTACATTACAAAATGTTGCGCTTGTTTTGGCAGCATATATATTAAAATTGGAATGATACATTACAAAGTGTTGTCAAAATCGCAGCAGACTTGCCAAGGTTGCATTGACCACTTTAAATGAGTAAATCATAGGAAAGCTATTAAGATCCAATTTTGCTGGATTCACTGCCAGAGTCTTGCTGAATTTTAAGTGAACGGTGCCTGTTTTGTCCCGGCTCAGCATGTAGTCACATCTCTTGCTGACCGTATAGTTTTCTCATCACTGTTGCTACTCCAAGATTTTCAGCATCTTATAATATTTAGAAGAAATAGTTTTCATTAAGAAGAATCCTCGGAAGTTCAACCTCTTAAGTGTCTACATCCTCATTTGTTTTAAGTGTCTGATTGCTACAATTTCTAGTTTCCATTTAAGAAAAGTAATTAGATGTGTGTCACAGGTAGTAGATGATCTGGTAGAAACCTGTCATCACTTTTGTGAAAATGAGTGTGTAATCAGAGCAGTAATGGCATTTTTGGTGAGACCTATATAAAATGGTGTTAAAGCCAAATAAAAAAGCAAAAAGACACTTTCCTAATATATATAGTACTTCTGTCCTCTGCAGGAAATAAACATTGTTTATTTAATTCTTGAGCTATAACAATTTAATGATCTGATTGTGATGGAGTTGGAGAAGGCTCAAGTGATAAATAACTACAAATAGGCCTACCAAAAATCTTTAACCTCTTAAGAGTCTTAAAGAACATGACTAACTCTATTATTTAGTATGAAGAAAAACTTAGGAGATGGGAAATGATAAATAAAAGATGACATAAGAAGAAATATAAAATAGCATTATTTTATCACTCAACTGTAAATACAACTTTGAAGAAAGATTCCAAGTTTAAGATTCCCAGTGTTAAATAGGATTACAAGTTTACAATACATTTATGATATTTACTATTTAACACTGGGCTAGTGATTATTCAGCATATTTTCATTTAGCTTTATGATATTAACAGTGTGGTATAACGAAAGAAATTCTCTGAACAAATTCTCTTAATCATGACCACAAAACTTTACACAACCAGAAGCAAGTTGCAAAACTTAATGGCCTGAAGCAACTTAGTCATAAACTTACTGTAATGGAGGTCAAAGGTCTAAAAAGGTATCATAGCATGGCATTACTTCTGGAAACTATAGACAATAATCTGTCTTCTTCCAATCACAATTTGATTTCTATGCCTTCCTTTGACATAGAGCCCCTAATTTCTGGTCCACTTGGCTTTATTCACTCAGACAAGCAATTAGAGTTCCACAAGATTCATCTGTGCCCTACCTTCCGCGGTACTTCTGCAGGTAAGCAATTTAACTTCAGGTGAATGTACTTCTCCTTGCAGCATGGTAGCATTCTTGCATATCTGTTTGTTTTTCTCAGTGCTTACCAAAGAGGCAAATTAGGCCTCATTAATCTCATTGGGTCTCTCATACTTTTCATCAACAAAGAGATTTTTATTGCTTCTATTTTTGTTGCCTTTTTCTGACCTTTTTTCATTTTAAAATAATTATACACTTTTAGAGAATTCAGTAATACAGAATGTCTTTGCTACTGTTTATTTTGATTTTCCCTGTGGCAATATTATATATTACTAGAGAGCAGTATCAAAACCAAGGAATAAACATTGATACCACATGATCAGGGTTACAAGGCAACCTGGGATGCAGTTGATTAAGTGCTTTCCCAGTTTTTGAGTAAGTCTAATTTATGGAGATGGTGGGTGTAGGTACTTTTGAGCCTCTGTTTATTTTCAATAACATTCCTATAGTTGTTAGACTGCCTTCAACAGAAATATTCATTATTGTCTTATGTGTGCTCTGAGGTTTCTTTTAAAGAAGTTTGCAATTACCAGAAGTAAATATTATGTTTATAAAGAATTTTAGATATTAAAGAAACTCCCTAGGAAACAAAGCCCAATGATATTGCACAATAACCCTTTAATTAAAGCTTTTAAATTGTTTTAAAGCCTTTAGATTAAAATAATTCCTAGTATACATCTACCTTTACTAAGGTTCTGTATATTTTCAAGACGTAAACATTAAATTTTGGGGGGCTTCATATGAAGTGGTTAATTTGACAGTTCTCACTTAAAACCTTGGTAACACCATTGTCCTTCTAAGAAAAAAGTCATCTCTCTAAATGTAATATGTAAGTTTATTATATTAATGAATAATATTTCTGACTCAAAAGAAAAGCAATGAAATTGCAGTTTGAAGATAATATATTTTGAAGCCGATGATGCATTGCTTGATCTCTGCTTACATGCATAATCAGAGCAAAAGCTGAATTTATTTAAAAATATTAGATACTTTGGAGAGCTTAAAAGGCATTTTGTTTTACATTTCACTGTGTAACAGATATATTTGTCTCTTTCTTCTTTTTTTAAATATGGTAAATTCTTATGAAAAAAATCACAGAGATGAATGAATTGCTAGATTCTCAAATACTTTACCCCAAAACTGGCAAAAAAAATAAATCGCTGTCATAGGAACAATGGTCAGTTATAGACAAAACCTGCTCTATGATGTAATTGTCTTTGTAATACAAGATCTTTTATTGATTCTTGTAACACTATCATTTTCTTTAATAAGTCTCTCCTTTGTTTCAGAACAATACTGGATCATTTTTTAAAACAATAGTGTGAGAGTGCACATCTCTTTTTGTGATTTGACATTATGCATTACATTATTTGGTTTTAAAATGCATTTTGAATATCATCTAACATAAAGCCAGGTATGGAACATGAAATGATACTAACCATCTAACTTTTTAATCTTACTATTCATGTGTACTTATTACAAAGTTGAAGAAAACAACCTGAAGTCAAAATCCATTTTCTTTATGTCCACCATTTCTTGATTCTTCAATATGCAAGCTAAAATCCAAATGAGGGGCAGGGAGGGAGAGAGAGAGAGAAAGAGAGGGAGGAAAAGGACCTTTAAATCCCCGACTCCCTATAAAATTACTAGCAAAATCAATAAGTTTTAATAATAGAGTATACTAAGTAGCGTGACAAGAATCATTAATGTCTTGTTTTAGATTAATGTGATATTTGTGATAAATAACATCTATCTCTAGTTAATTCTAAGTTAAATGCTATTCATTTAAATAATACCCTCTGTAATTAAAGAATTAGCCATGAGAAACAAATAGGGAAGAACTCACTTTTGTATGACTAAACAAATAAAATTTTTAATTAAATAATGAATACCTTCCTCCAAAACACACATACACACACGCACACTCAAAATAGGGTATTTAAGAATAAGCACAAGTTAGTGATGAAGGTTTGGAAGTAGGTTTATAAATTTGAAATTCCTTAGATTGACAGTGATTTATGGAAGTATCTTAAGTGTTCAGAATCTTCTACTAAGCATTTAATATTTTTAAAGTTACAACTCAAAAAGTATTGCATAATGAGAAATGAAGTCAGAACCTCATAGAAATATCTGCATTCTCATATTCATTGAAGCCTTGCTCATAGGAACCATGATATAAAGACAACTGAAGTGTCTATTGGTAGGAGAGTGGAAAAAGAATAAAGAAATTCTGGAGAATGCATGAATACATTATTATCAGCCTTAGCAAAGCAGATACAATCATGTATAACAACATGGATAAACTAAAGGACATTATGCTAACCAGACACATAAAGAATTGCGTGAATTCACTTTTATGCAGAATTTAAAAGGCAAAGTTGAACACAAAGAATCAGAGTAAATTTTTATCTCTAATAATTAATTCATTTTATTTATAGCCATATTAAAATATGTTGTAAACCTGAAATATATATATATATATATATATATACAATACAAATGAATAAAAATTAAATAAGATTTTATTGGAAGCAATAGAGAACTTTTGTTATAGCCAACCACTGGCAATTTTCTGTACTGCTTCTGAGTTCAACTCACACTTATTAGACTGTCATTTCTCCCCTGGAAAAGGCTGTATTAACTGTATCTTTTAAAGGATAGTGCCTTGAGGTAATTTATTAGTTGTATAGAGTTAACCTAAGTCTTACTTGATATGAGGGCTTTTATTAATATTATAAACTAGATTTACATAAGTAAGCTGAACATGGCACTGCACATCTGTATTTTTGGCTACTAAGGAACTAGAAACTGGAAGATCCTGTTTATTTCAAAACAGTGGTCAGACTATGTAATCTTTTAGCATCCTAATAGCATTACAAACATACCTAGTATCTGATCATTAAAAATCTTATGTAATTTCGCATAAAATGATCATATATTTCTCCATCATATATCATTTATTAATGATGTGTTCTAAAATAATAATCAAAATTAATAAAGTATTATTTGCCTCATCCTTATAGTTTGTTTGATTTGGAATCTCTTTCACAGAACAATGTACTGTGGAGGATTAGTCTACACATAGGACTGAGAATATTGATTATTGATGGTAAACCTGATTCCACAAGCTGTTATTATATATGAAATGGATGGATGTATTCTAAATAGAAAGTACACGACGAAAAATTTGAGTGATCTAAGCATTTCTAAGGATGTTAAAATTTTAACAGAACTTTAACTATATATTTTAAAATACCTAAAATATCACAAATTGCAACATTGCAAATTAGTGAGAGGAGAATTATTGGAAATGATGTGATTAAAATTTATATATATATATTTCATATGTATAGATATAATTTTTTAAACAACTTTTTCTTAAACTTTTGACTTTTGAAAAATAAAATCAAAACCATCTTTATACACCTTACTTGTTAAATATATACAGACTATATGCTTCAACTATTTAATTCCTGCTTATCCATAAAAATAAAATCATACATCTATGCAAAGATCTGTACACACATATTCATAACAAATTCATTTGTTTTGGTTAAATCATGAAAACAAACCAAATATCCATTTAGAGATAGAAAAAATAATTCATGGTATATTAATGCAAGGAAATGTTTTCAGCAATAATTAGGAAATAATAGACTACTGATGAATACAGTAACATAGATGAGTGTCACAATCATTTTCTCAATGAAAGAAGCAAGAACTTCATAGAATAAACAAATCCATCAATTTATTTACATTGAATTCTATATACCTTAGACTAACATATAGTAAAATGAAGCAGATCTTTTGCAAAAAGTACTTGTATTCTAGAATTGGAAATAGTAATTTCCTTTCTTTTCACTCTCTATTTTTAGGAGGACATAGGGTCCAACTAAACAATATCATAGACCTACCAGATTGTTATTACATTAGGAATAATTGGTTTCTTTCTGGAAATTTATGGAAAAATATTGACTCTAATTATTGATTGCACTCAAAATAACAAAGAAGAATCAGTACAGAAAGAAATGGATTTTGAAAATATTTGTTTATCTAGAAAGTTATATTCACTAAATTATAATAGAATAGTTATATTCAATGTACAACTTGTAACATGACATATGAAGGAAATGAGAATGGTCTGTCTGTTGCCCACCGAATCCTGCACTCAAGCGCATCTTTTAATAACTTGCCAGATTCGATAATATACTTTCTCATTGTTGATAATATGGTGTAGAGCAAATGAAATACTTTTATATGCATTTAAAGTAATGAGTTTTAAATTACATAACAAACAAAAAATAGCACCTACAGAGCAGAAAGAGATAGTACAGTAATAAGAGACCAGAGAAAAGAGAAATTCTCTTTATGGAAGTATGCTGGCAACTTTCCTGTTTGACACCCCTTTGTGTAACATCCTTCATTCTGTGTTTGTACACTAGGCCACATGCTTCTGAAAACTAAAATAAAATTGAAGACATATCGCTTTCGTAATCATGTTACAAAAGACAGTGATATTTCTCACACATGCACTTGCTCTCCGTGTCATTCCATCTTTCCCTCTTACTTGCTTGCTCTGATTTAGCTATCTGACATGTTTTGAGATGCTCTTCCCAGAGACTCATACAGAAGCAAATAAACAAGACAGGCTTAGAGCTCTTGAGGAACAAAAGCCTTTGTCCCACTACAGACAAGAAATCCAATCTTGTTAGCAGTCATGTGAGCAATCTTAGAACTAGTTCCTCTCTAGCAGAGATTACAAATGAAAATGTAGCCCCAGACAATATCTTCACTGTAACGTGGTGAAAGGCTCTGAGACATCTCCTGTGCTATGCCCGGATTCTTGACTCACAGAAGCTGTGGGATGACAATTTTATTTTTAATTTTAATCCACTGACTTTCAGAGTACATAATTTGATTTTATTGTACCGTAATAAAGATTACAATAAGGAACTATGTAGCATATACTTTCAAGTGCATTGCATTCCAATATTATATTTCATGTTGCAATGCATTTTTGTTAGCGCTGTATTTACAGTTTGAGCCCTAAAATCATCACTTTGCATTCTTCCAGTAATAAGAGCAGTGCCCATATGGTTTCATTACTTGAGCAATCAATGAGCATCTTTGGAAGGTACCTTCCTCAAAGTGATTATTAAAGTTTTATCAGGTGATGCAGAATTAATCCCCTCAAAAAGCAGTGAAAAGGCTTCTTCACTTAGGATATATTCCATTGGAAAAGAAAATATTACAATTTGGGGGTGCATTCTATCCAGTTTTATGAGAGTCTTCACAAATGCTACTATTCCATCTTTCAGGATCTTATTTTTCATAATCAGTGTACTTGGCTTAACAACAGATAACCTGAAAGAGTGGAGATGCAGTTTCCCTGTAAAGCAGTCATTGGCAAAGTGAGATTCTGGATTTGGTTTTCAGCAATTTTAGTCCTACAGCTGCAGGAGATGATCTCTTTCATGGCACATGTGGACTATTTCAGGTCATTTATTCAGTGCTTACACTGGGAATTAAAATGCCTGAACTCATCCTTCTGTTTCCTAGCTTCATCCCCCAACATTAGGAGCAATGAATTGATCTCATTACACTTATTAGTTTTGGAAAAATATTTAAAAGTATTATTTTGTCATCCAGAATCCTTTCTTCTTCTAAGTGTTGTATTATTTAGAGCATTTGATGGTTATATTTTACATATCTCAGGGGCAAGATCACACCATATATTATCAGTGCTTTCTTTACTGCTATAAATACAGTCACTGTTGTCTTTAAATCTAGTTGACAATAAATTCCAATGATACTAGAATTATTTAGGAAAATTCTTCCTTCAGACTACTTCTGTAGTACTCTTCTCAGTACTGGAATCTGTTAGAATTCTCAAAAGAAACAGAGCTAAACATGTGTGTGTGTGTGTGTGTGTGTGTGTGTGTGTATATGCATATATATATATGCATATATATGGATATATATTTTAATCAAAATTTCACGTTACAGTTAAATAGTACAGAAGATATATAATTTACTCGAGGCTAGTTGTCCATGAAAAGTGAACCAAGCAAATCAGTGCAAAACAGTTTCCACTTATCTACCCCCCGCTTCTCAGCTCTGGGATAGTTTTATGGAAGATATAACAGTGCAACAGTTATGGACACTTCAGCATGACAATACATTACAAAGGATATGTGCCTACACCAACATGCTTACAGGAACATCTTACAAACCCTTCTTTCTTTCATTATGCTTTCTATTTCATTGCATTTGTCAAGTACGACTTTCAAGCAGCCTTGCAAATGGGAACTCTTTTTTTACCAGTGCAAACTATCTGTATGCACTGTGAGCCCTAACAGCTGCCTTCACTGTTCATCAGTGGGTGAGAAATTCAGTATCCATTTACTTTTGGTCCCTGTCCATACCAGGGCTTGGACTGCAGGAACAAACAGTCACCTGGGGTGGGACTACAAAATGTTGGATACAGGGAACCCAAAGATGCCTCCCTTGCTGGCCTGGGCCAGTCAACAGCCACAGTATGGTAATGAAGTAGATGGAAGGGTAGTGGATTTTTAGCTGCTTTTTGAGAACTAGGACTCCTGGTGGTATACTCCAGCCTTTATTTTGAATTCTTTTCTTCCAGTGAAGCCAGGAAAAGAAAAACTATAGCAGAAGGAATCTGAGTATTATCATCAAAAGGATTTCATAACTTTACATTTAGAGGTGGCCTTGAAGGCCAATTGCTAAGACAGACACCATTACCTAAGAGGACTGTAAGGGAAATAGCAGGATCTGAGCATGTGGTGGAAACTATGAAAACTACATGCTGTCTAGCTGTCTAGAATATGCATAGTAGTATATAGATTGATAAGGAAATTGATAGATTCACACATGTAATTGTGGAATCTAGCAATTGTAGTATCTCATAAAGGTGGCTTCTAGGAGCCTGGGGATCTGGATAACTGATGTTCCAATATAAGGCCAAATTCGAAATTTAATTGGAACTCAGAGAACCAAGAAGAACCAATGTTGCAGAGAAAATGCAAAAGCAGTCTAGATAGAAAATTACCTCTTGGGCCAGGGATTTAGCTCAGCGGTTCGGTGGCCTGCCTTGCAAGCGCAAGGACCCGAGTTCAATCCCCGTATCAAAAAAAAAAAAAA
>NW_022900932.1:32176533-32186237 GCF_012274545.1 Fukomys damarensis
AAAGAAAGAAAGAAAGAAAGAAAAAGAAAGAAAAGAAAATTACCTCTTGCTCAGATATTGCTAGTCTCTTTGTTGTACTCAGGTCTTCCACTAATTGGATGAGACCCATGTTATGGAGAACAATTTGGCTTACTCAGAATTCTACTGATGTAAATATTTAATGTAATCCAAAATTTCCCTCACAGATATACCAAGAATGTTGGCCCAGTTTTCTGGCTATCTCATGATCCAGCAAAGATGACATATGTAATGAATCATCGAATACCTGTAGCAGAGTAGATGAACAAAATAATTTGCTCCAGTGAATGTTTTATTGTGTGCCAAATTTAAGTGATATGATATGGTTTAAATCACATCAACTGAGATCAATGCAAAGTTAAACTGAATCATAAAAGCACTATTTTAAAGAAGAAATCATGTGCTTTTTCTATAGTTTTCAAAGGTAGTAATAGATTTAGTCACAGAAGAAAGGTTTAGGAACGAATTTTAGGTTTCAAAATAAAGTCAGAAAAAAATCTATTGGCTTTAGAACAATAGCAAAATTTTGAAGTTGAGATAAAAGATATCAACCATTTTAATAAGAACCACAAAAAGATTTTGCATTCATATTTTTAAATTTTAGTGAGCTGAGAACCTTTAATGCTTGTAAGTCCTAGAATGTGAACAAAATACAGCAAAATTCAGTATCTGGGACCAGGGATTTAGCTCAGTGGCACTACACCTGCCTTACAAGCCCCAGGTCCTGAGTTCAATCTCCAGTACCAAAATAATAATAATAATAAATAATAATAATAATAATAATAAATTTGGTATCTTTGTTCATGTATTGATCTATCTCACTCTATAGTAGATTTGCTGAGACTAATTTAGATGACTAGCTTATGTGTGTCTCCTGCACTATAAATTTTCTCAAGGAATACGATTTTTATTTACTCACCTTTCATGTTCCTAGACACAGAAACTATTGCATTTATAATTATCTAATCAATTTTGTCAAGTCACCTTAAAACTTTTGGCCAAATTTGTCCTTCAAATGCTAACATTTACTTTTTTATTACATTAACTGATTACTTCACTCATTTCCTCTTACACATGTGTCATTTCCTTCTTTAGAAAGTAAATTGATGGTTTTTCACGGGAGAATTCTGAGAGATCACAGATAAATCCTTTCATGTGACAAATTAGTCTACTAAGGTTCACAGAGGTGCTGTGATTTCTGGATCAAAAATTCATGTGGTAAAAGTTTAACCCTAATGTTTTTAAATCTAACCCAAAATACTTCTACTAATGAATTTTTAGAAAATATCAGATCACCACTGATTACTGTGTTGCAATTTTACTAGCATGAAAGCATATTTTTCACCTTTAGTTAAATAATGTTTTTATGGTGGCAATTACTCTAATATATATTAGCATCTAAAATAGTTTATTTTTTTCAAAATTGTAAAACATATTATTAACTGGAATCAGTGCACATCAATATTACACTAAATTATCCCAATGTAATATAGTATAGTCTGGGTTTTATTTTAAAACCCAATTAATTATTAGCATTTTCATAAGAACATTTAATTTTCAATAGTGAAGATTCTAAATACAAACAGAATTTTCTTTGCTCACAGACAGCCTATGTTTTCTAAGACAATTTAACTCTGAAGCATGACCATGAAGAAACTCATCGTTACGATCATGTTTTGTCACCATGATCTACCTTCTTGGTACTTCCATAGAACGACTTTGTGTTAACATTCTGAGCCCAACCAAGTAGTAATGCTGTAGTTTGGACATTGTCTGAAGGTATCTTCTAAAAGTTGGGTGTTAGGAGTTTGGTTCCTAACGTGGCCAAATTGAGAGGTGTTGGAACCTTTATGAAGTGGGGCCTGCAGACAGGTTGTTAGGTGAATGTGGGAGCTGCTCTCAGACATGATTTAGGTAGTTCTTGTGAGACTCATGAGCACTTGTAAAAACAAGTAGTTATAGGGTCAAAGTTATCCATGAATTGTTCTCTGGCTTCCTGTTTTGAAAGGTAATTGCTTCCTCTGACAAAAACTCCTTTTTTTTGAGACTATGTAGTTGAGACTGATCTGGAATTTACTATGTAGCCCAGGCTGGTCTCAAACTCACAGTGATCCTCCTGCCTCAACCTCCCGAGTGCTGGGATTACAGGCATGTGCCACCACACCCAGCTAAAGCACTCCTATTGTCAAGATATTATCCACCATGATGTGGTGAGCAAAGAGAGTCTAAATATACCCCAAATCAATGGGCTGGCCAAATCTTGGACTTTAAACTTCAATACTGTGAGCTAAATGAACCTCTTTTCCTTATAAATTTACCTTGTTTTTGATAATGGAAAACTGATTATATCCAATGATCCCTTGATGTTTAAGATTTCTTTATCTGTGAAAGTAAATGCTAATACTTGCTCCTAAAAACAGGATTGATTCCAGATTTGCAGCATAACATGTGAAAATCAATAGGCATAATATGGCCTATGATGATCCTTTGAATAGGCTGCAGTACTCAATAAAATGATAATGTAGGTTTTGTGAAGGTGTTCATAAACATGATTAAGATCCATAATCATTTTTGTTTATGAGAGGGGAATATGTTACATAATGATGGTACTTCTGATTAAATTCATTAAAAGGCTTCAGAAACAAAGCTAAGCCTTTCTTGACAAAAAAAAAAAAAAAAAAAAAAAAAAAAGAAATTCTGCTTAGGGAGAGGAGCTTCAGCCTGCATCCTAGATTTAAATCTATTTTTTTCTGCTCCTTCATAGATTCTGGATTTCCCTAAACAGTCTTCCTAAACTGTGTAAATTGATTTCTCCTAATAAACTTCTTAATATATCTATGTGTTATGCAACTCTGCCTGAACCCTAACTGATATGTATTTTCTTAAAATAGTATGAATAAAAGTATATGATCATCTAAATAGACAGCATTGAAAAAATTCAAAGTACTTTCATAGAAAACCACTAACAATCCCACAATTAACATCTCTAATGCTTGATAATGTAACTACACTTCCGATCCTGAATGCAATCACATATCTCCACATACTATTCTATTCAGCATTATACCGGGAGTTGTAGACAGAATAATTAAGAAAGGAAAATAAATTATAAAAAATTCAGAAGGAAGATTTTATGTGTTAGGTAAATTTTCAAAGTACCTTAAATATAATATGTCTTAATAAAAGTCAGTCTGTTTTTTTCTTTTTTCCTTTTCCTTTTGTTCTCTCTCTCTCTCTCTCTCTCTCTCTTTTTTTTTCTCTCTCTCTCTCTCTCTCTCCCCTTCTTTTTCTTTTCTACAGGGATCAAACTTGGGCCCTTGCACTTGTGAGGCATATGGCAGAACCAGGAGCCAAATCTCCAGCACTGTTATTTCTCCTTTACTTTTGTGAGCAACTATGTCTGAACAATGTGGTTATAGAGGATTTTTTTAAATGTATTTTAATTTATTTGCACAAATGCATATATGTTGCAAAATAGGATATAGTATTGGTTTTTTTTAATAAACCTTGTGATTTTTAATGGCTGTTAATTTAAATAAACAAAAGTTAATTAAAAGAACTTAAGATATAGGTTTAGGACTGCCAAACTTTAACAAACTTTGCAATTGGAAGGTAATACCAGCTGCTACTATGTCTCCTATTTCTTTGTTAATTTCTTAATTTAAACAGTAAATTTGATAAGTTAAGATAGCAAAGTGATTTTAATGATGAAGATGTAGAATTTGTATTATTATCACTTTTAGGTGACAATTGGACATTCTACTTGCATTTCAAATTTTAATTATTTACATATAGTATAAACCAAGTTGTAATACTACATTTTAGGGAGCAAATTTTAATTCATGCACAAAATATTTTACAAAATAGTATATTAAAATTGTAGCTCATTCTTTTAAAAGTTTCTAATAGTTTGAGAACAAAGAAAAAAAATCAAGAAATTACTATTATTTATTTTTCTGGTAAAAATTTACACTTTATTTTTTTTTTTAGTTTTTTATTAGTACACGTTTGTATTGTGTAGCGATTACATTCACTGTGGGGAGTTGGTACATGCAAATCACACACCTCAACTCTTTATTCATCCCTTTTCCTTCTTCTCTTGCTTCCTTTTGATCCCAGTCCTATTTGAAAAAGATCTATCTTCTTACTTCCTATTATCTTTTATTTTGTACTTTATTAAAATATTACATGATTATTTGTGAAATTGATTCTATTAGGATTGTTACAGATTTTTTAAAAAAATTTATCTACACATGTCAAACATATTGGTAGACAACTAGTAGACAACATAATCATTTGCAATAAAGCACAAAAATGTGCAGTGAATAATTATAACCCCTTATTCATCCACATGTTATATATGTTTTAACTTTTAGTTAACTGCTAATAACTTTCTGAAGAAACACTAGGCATCATGCAGTGATAAATGAGCACAACTGAGATTTTTTTTTCTTTTTTTTTTTTTTTTTGCCTATTAGAGCTTGGGACTTATTTGCAAAACTGCTGTCTGTACAGTGGGCCCTCAAGTTATGAATGACCTTGCAAATGAACCATTTAGGTTAATTAGGTAAATGGGCGATTCATCTGTCTCTTGTTATCTATAGCGTGTACCCAGGTAAACATCCAGATCTCACATATATTGAATTAGTTACAACCAGTCCTTGGGAACTGATGGAGTTTTTAAGTGAAGGATCCACTGTATCTGTAGATTCTTTGTCTCTAATCATTCTCTAGCATTGCTGAGGTACAAAAAAGTGTGAGAAATAAATCAGCAAATAGTATTTAACTACAGTATTGCATAACTTTATAAAGCAAATATAAAAATGTAAGATGAAAAGTATTACTGCCAACTGGAAATTTGCTACAAAATTCAAGACTTCAAGAACAGTAAATATCACTGTTAATTGAATTTGAATAGGAAATTTCATTACAGCTTTAAATCTCAAAGGCATTGCTCTGGCTGAGGCAGTAGTCTCCTGTTACTCAAGCGACCTATTCAAATTAATTCTGTTTTCAAAATGTTTTCCCCCACTCTTTCTAAAAGTTCCAAGAATATTATTTCCATAATTATCTAAGATTTATCAAATGATATCAGAAAATAATAGTAAGGCAACTTCATCTAGAATGAGAGACATAATTAAACGTTGAATTATGCTTGAGTGTAATTGAAAGTAATGACCAAGGAGAAAGCTCTTTTTCATATATAGAAATATACATGTATCTTAAATATCTTGAAAGTAGATGATTCTCTTTCTAAACATATCCACTGAATTTTATACCTAAGGAAAAATGATGAACCTCTGACCTAATTAGTTGTCGTAATCTAGTATGGTATTTTAAAAACCACAAAGCTGTTACAACATTATTAGAGAATAGAAAAGCTGACTTATTATAACTTCATAGTATTAAATAAAACAAAACAAATAAATGTATTAACCTAGGATAAAAAATATTAAGTTCTTGGAGAGAGGAGTTGAAGAAAAAGATCCAAGTTATAAACTTTATATTTCCCTTTTGTCACACCACCTCATATCTGCATACACATACACACCTGCGTAAACAACTCATCTAGTAATTTTTAAAAAATAGTGAGATGTGAACATAAATTGCTGAAAAAAGGATTGGAATTATGTAAGTAATTAGGGCCTGAACACAGACATAAATCGCTTAACAGTGTGCTCAAGTTATTTTTCAGGAAAAGCTAGTAGAATCCCCTCAAGGAAATTTTTAAACCCACTCTTTATGAATAAACATGAACAGAAGAATTGAACTGATCTAAGCAATGAGCTTTTGATGTCAGAATTGAAAATTTCTGTGTAGAATATAACTTCTCCTAAAACATAATATGGGACCTATGAAGTGTCATGTGTACCACCATGCAAAAAAAAAAAAAGCCTAAACTTTCTCTTCTCACTATCCAATCAGCAAGCACCTTCTCCCAGTTCCCTTTCTAGGAATTCTAGTCTACCAACAGATGGGAGAAGCATACCTGAGCTTAAAGCTCCTGACCACCTTGCCAATTTACTGTAAAATAAGGCTCTTTTTTTTTTGTAAGAAAAATCTTGCTATATTATGATTAGATTCTGTAACCTCTTTTGGTACTAAGTACTTGCTTGGTATCAAAGATGAACAATATAAGAGGAATTCCTGAAAATAATAAAAGCGGTATGTTTAGGGAAAATATATTTTCCTTGTACACTAAAATAAATAGACAAACATAATTTCTGGAAACCATCTGAAGGAAGAGAAACAAGAAATCTCATGTGTATTAGAGGGCTGCGATGTAGCTCGGCAGTGCAGCACCTTCCTGGCAAGTGTGAGGCCCTGAGCTATTCATGATTAAAAAAAAAAAAAAAAAAAAAAAAAGACTCTTAAAATGTATTAGAAAACACAACAGGGGAAGATAACAAGAAAGATTAAGTTGAAGAGAAACATAAATTTGTCTTCTGGTACAAATATTTCAATATAAATTGATCTTCTAATTTTCTATTTTAATAAATGTCAAGAAAAAAGTGAGAGGTGGTGGGGAAGTTTTTGAAGGATGATAATTGAACTGTATAAGTATAATTTATTATGATAAATGATAAAACAATTCTTCATTTGTTTAACTTTCTATTTTGCATCCTCACCAGTATATGCCTCTACCTCAGTTTAAATCCTTTCAGGATATGGGATGTTCACATGAAATAAATAGATTTTTTTTTTTTTTTTTTTTTTTTTTGTAGCAGGGATTGAACTTAGGTCCTTGCACTTGCAAGGCAGGCCACAGAACCGCTGAGCTAAATCCCTGGCCCAGAAATAAATATTTGAAGATGAAATGTAGGTAATACCACAGAGAATTCTCAGATGTATGGCATTACAAAATATGTAGGCATAAAAGCATATTCCTCATTTTAAAAAAATCAAATAATTTCTTGTTAGAACAACTTAATTCTAATTTCATTGATATTACTCCATGCAGATAGTTTCATTTATTTAGATTTAGATTGCCACAGGAAATTTTTTTTGATTTCTGCATGGGTTTATATGAAGACAGAAGAGGACAATTATCAAAGATCACTGTGTTAATCTTTATAAATGAACCTGATGCTGGCAATATAAAAGGAGTACAAAGAAGAGGATGAAAAGAATGGAGATGTGTTATATGCAAGTACTAATCATCTAAAAGAAATGAAATCATTATGTAGTACAAACATGTACTATTAACAATTAAAGTTTTAAAAATAAAAATTATAGATATATTTTTAGTTCTATATATATAGTTACGTATATTATAGGTATAAATTATAGTTATATTTAGCTGCCTATAGCACATGTAGCTGACAAAAAATGTAGATGAAGTAAAATTATAAACTGAAACTGTCTTAAACTTCAACCATTATTGTCACTCAGTGAAGGGCTGTATAACTGTACAACCATGCAACATTTTCCCTTTTGATGCTTTAATATTTTTATTTTTATGGATACAATGAACTCTAAATATAATCAAAGGTGTGATAAGTGATAAAGAAAATGGTAGTGAATACCTGCCATGTTTGCTTCCTACCCAGAACTTCTCCCCATACATAAGTACAGCTAGTTTAGTTGGCTCCTTTCGAGTGGTTATTTCAGGAGACCAAATCTCATATCCTTGTCTGACTACTTCAACTGATCCTGAGCTGGGGCTGTCAAAGCAACAGGGTTTTTGATGGAGCCAGCAGTCTCAAAAGAAGATAGTACAGCCAAGAAATTCGTGACATTTTCAGCAAATGGGAAGGTGTACTCAGTCTCCATAGACAAAGCCAGGACTTGTGGGTGCCCATTGATGATAGAATCAGGTACCGTTACACCACTGAGGTAACAAAACTTCAGTCTCCTGGGAGCCACAGTGTACTTTCTTCTGTGATGTGAAGAACCTTAGGGGATACATACTGCTCCTGTTGAACCCATTTGTTGGATGATCAACCCAAAGGAGCAGGGGAGATGTTCAGTAGGTTTTGCAGTGTCACTGCTCTAGCTCTGCCATTGTCTCCATTCTTTTTCAGCTGTATGTAACTCAGGATTTCAATGATGCCTGAAATCAGTGGTGATGCCGAAATTCAGGAAGAAGGGGATATTCTCAGATCTCAGACCAGTGTTCCTAATAGAAGTAAATGCATAGAGGGCTGAGGTCAGAAAATTTGGCACTAGGCCTCATTTAACCAAATGATTACCTGAGATTTTTGCAAATTTTACTTTTTGGATATTTCCATGGCTTACATCTAGAATGTTCTACTTTTGTCTCCTGAGTCCCGAGAGAGGCTTTTGAAAGATGATTGTATCATAGCTGAATGTGCTATTATTAGGTGGGTCCTGGTCAAAAGTGGTGAATCATGGGGGCAATGACCTAGAAAGTACATCTCTCTTCCCAGCTCTTCCTTTAATGCTCTGTTTCCTGCCTGCCATGATGTAATCTGCTTTTGCTGCCTGGCAATTCCGCTCTGTGATTTTTGCATTTGAACTGGCTGCTTATTAACTGAAACTTGTGAAACTGTGAGCTAAAATAAGCTTGTCTTTCTTTAATATTTTGCCCTAGTAACAAGAAAATGACTAAAATATATTTCTCATAATATATGGATGTTTTAGTGATAAATATTTTACTATTTACGAAGGTGTTTGTATGCTACCTACTATATTCTGTATTACTTAAATTCTAGAAGCACATTACTTTTCACAGACTCTATATCTCTGACATTACATTATATTTCAAAGTGCTAGTTTGTCAGTAAAATTGGCAGCTGTATTTCTTTGTTAATATTCACTAAAATCGATGCATCATACAATCTATGTTGTCCAAATAAATACCCACTAATTTAGGACACAGACTAATACAGTATATACCATCTTCAATGCATCTTTCAAGAATGCTCTTGATGTTTACTTCTTGTCATTCAAGATAGATGGGAAAAGGTCGAAGAAGAGCTGTGTGGGACAGATTTGAACCAGACTTTTCTCAGTTATGTTCACTTGGCCAGATCATTATTATGTGACCCTAAGAAATTAAGCAAAATGTGGTACATGCTCTGTAAGCAGCTACTTCCCAGAAAGACTGTTCTGGAAAGACCAATGAATATGGTGGTTAGAGCGTGAGTTTTTATTACATCTTGGCGCTTCAGACCTCACATTTTTTTTTTTTTTTTTTTTTTTTTTTTGGTACCGGGGATTTAACTCGGGTCCTTGCGTTTGCAAGGCAGGCCACCGAACCAATGAGCTAAATCCCCGGCCCCTTATTTTCTCTTTTAAAATATATACATATTTTCTTCACTGAAGTTATCATTTTTGTTTTAGTAGACACAATCACTGATTTATTCTTACATTTACCCATGGCCACAAATATCACCCCTTTTTATTTCATTGATGAATCCACAAAGCTAGAAATGAGTCAACAAATATTTGTTAAGTGATAAAAGGTAAACAGAGAATTGGCTTAGAAAATTCCATAAGTTCTTTTTACTTAGTGCAAATGCAGTTGTAAAAACAATTACATAGATACCATGAACTTTTACTCACTACTGGTAATATCAATATGGTAATATCAAAAATCATATAATTATATTACAACCAGGATGTTGATATTAAACATGAAGATACTGAACAATGAAGGCACAGAGCATTCTCATCAGAGGGTTCTCCCCTTGTGAACTTTTTTTTTTTTTTTTTTTTTTTTT